>NW_017728943.1:42859191-42878184 GCF_001723895.1 Crocodylus porosus
AGGCAGGCAAATACAGATTGCATTTTCAAGGGTTTTTTTTTTTTTGTTAACAAACAGAATGCACAGGAAACATTTTTTATTTTTAGATGAAAGGCTGGATTTTGATCTCTCTCCATCTCTGGAAACAGAACCAAGGTTCAAGACTATGGCCTTGAACCATGCTTTAACCTGGTCCAACCGACTGTAGACCACATGTTGAAATATCCACAGATAATTTCCCACTATATTTCACATGTTTCCCTGATAGCTTAGCAATGCCATATGGCCTAAGCAGGAGCATAGTAATTTGCTTACTGACAGGAAGATGGAAGCTAGCTTATTTTAATCAAGAAAGAATAGGTGCATACCAAGAGGCAGAATCTAAGTGTGTCTGGAAGAGGCTGGTTTTATTTGAATGCTCCTGTAGGTAACTTCATAGGTACTTCCTGCTACTGTGATAGGGCCATCTTTCTTAACAGCACATACTCTGAATTTGATTAGCAAGTACCTGCTCACCAGACTACTGAAAAAGAGGGCAATTAATTGGTGGTAGTCTGGCACCAGAGTCTAAACCCCTAGTTTCTTACAGTATAAGTTTCCAGCTGATCTTTGAAGCTCTGCTCATAGCACATTTTGAAGAAAACTCACAGCCTAACGTCAAGCCAAGAGTGAAAGGACTGTGGCAGATGTGGCTTTGAGGCAACAAGGGAGAAGGAAACTAGCTAAGGAACAAGGAATATTGTAATGTGTGTTCTAAAACTGTAAGGTACAAGTAAGGAAAAAAGATGTATAATTGTTATTGCATATATACAGAATAATCTTTAAACATGTAACAAGCATACTGCACCAACCACTGCAATACATTCTACAGATAATATTAGCAAAAATGTTTTCAGTGATTATTTCTAGAAATATTGATTTACCCAAAATTGTTCATGCTGTTAATATTGCATAAGACGCATCGACATATCCCATTTTATTAACCACATATACTGTACAGCAGATACTTTTATCTCCTGTGGTTTGCCAGTGAGACAGACAGTTTTTGGTCATTTACGGAGTTTTGTTGGGTTGTTTTGTTTTTTTTTTTAAATCAACTTTACTGCACATGCCTACTTAAAAAAAAAAAAAACAAACAAAAAAAAAAGAGAAAGGCTTCCAAGGTTTATCAGTCTGATTATATCTCTCAAAGACCAGCACCACTCTCTCACAGGTTCAACTCATAATTAATTACTGTATACATATAATTAACCATGCCTTGTTCTGTGCAATAGCACATGGCTATTTATTACATTACAATCAGTTAAGTAGAAAACAGTAAGCAGAGACCCTGCAGGAGAGCAGTGCTGAAATGCAGGGTGACTGTTATGGCACCTAACACATGGTGCCACAGGCACTGTATGGTTGGACTATGTTAGGAAAGGGTACCCTGAAATAACACCATAACAAGCAAAAATCCCCAGTCTGTGGCACTGGTACATACGCACATTTCATCTAAACTACTGCATATCAGAGGGGTGTGTTGTACACCAAGAACTATTTCTGTAATGTATCTTCATATTTCAGTAACTTTTTCCTTTCAGTTTCCAACTAATTGGAAACATTGCCATGAGTTACAACTACTGCACAGAGGAGTAGCTGACAAACTGTATTAAAATACAAGCTGGAATAAAAAAATGTTTTGATAGTATTTACATTTGTCACCTAACCATTGAAGGAAAAAAGTTACCTCAAACTAACCTAGGTCCAAAATTCCCTAGCTTTGCCCAGACAAAGCATTTAGGGTGCTTCTATCAGTTTTAGCTGTGAATTTCATTGCTTTTGTTGGCTTCTACTGCAACCTTAATTAATGTAGCTTCCCGAGTTTTAATATGACAATGTAACAATCGAGCATTTCTGGATCAACCGTGATTTTCTAGGACTACATGGCACAATTGCATGCAGTCTGACAAAGAAGTGTGCCAATTTTATTTGCCAGTTTTAATGTGCCAGTTTTAGTTTTAGCAGTTAATTTGTGGCAGTCATGTCTGGAATACAATGAAGGATTTCAATGGTACTCATAGAATCAGTTTTGTTGACAAAGTTTACACAGTGGAAAAGAAAAACAACATCTATTTGGCAGCTAGGAAAAATATCCATACTTCTGCCCACAGCTGGTCTCCTTGCTTCTGCTGGATGTTTTGGAAACATGAACAAAGTTCTCTCAAATCATTTTTTATTGATTTATGTTTGCATAGTTTTTCAGTGGACACTGTCTTAGCTCAGTTTGTGCAGAAATAAAATTTTGAATCAAGGATTTTTTTAACACCAGATTCAAAAGCTGGTTTGGTCATGTTCTGGAAATAAGAAGAGTAGAAAAATCCTGGCGCCTACAGAATCAACGAGGCCCAAATTCTGTTGCTTCTAATCGTTCTGATTGATGTAAACATCTTAAAGAATTATTTTCATATGACTCTGATGTTAATAAAAACAATTAATTCACAGTGACCACCATAAACATTTTGGTGTTGTTAAATTTACTGTAGTTTTCAAGTACATTTTAAGAACAGAATGTACCATGATGAATCAAACATCTATTTTTATTCGGACCCATTATATATTTCCCCACTTTGCTCCCCAGCCAAACCTCTTGTGAAATTGAAGCTTTACGTATTTTAAAAGAGACTGTAGATGAGCTGTTATCTGAGGAAGACCCTTGTTTCAGTTTACACTAGCCCTGATTTTGTCCCAATAATACAGTACCATTCTCTGTATACACACATTTTAAAGGAGCTTTTTCAACCCCGTCTCTTTGAAGTCTTCCTTCAGCTTCCTTAAGATTCTATTATGAAGACACTACATGTACAGAAGCCTCTACAGTAGATTGCAATCCAGCTTTCATAACAACTTCGCTGACCTAGCCAATGAAAAACTGAGCTCCCCTGCAAAACTGTTTTGGATTTAGTCTGCAAATGCCTCCAATACAGAGCAGTTCTGGCTGGAATTTCTTTGATTTTCTCTCATCTTTCTACTACATTTTAATCATGGGCTACCAGTGCCAAAGTTCTGCAGTCCATAGCTACGAAGGCCACCTTTTAACTTTCAAAGTTACTGTCTGAGCTGGAGTAGGTATGACATATCCTTTAACCTCAGGCACCAAAGCTATGCACAGTCTGCTGTTACAGTATTCTTGGATGAAAGTCCATGCCTCTAATACTTAAAACTTGATGCACACACTGTTTTCTGGCACATGTGCACTTCTGCCCATCTGCCAGGCTGACACACTGCCTACTAAGAAGATGTGATGCCAGTTTCAATAGGGTGCAGGCACCAATCAAAAAGCAGTCATTAGGCAAACTAGCTTTATATTTTATCTTCAGAAGTTCTGCCTGATATCCTAAAAACAATGATTATACAATTCAATGTACAGAATCAATCTGCATCTTTAGGCCTATATGTCCAAAGTTTCCTTTTAGACTCACTCTGGGCAGGTAGCCTGTGCAGGCAGGCTCCACAGAAGGGAAAAAAAATAGCAGCAAGCCTGATCTTTTTTTCTTCTCTCCAGAGCCTGCCTGCCTCAGCTGTGCAGGGGCCCAGCGATTCCCTCCACAGCTGTGGTGCCCCCCAGGTGCCTGCAGGCAGGTGCCACCGCTGCTGCACAGGGAAGCACTAGCTCCCGCCTGCAACTCAGGAACCGCTCTTCCCACCAGCAACTTGCTCTCCCCTCCCCATTGCTGGAGAGGCAGATAAGGATCAGGCTCTGACATGGGTGTACATGACATGGGTGTTTACTTCACCCTAAATTGCAGCAGTTTAAGGACAACTAAATCCCTGTGTCATGTACAAATACCCTATTGTGCTTTTAGGAAAAAAAAAAAAAAAAGAGTGAAATGCTCAATGCCATTTTTACCTCAGTAGTCACAGGCAAGGTCAGCTCTCAGACAACTGCACCTGGCAGCACAGTCTGAGGAGGTGAGAAGTCAACAGTGGTGAAATAACAGGTTAGGGACTATTTAGAAAAGCTGGACATACACAAGTCCATGGGACAAAATACAATGCACCTGAGGGGGCTGAAGGAGTTGGCTGATGAGATTGCAGAGCCACTGGCCATCTTTGAAAACTCATGATTACCAGGAGAGGCCCAAGATGATTGGAGAAGGGCAAACATAGTGCCTGCATTTAAGAAAGGGAAGAAGGAGAATCCAAGGAACTACAAACCAGTCAGCCTTGCATCAGTCCCTGGAAAAATCATGGAGCAGATCCTCAAGGAATCCATTTCTAAGCACTTGGAGGAGAAGAAAGTGACTAGGAACAGTCAGCATTGATTCACCAAGGGCAAGTCATGCTTGACCAATGCCTTCTATGATGAGGTGACTGGCTCTGTGGATGCGGGGAGACCAGTGGATGTGGTATACCTTGATTTTAGCAAGGCTTTTGATACAGTCTCCCACAGCATTCTCGCAGGCAACCTAAGGAAGTACGGGCTAGATGAATGGACTGTAAGGTGGATAGAAAACTGGCTGGAGCATCGGGCTTAGAGTGTAGTAATCAATGGCTCAATGTCTAGGTGGCAGCCGGTATGAAGTGGATTACGCCAGGGTCACTGCTGGGGCTGGTTCTATTCAATGTCTTCATCAATAACCTGAAAGATGGCATAGAGTGCACCCTCAGCAAGTTTGCAGATGACACCAAGCTGGGGGGAGTAGTAGATACGCTGAAGGGTAGGGCTAGGATTCAGAGTGACCCAGACAAATTGGAGGATTGGGTCAGAAGAAGTCTCATGAGGTTCAGCAAGGCCATAGAAAAATCCCATGCACCAATATAGGCTGGGGGCTGACTGGCTGGTCAGCAACTCTGCAGAAAAGGACCTGGGGGTATTACAGTGAAAAATAAGCTAAGCATGAGCCAACAGTGTGCCCTTGTTACAACGGAAGCTAATGGCATACTGGGCTGTGTTGACAGGTGTGTGAGGCCATATCCGGAGTACTGTGTCAGTCTTGGGCCGCCCACTACAGAAAGGATGTGGCCAAGTTGGAGACAGTCCAGTGGAGGGCAACAAAAATGGTGAGGGGGATATGACTTCTGAGGTGAGGCTAGGGGAATTGGGATTATTTAGTTTGAAGAAGAAAAGCCTGAGGAGGGATTTAATAGCAGCCTTCAACTACCTGAAAGGGGGTTCAAAAGAAGGAGTTAGACTGTTCTCAGTGGTGGCAGAATAAGGAGCAATGGTCTCAAGTTGCAACAAGGGAAGTTTAGGTTAGATATGAGGAAGAATTTTCTCACTAGGAGGGTAGTAAAACACTGGAACAGGTTACCCAGAGAGGTTGTTGACTCTTCATCCTGGGAGGTTTTTAAGACCTGGCTAGACAAAGCTTTGGCCAATATGATCTAGCTGGGGATGGTCCTGCTTTGAGCAGGGGATTGGACTAGATGACTTCCAGAGGTCCCTCGCAACCCTAATTTTCTATGATATGGGAAGCAGTTTGGGCTTTAAGAACTTCCCATATCTTAGGAGACATGCATACATACACATGCAAGCACTCTGACTTAATATCTGACCTGCTTTTCTCCAAGCCACCAACAAGAAATGGGCCAGAAGTCGCTAAGCTTTCGCTGTCACCATATGTTGTAATGCTACAAGTTTTTTTTAATTAATGAGGCATAGTTAAACAATCAATTTGTACATACCTTGGAAAGTTAAAGGGGTGATCACCAGCAGCCAATATAGTTTTGGCATGAACAAATCAAGCCAAACAAACTTAACTGCTTTCTTTGACAAGGTAACTAGTTTGGTGGGTAAAGGAAATTTATTAAGGCTTTTGATAGTCCCACATGACATTCTCAAAAGTAAACTGGAGGGTGGATTACAAAGAATTTTTTATATGGATATCTAATTGGCCGATTAACCACAAGCAAAGGCTAACTGTAAATGGACCAATGTCAGAATGGGAGGAGGTCTCAAGTGAAGTTTCACAATGCCTGTTCTCAGTCTGGTGCTGTTTAGCAGTTTTACTGGTGACTTGAGCTCATAAATTGAGTGTTTATTCATCTGGTTTGCAGACTATACTAAATTGGAAGATCTTGCAAATATTTTGTGAGGATTAGGATTCAAAAGGATCTTAGATGGGCTATGGACAGCAGAATGAAACTCAAAGACAAATATAAAGTGCTAACTAAGGAAAGAAAAACTGAATATGCACACAGAGAATGGGTTATAATTCACTAGGCAGCAGCACTGCTAAGAAAGATCTGAGGATTATAGTGATCACAATCTCATCATAAGGCAGTAATGTGAAGCTGTCACAACCCCCACCACCACCAAAATGTAATTTTTGGCTATGTTAAGAGAAGTATTGTATGCAAAACAAGGTAAGCCATTCTGTAACTTAACTCAGCGCTGGTTAAGCCTTAACTGGAGTACTATGTGTAGTTCTGGAATCTGCATTTTAAAAAGGTGAATGAGGGAGACAATATAAGGGTTGAAATACAAGCTGCATAAGGAAAAATTGAAGGAACTGGACATGTTTATTCTGGAAAACGGGAGATTAAGTCAGTTGGGGGGGAGGAAGGAGACAAGATAGCCATTTAAAAATGGCATGAAAGAACTGCCACAGAAAGCAGGGCACAAGGATGATGGTTTAAAACTACAGCAAAGCAGATTAGGTTGACTCTGAAGAGAAACTTCCTAATAGAAAACTAGACAAGCTGCTTAGGGAGACTCTGGAATTTCTTCATTGGATTTTTTTTTAAGAAGAGGCTGGTCAGGAATCTACCTGGGATTGTTTAGGAATAGGGCATCCTGCCTTTGGGCAAAGAGTTGGACATCAGGACTACTGAACACTTCAAGTCAAAGTATAATCACTGGGAATGAAGGAAAGGAAATCTCAAACTTATGATGGTGGATAGTGACATTTAACATTGGGTTTTAGAACTTTAACTGAGCACTTGTGACCTTTTTATGTTTAAATTTTCAGCCCAAATTGTGCATTAATGGAGTCCTTGCAGTAAGACAAGAGAATGATTAATATCAAGTCCCATATTAATCATTAGCTGTGATCAAGGAGATAAATGAGTGTCTGGTATTCTCTTTAAGTCATACCATTCTAAATTCTTATGTACTTCCACCAATCCCCACAGGGCAATAAAACAGTCACTGGATCATGGAAATCCTAGCCATGTTCCTTTTTCTTGCCCTTGTCAAAGGACTAGTATGATTCTGTCCCAGCTATGCTATGGCAAGCCACTGGTAAATTGCAGGTCAAAGAAGAAAACTAACATGGAGCAGCTTCAGTAGGCCTGGCTCAAAGGCCACAGAATTCTCCCATGGCACAAGCCATATATTTCTGAAGAGGTTTAAGCTAGTTTAAACAGTGGTGAAAACTACACTTCCTGGAACAAAGGTAAGAACTGTACCGCTTGTATGCTACTTAGAATTGCTCTGGAAATCCAAGAATTGAAACATAAGGAAGCATAGACAAGGCCCAAGAAATCGATGAAAAGGCACGGACTTAAAAAAAACAAAGAAAATGTCTGTATTAAAAAGTATTTTAGAAAGGAGGAACATAATAATCAGAGATCAGCAACTTGTATATATAGAAAAGTTTAGGTGTTGTCTTCTTTAAAAAGTTACTTATATCACCAAACCCTAGTTCTGTGTCATTAAATAGCTTTCAGCAGGTTTGATTTACTGAAGAGAACCCTCTAAGAAAAGCATCTTTAGTAAATATATTTGCAGAAGCAGTGTAAAATTTCTCAAGCACACTGTTACAGTTTAATGGAGTATGGAACATACTTAATGGGGAATTAAGCTATAACAATGTACATCAAAAACTTTACACCACTGCTGTAAAAATACTTATTAAAAGATACAGCCAGTAAAGTTAACCTTTATTTTTTTTTTTATAAAGAGCTACACTGTTCATATATTGCAGACATTCAAGCCTAATGTCTCCTGCTCAGCATCACATTTTGTTCAGTTCTCTAGGATTCCCTCTGGATTATCACCTTATTGCAGGCTTAGCAATCACTCTGTCACATATACCAACATGTATATTAAGACAACTCTGTCTCAAAGATTGAAAAAGGACCTCTCTCAGCAACAAGAACACCTAAATGAGGTTTAATCCTCATACATCAGTATGCTTCCCTGTGGATATGAGCATGTGAGCATAAGAAATCAGCTTCCTTGTTTCATACCCCTACAGGGCCCATTCTCACTGGCCCATTGCCTACTTTAGCCACAACTTTGCTACATGCCTCTCTCCCATATCTGTCACAAGGGAAACCAGGCTTTCAGTGCAGAGCTATGTCAAGCATTTAGTCTCCCTTTTGAAAGGGGTAAGAGGACTAAAATCAATCCTAGCCACCATTAGAAGGATGGCAGTAAGAATTCTAGCAGGAACAACAGCTGTATTTCTTCTGTTACACTGCAGACCTCCCAGGAGGAACATCCAGTAGCGTATGTGAAGACTGTGGACTGCAATGTGATTCTCTGCTAGTTCACTGGCTGCTTTCTGCTTCAGCTTGCCAAGATTCAAAATAATAAACATTATAACAAATGAAGTTATCTTGGTGGTCTGTGTGATCAGGCAGAAAACTAACCAAATTTGTATGAAACATAATGATCTCTGTGTGATAGATCACTTACAAGTTTTTTGTATGATTTTACTGCAACAGGAAGTACCACAGAGCCATCTTCTTCATGGCTCTCAGGCACATTTTTAAAAATCAGTTGAATTACTCCCCCTGGATTCTTCTTCTTTCATTGTTGCATTACACCCAAGTCCCACGTATCAGTTTCTGTTCTCTATGGGAGCCCTCTGAGAGTTTCTATTTCCCCTTCCATTACTTCCTTTTTCCCCCCTCCCTACAAATAACCCTTGAACAGCAATCTCTGGTGGCACCTTGACTTCATTCCGTTGCTCATGCTAAGGTCTATTTTCTTATGCTTCCCATATATGCTTTAGGCATAGTATCTCTCCAAGGCAACTGACTGATATTACAGGGAAGGTCATAAAAGGTATCATGTACATCAAAAGAAAAAAAAATGTAAATATCAGAACTGCTCTGCCCTTCGCCTTTTCTGTGACTGCTCATTTCTGAGGGGCCTTGGCTATTGATCTCACCCAAGGAAGGCTATGAATAGAACACTACAGAATAGAACAAGAAAGAGATATGGCAGCAAGGGTTTTTTTTTCCCTTTTCTTTTTGACCTTGGGCAACAGATGTTGATAAAGTATTTGACAAAAAGATATTAGGAGAGATGAATATTAGGAGAGAATGTTATTGGACAGTGTAGAATTAAAAAAAAATGGTTTGCATGCTACTTTATTTATAGTGGAACATAGAACGAAGCAAAATCCTGGAACGAAACTCTGGCTGTCTTCACATGGATTAAACTAAGCATTACTGGGATTGTTGTCAAGCTCTTATTAGTTGTCTCCATCTCCATATTATTTAAATGAATGGCTATATAAACGTGTGGAGAACAATCAGAAGCAATGGTAGATTGGTTGCCAATGAAGCCTTCTTACTCTTCTCTATGTATGCAATGAAATGGAAGACACAATTTCCATGATAGAGCACATTAGAGTAGTTAATTGCTGCTTTGTCCACAATCCTTCTTTTCAGTTTGTTCGAAAATGTACTCGCTTTGTCCTTGAAGTCACAGATTTCAGGATGCAGAAGCAATATTGGCAACTCTTCCTGTTGCTGACAGTAAGCACAGTAGGCTTCTATAGTATTCTTTTAACAACATCTGACCATATGCAAGACCAGTCTCCAAGAAGTAAAAACACAGGTTACTGCTATTGTGCACTCATCGCCCATTCATGAAAGAGTTTCATTCAATCAAAGGTGTTTCTGACCAGCAAAGCATGGACAATATTACCTGATAGAGAAATGCAGGAGGACCTCTGTTCCATTCATTCATTTGGATGAATGCTTATTTTTGGGACCCCATGAATTAACACTTCCACAGGAACTATGAGCTTGTTCGCCAAGACTCCACAAAGTGGGCAAAGTACTCTGCTTACCTGAAGCCCCACCAAATTTGGTGTAGCTCCAGACAGGTGCAGGGGTCTACCAATGCAGGCAGGTGCGAGTAGACAGGGGTCTACTTGCAGTTAATAAACAAGAGAACTGAGAAGTAAACCATTTGCTATACAACGTTCATTCTCATGAAAAGTTGTCTTGTAACAGTTGTCTGAAAACCATACTAAAAGGAAAGCTTCTGCTATCATCCAACATATTAGGAGATTATACTCTGACAAAGCACTCAGTACAAACAAGGCTTCATAATAGACAGGCAAAAAAAAAACAAACAGAAGGGAAAATAGAAAATAAAGAAATGACACTACCCGAAACAAAGAAAGAACGGATGCCAAAAAAGTGCAATTATACTTTCCATGACAACATGTACAAAAGGGAGAGAAAAAACATCAGCTGTACCTTTTAAGCCTTTATGTTCAATATGCAGTTGGTCTATGTATTGAAGGAGTTTGATCAGCAAGGTTTTAAATATTAATACCAAGAATCTGGAAATAGTATCTAACATTCCACTATCTAACTTAAAAAAAAATGAAATAGAGAATCTTTGCCTTTAGGGGTGATGGACTACATTGTTGTTGCTATTCAGGATTAATTTTATACTGCTGTCTCAGTACAAGCTCAATTTAGTCCCTGACAGATCATTGTGAACTAGTTTTCATGTGTATACTGCAAATGTGCAGTGCAGAAAAAGTCTATAATGCTGCTTTGAAAACAGAATATAAATCTTTTATAGACAGCAGCAACAGTTTTATATGTATATCAGAATCATTTACAGCCTTCTGAAGAATAACTACCTCAGGAGTGAAAAGCAGCTTCTGTTGAAGAGTATATAGCAACAGGTTCAGTAAAGAATACCACTTCCAAATGAAAATGCAAGAAAGTTCACAGTTTTAATTCATATATGGCACCAAAGTTAGTACTACTTGTAGTGAAGAAAACCAACAACAATTCTGAAATGACCAAAAATCTTGTATTGTGATTTTCTCTCAGCTAAGGATGGTACCTCCAAAGCCCACAGCACTGAACCAGTACTAACTCAAGAGAAAGAGTGCCATGGCTGAATCAATGTCATCACTCATGACACTGCACAGCACCAAGAAGCATCTAAATAACTACTGACTCAAATATGGCTACGGTAAATGTTTTTTTTTTTTTCAATATAGCATATGCCAACCATAATTTGAACCACTGATTTTCAACCTCCAGCCTGCAAGCCAAATCTGCAGAGCTGTCATCTACTCCACAGGGCTCTCCATCAGTCTAGATTTTAGGCAACAGAAGAGTGACGGTAGTGGTAATTGCTTTGAGTTGGAGCAACTGATGCTGCCACAGCCCCCCTGCCCCCAAATTTCCAAACCCATTGGAAATCCCCCAGACCAGATGACGCAGCCCTACATGCCAGATGCACCAGTGCACAGGGTCACTCCACAGCTAGATTTGAATCACAGGACTGGCCTATGCTACTTATCCAGTCTGAGAGGCCAAAGGTACTACCACTCTGAACAGTCCAGTTAAGAATACTGGACTTAGTTCCATCAGCAAAACTTCTCAGCAGTTGTGTGTTGTGAAGATGATGAAATACATTCATAAATCACAATGATCAGTAATGAAAAAAGGAAATTGTTACTACAGATAAAGTAAAACTACTCCTAACACATTCACAAAATACTTCTGTCCACAAAATACTACCAGCACTTTACCTAAATAGATCAAACCAAATCCTCCTTGGCCAATCATAGCGCCCAGCCTCCACACTTTCCCTTCAGTGTCTTTCAATACCATTCCTTCTGGAAGTGGAACAGGTAACTTATTTTTCCCTTTTGGTGGCATCACACCTTGAAAGAAAAAATGAAATGTAAAAGTAAATGAAAACTGTCAATGCCTTTTAAGCAAAACAGAAAACCTAATCCAGTTTGGCTCCTATTCTCCATTACCACTTATCTCTGTGCAAAGAAGGCATTAAATGCCACTAAATCCAAATGGCAGCATCTTATCTTCTCTTTGAACTGAAATTCTCAATAACAGGAGGCAAGGAAAAGGAGAATGAGGGCCTATACTTCAAGTTCAGCTGGTCAGACAATGGAAATAAAAGGCTTTAGTCCACAGCCTGGTTGCCAAGTTACCCCCAGCCCCCAGTGTGTGGGGCAAGACCGTGTGTGAGGCAGGGAGAGCCCCAAGCACCCCCTCGCAGGCTGGAACTCTGCCAGCCTGCAAAGGGAAACCTGCAGTTCCCCATGTTTTTCTCCTTTAAAGTTTGCTGATCCATTTTTAAAGCTTGCTCGCGACCCTTTCATATATTTTTGTGACCCACCTTTGAGGTTGCAACCGACAGATTGAGAAAACCCAGCAGGCTTTCCTGCCCAAGTGCAGGGGGGCTGGACCCAATGATCTGTAAGGTCCCTTCCACCGCCAACAACCAGAAATGTGGGTTTTCCAGAAAAAGCTTGAATTAGAAAATTTTCCAACGCCCTAGAGTGTGATCTGATTTAGCATGTTTGATTTATATTTAGTACACAAAACTAAAAGAGGACCCCATGTTAACTGTAGGCCCCAATAGCCACAAGAATTTGAACCGAAATGTTTAATTAAGAAAAACATTAAATACAGCACGCTTAGTGTGGTTTAAATGTGATATTCAAACAAATCCCAAGCCTTACGCGGAAAGAAATTATTGTGATTGGAATACTTGTAAAAATGTAAAGACAATACACAATAGCATGTACTTCCGTTACACAGTTTGTTTAAATTTAAGGAAAAAACCCAAAGTACTGAAAACTGTTGACACACTAATCTTAGCACACCCAAAGCACTGTACATGATATGATGTGCTTTGGTTTTGATTTGACCTGCACAGACAGTTAGGTGAATTCATAACTTGATTTTGGGTTTGGATAATTACGTGGGTGTATTTCCCCTCCTGTATACAAATCAACAAAACATTTTTGTATTCTCTCTAGGGATAATCACCTGGAAAACATGCATTACAATTTTGAAACTGCCAAGCTTGCCGAATACTGTATTAGGCACCCATTCACTGTTACTAACGGATTTTATGAAACAGTGAGTTTTGAGAAACAAAAGACTTCCCACAGAAAAAAAACACACGCTGGAAAATATTCCGTTTTGGGAAATTTTCCACAAGAAAACTTTCCGCGCCCTGACATCTCTGCCAACAATGACGAACCGCCGGGCTGGAGAAGAGGCTGCCCCTCCAGAGGTCATCTCGCCCAGCTTTCCTCAGCCCGCCAAGCCGCGCGAAAAAGGGTGGTGAACGCCCTCTCGAAACGGGGGGCCAAACTTTAAAAATGGAGGCTCCTTCAGAGGGGGCAAGCGTGGGAAACCCTGGGCTGCCCCTTCCAGAGTGCCAGCTTGCCTGAGGGGCAGCAGGGTTCACACATGGGCCCTGGTACAGAAAGGCCTGAGAAAGAAGCCCTGCCCCTAGGGGCGTCTCACCCGGCCTCGAGGCTTCTTGGCACCGCTGAGCTAATGAAGGGGCAAGAGTGAAGACCCCCCCTTCCAGGAGCCAGACACGCTCAGTGTCACGGCGGGGCTGAAGGCGCCTCCTTGCAGCCGCCCCGGAGCTCCGCAGCCCAGCACCGACCGCCTTCCTGGGCCGCCGCCGCCGCCGCCACGTCCGGAGTCGGCCGGCCAGGGAGGAGCCGGCCAAGCCGCTTCCCGCCCCCGTCCCGCCCCGTCCTGTCCTGCCGGTAACAGGCTCGGCGCCTCTGGCTGTCCCACTCGCGGTTCCTTGTGTCCGTCCCCGCGCTGAGACCCGCAGGGGACGGGGCCCAGGGCTCCCCGCTTGTCCTAGGCAGCAGCAGGGGGGCTCTCCAAAGAGACCAGGAGAAATGTATTCCCAAGGGTTTCAATATATTCCCCTTGATTTCAGGCACAGAGCAAAGTCACACCAGCGGCTCCGTCTCTCCGCTTCCAGGGATCACTGGAAGAGTTGTTGGCAGTCTGGGAGCCCTGTGACACCCCAGCTTCCCAAACTCCCCCCGCTGTTTTCGACCGCTTTGCTCCCCGCCTCACAAGGAGAAGGCTCCAAGTCAGCTCCATGTAGAGGCGCCGGGTTGGAGCGCAAGATCTGTTGATACAAAACCTGACACCTTTATGAGGTGGGGGTAACACGGGGTACTTTTTTAGTTTCATGCACTAAATATTCATAGACATTAGGGCTGGAAGGGATCTCGGAAGATCATCGAGTCCAGCCCCTGCCCCAGAGGCTGGAAGTCAGCTAGGGTCAAGGATCCCAGCAAGATAAGCATCCCAGCATTAATACAATACAATAATATAAATCATAATATAAATCAAATAAACATGCTAAATCAGCTCATGCTGTATTTACACCTTTATGAGGTATCTTTCTTGAAGAGAAAAATAGAGGACCTAAAGGCATCAGGTTTTATATCAATAGAAGACAGAGGACAGCCGGACTGTCCTCTATGGCGGCCACCCTACCGGAGTGTGTATTCCAGGCTGTGTGGCCTGAGCAAGCTGCATTTGCTATTTTGGAGCTTTCCTTCCTTGTGAAATGCAGAGCATGTCCTCTCTTTGCAAGATGCTTCAATCTCAGTGAATGAAAATGTGTCCCTGTGAACTGAGCAACAAGAAGGAAACCATGTACCAGTCTCCTGCTTTGCATCCTGTATTACATATTAAAGATGGTGACAGACTTCAGAGCTAACAGGGGGCTGTCAGAGCTCCCGCTCCCCAGTACGAGTTCAGGATACCTGCTGTCTCCATTTTCCTTCACTCAAGCTGGATTTCTTAGCCTTCCTTAATAGCCATATCCCAATTTCTTTCCAGGCCCACTTTTTTTTTCTTGTCTTCAAGCAGGGAAACTGAGGCAAAGCATCAAACAAAAGTGTGCCTTTACCAACACTGACCTAAAGTACCACAGGCCTTTCCCCTGGCCTCTTGCAATGTTGAAACACCCCTCACTCCTACTGTAGGAGCCCAGCTCCCTTCTACAACCTTCCCAGTGGTGCTCTTTTATTCTTCTGTGAGGATGAGCTGACCTCCTTCAAGACATAACCATGGGGCTGGCTAGCCTCAGGCCCTGCCTTAAAAAAGGCAAGCCACCTGGTCACAGGAATGTAGCTGTCCCAGAAAACACAACATTTTTCAAACTCCTGAGTCGTGAAGTTTCATGTTCACCTGCAAATCTACAAAGAACAATGTATTCCTAATGATTTCAGTGAATCAATGATCCAAGTGGAATTCCCCACATTTATTGTCCTGATAGGCTTAAGCCATGCCCACTGATAAAAGCCAGAGACATAAAATCTTCTTCTGTTTTCACCCCATGACTCACAGTTAATCATCATTCCAGCACACATAACAGCCACACCTTGGATCTAATCCCTGGATTAGAAATGAATTTAGAGAGTATTTTTGTTCAACTGCAGTCCTGGATGGATTACCACTTCCTCCAAGTAATAAGCAGATTTTTTCTTGTCACCAAGCAATATATGGCCCTGTCTAACATGGTCCCCAAAGCTCATGACCAATTAAATCCCAGTGACAACACTAATTGACAATGAACAGATGAAATTATCGTCACATGCTGTCTCCTGCCTTGAGCACAATGACTCCTCAATGGCCACTTCTTTCCTATTTGCCACATGAGATACTTGTGTTTCTTGAATAACTTGCACCAAATGGCAAGCAAAGGGCAGAAACTAAAGGGTTAGCTCAAAATGAAGCAAACAAATTTAGTCACAAATAATTTCTCATGGCCAATCCTGATGCTCTTGGTGGATTTTTCTTCTACTCCACAGTAGTTGCCAAAACACAGCCAACAAGATTGATTTCCTTTCCAATGAACGGTTTCATTTGCCCAGAGAGCCAGCAGTCAACAACAGAACTGTTATATTTTGTGGCCCCACAGAAGTGGAGAGATTAGACTAGAGCCGTAGAGAGAGAGCAAGCAGCACAGTTTACATGTTTGATAACTTCATTGTTCTGAACAGGAATCAAAACCGGAAGCAAACATTGTGCCTAAAGAGGCATGCAGTACTGCAATATTTAAAGAAACAGTACCCTACATAATGACTAATGCATGCTACAACACAAGAACCACTGACAGGAAGGATCTTGCACCCTTTCTCACAGGGTATATCCCAACCACCTACAAAGTGTTCTCAGGACACCCGGGACCAGAAACCATGCCTTCTCCAAACTGGCTTGTTCACAAAACACAACACAATGTCCTGCATCTACAAAAGTGGGGAAGAACCACTATGCTGCCTTCAGACCTTTGTAATTCCTAATTGGTGAAAGAGGAACTTGAAACCTTTCTAATATTGATTGCCAATGCCTTGGAGGCTACTGTAATTACACCAGGGATTTTCAAGGCTCTTTGGGGATATAAGAACATGTAAAGTACAGAGAATGCTTTGCCCCTGACCTCTCTTCCCTATTTCTACTCCAAATTTAGGTTATAACATAGTTGGGCCATTGCTGTTTAAACAGGTAACTTTTTTTGCTTAAGAATTAGACAGCAGAATTATAATTACTAAACTAAAACCAAATGAAAAAATTAAGTGGCTTACTGTTTGAGCCATATGTTCACCCTCCTGCAGAACACCCAGAAAGGCATGCAAGCCAGGGCAAGAAGCAGCACTGAATATAATCAGGTATGTACAAAATCTATGGATATGTAGCAGATATCAAGCATTGCTCTCAAAGCCGTTTGTAAAATGTGGGTCCATACTTCACTAATGACTTTGCCAACCTAAGCTGTAGAAGAGGTCACAGATATTTTTCAGTGGGAAAAGCAGGCTTATGATAGAAACCAAAGATTAACAGTGAAATCTAATTGCATATGTGTGAAAAAAATCCGATTAAGTGTGAACGTATAGAAAAAATATGTTTGTCCAAATAAGCAAAAATTGTAATTGCACTTTTGATTTTTTTTCTCTGTTGCTCAAAAAGTGAGAATGGGGTGATTTCATTTCCATGAAACTGTCCAGAATTTTAGGAGCATAAGGAAATTAGTGAAATACGTAGAACTATTGGAAAGTTGGGCTGAATGGAATACTTCTTAGTCAAAAAATATGTATAAATTCTATAAAGCTTTTTTTAGTTTTTGACAAGAATAAGATTACAAAATGGGAACAGAAGTGTATAACAGTCTAGAAAATAAGAAAATAATGAAAAGAAGGGGATGTTTGAAATACTGTAATTGGAAACCAATAGCAAAAGTGAAACTAAAAGCAAAGACGCAAGGGTACGATTAACTTATAACAAGCTACGTACTTGCATATGCTGTCTAAGCTATTTTTGTCAATTCAAGTCAGGCTGCGTACCCTCCCAGTGACTCATTTAACAAGACAGAGGCTTGCATGTTTACACATGTAGGTGAGGTTTAGCTTCCTCATTGGTTTTAAATGAGAAGTTTGCTATATACTTCTCTGACATACTTTGAAGAATAGAAAGTGAAGACAGATGACTGCAACTGCATCATTTCAAATCTTGCCCATTTTTAAAATTATGTAAATGTTTGTTTGACTTATGTAATTTTAAGTTTATAGTACAGTGGACAAAATGGATACACAGAAAAGGGAGATTCCAGTGGATAACCTGGAGGGGGTTTGCTTTTAAATAGGGAACAGGCTTGAGACTGGCTTAATATAGGAACAAGCGAGTTTCTACCTATTTGACCTTTGACAGTCCTGAAATAATCCACTTGTTATAACAAGATCGTGCATTTTTCTTGGTAGTAGGTGGTTCTTATTTTTAAAAACAGTACATATTATATACTTAATTTAGAAGCACTTTTGAAAAATAGAAGTTGCACTGGAAAAGTGGTTTTCCTGGATGTAACAGTGAAATAAGTAAATTTATGAATCTAAGCACTTATAGGTGAAGCACAATGACCTCTCTGTCCATAAGAAGTGCATTCCATGGCGCTTCAGATAAAGAATGGGGATTTTCATGAAAGCATGTGTTACATAAAGAGCAAAGGGAGAAAGAATAAAAATAAGCATACACATATCTATATATATAGGTTCAACTGCTTTGGTTCTTTGTAAAGCTGTTCACCCAGTAACTGCTCCATTGTGTAAAAGAAGGGAGGAAAGGTAAAATTTTTCTCTTGGGCTGGAGTGGAGACAGCTCACTCTTCTCTGACTGCCTGGATCATCATCCTATTAGCAACCTCTCAGGAAACATGAGCTTCATAAAAGTCAGGTCAAGGGTGTCTACCCTACCCTCTTTTCTCTCTACTGTTGCCTCGGAGGGAAGAGTGACCAGCTGTTTGGCTGTTGTTTGACTTGAGGGAAAGGATGACAGAGGTTATTCTAGATGCATTTTCTGCAGTGAGAGCTAATTATGAAAGAACCCGTTTCCATCTCAAGAGGACTGAGCCAGAGATTCTGCCAAGATGCGTGTCCCTGCAGAATGAGAGTTACATATAGTTCTGAGAGTACAAATAACTGTTTGGATTCTCTAGTCAGCAGACCCAATCACTACCAGCATACACGAGGCTATGTGAGAGCTCCTATGGTCATGAATATTGGCTGTTCATGTTTTGTTTTTAGTTAGAAAAAATTAGGAGAGCAACCTTTAATCTAACATTTCAAATCATTGCAGTGCCTGCATTGTAATTGAAGGGGAGGAGGGATAGACTACTGTATAGCTAGCATATACATTTGTTTAGTGTCTAGTTATCATGACAAAGTTGTTGATTATCTGTTGTTTTAATAAGCCTGTACTATTTAGAGGTGTCATCCTCTGAGACGTGTGCATATAGAGCAGGGGTGGGCAAAATATGGCCCATGGACCAGATCTGTCCCACCAGGGTATTTTATCCAGCCTGTGGGGCCCCTACACATTTAGAAAATTAATATTTATCTGCTCCTGGCTGCCTGTCAAGGATGACAGGATCCAGGGGCAGTAGGACCCACAGGAAGCCACCAAGGTCAGCTTGGCCCTGCCCCTCCCCCCCAGTCTCCCCCCTTGCCCCACCGCCAACCTGGA
>NW_017728943.1:42878319-42905531 GCF_001723895.1 Crocodylus porosus
GAGAGTGTGTGTGTGTGTGTGTGTGCAATGAGAGACTGTGTGAATGTGTATCTGTGTGTTCATGCAACCCCACTGTACACATGTACCCACACCCCAGCCACTGTCCCCCCACGCCGAGTCCCCCACAAACCCCATACCCACCCACACCCCATATCCACATACACACCCACATGCTCCCTCACCCCACACTCACACCCACATGCTCCCTCACCCCACATACCCACACACTAACAGCCCCCCACAAACCTATACCCATGCCCACCACCTCCCACAACATACAAGAATAAGACTTCATTTTAAGCTATTGTGCAATCACTTCTATGTACGCTACACAAACGCATGTAAATCAGGACAAAATATTTTTTGAAATAAAATTAATGAATATTGTAGACGTTCAATTTTTAGAATATAGTTGGTATTTTTCTGGTTCTGAGATGACAAAACCCCTTGCTGAAAGGAGTATTTCTGGGGGCAATAGGAGGGACTTCTGGTGGTAAAGGTTAGGGGGCAGGACTTCTGGTCACAAGATGGCAACCAGGGGGCAGGGCACCTGTCAAGGGGTGGAGCTATCAATGCGGCCCTTAATTGCCCACTCCTGATATAGAGGAAGAAAACATCATCAGGTTGTCAAGCATACGTTTTGAAAATCACTGCTAATAGATGAGAGGTTCAGGCCATACTACTGAAGGACCAATTCTGTAGGACCCTTACAATATAAGCAGGTGGGAGGGATCCTGTGCTAACTCAAATTCCAAAGGGTCCATACCCAGAGTAAGTCATTAATAAACAGGAGGAAGGGTATGAGAACTGGGACTTTAATTAGAAATTATGCCTAGGATGTGAGAAAAGTGATAATGATGGCACTTGAGTAAATAACTTTCCACTAGTACAGTAACTAAGGTGGGGTGTCCAGGGCACCAAGCCCAGGCACTGACTTGAGAGGGGTCCAAAAAAATACCAGCTGCCAGTGACATCACACAATTATGGTGGGGGCCTGGTGGCAGCCAGAAGTCACTGCTGTCTCTGTGAATCGCCCCAGGAGCCCGGATTACTTGTTTATGCTCTGCTTTACTGTCTGAAACTTCTAACTAATAATTTTATCATTTGCATTTTCAGTCTACCTGCTACTACCAGACAGGCTTTAGCATTACCTCTTAGGGAAGGTCTTACAAACCAACCTTTGGTTATTTGTTTCTGAGTGTCCTAGTTACATTCAGGTTATGAATAGATAGAATTCAATAATCTTCACCCTCCCTTAGTATTGGAGGGAGAGTATCTCTCCCCAGCTCCTGTAAGGGCCTCTGGTGGTATAACTGCATTCACAACAACCAAGGAAGGGAAATCATGGCCTTGCTGTAAAAAACACCCATCTGCATCTTTAGGCATCTAATAGCTTTAAAAATATGGCCCTTGAGGTTTTTATGTGCCTACATTACTTTTGAAAGTGGGGCGTCTGCTTGTCAGTCACTTACAAACTTCAACAATTGTACCCTGACCCCTTAGCTCAGAGGTAGTAGCATATTGATAAACCTTTGTTCATGGAAAAGCTTGCAGAGGGTGACAAAGAGCCATGCTGTTAGTATGGTTTACATGTGCAAAGTATTTTGAGATTTTTTTCAGGGAGAAAGTACTATATGTACACTTAAAACTACCAAATATCATCGCTGTGGTCTGATTCTGTATTGGGATTTTTGTTTAAAATACTATACATTAAATCCTACCCCATTTTCCATTTATTTCAATCCTTTATGTTTTTGTTACTTGTTTCAGCTCAGCTACCTAAGCAGAGAATAAAAGTTTTCAGTCAATTATCTGAAATCTTGCAGCCTTCACAAAGCCCCTTAAATTTGCTGCAGTAGGTGAACAACTTGTAACTTCTCACACTGTTGGACTGTGACACCTCTGTGGTATTTAACACTGACATTTTAGCACTTCCTCTTTTAATTTCCCCCTTCACCCCCAGAGCTCTTCGCTCCTTAAAATATCATGGCTAAATTTACACCAGAGACATAACATCTTTGTATAAAGAACAGCAGCAACAAGCCGTCAGCCTTCCCAGTTTCTGCTGAGAAATCTGTTCAGTCTCAAGCAGAACCGCAGCACTCCGTGCACTGCTGCGTGTTTACTTCATCACTGCACTCACTGCCAGTTTCTCAGAACTTTTTAAGTAATTACTTTTCTCTGTATCAAGGGACCTAAAACATCCAGAGGGCATGTCGCTCATCTCAGTCATTGTCTAGGTGCATTGACACCCATTTTAAAGTCTCTGACACTATTTTGTGTGACTGGCCCCATGATTGAGATCACATAATTACAATAATTAGGAAGCTCACCTCAGGATATTATCAAAGTGACCCACCCAAACCCAAGTCCATATGGTTTGAAATAGCTAATGAGTCAGTTAATGTGCTATGTCCAGGAGTAATGGATACTCAATATGGATGACATGAAGGTATAATTTACCAACTTTCTGACTGATTAAGGTTTTTCTAATAGACAATTTTAGCATTTTGCAACTTGTAGCGAGTTCAAAGTACTAAAAGCTTTTATTTGTAAAACAAAACAGAAGCAAGCAGCTGAGACTGCTGGAAATCATATAAGAAAGCAGGCCTCTCTTTAAACCAAATGTAAAAATTGGTACTGAAATGCAACTTTTTTCTGTGGCTGTAGAGGACTGGACTAGGAGCAACGAAAGCAGGGAAAATTTAAGCTAGAGATTAGGTGGAACTTTCTCACCATGAGGGTGGTAAGGAATTGGAACAGGCTTCCTAGAGTTATAGAATCTATATCCTTGGAAACTTGCAAAAGCAGGTTAGACAGACACTTAGCAGGAATGGTTTAGTCAGGGATGATCTTCCTGTGAGGAAAGGACTGGACTAGATGACCTTGTGAAGTCCCTTTCAGGCCTGCTTTGCTATGATCCCATCTATGATCCTACATTTGCATTGGTACCCTACAGCTTTCGAGACTGCTGCAAAGAAGCCTGAGTGTATGGGAATGGGTGGGCAGGGCAGGCTTCTCAGGAGCCGCCTTGAGAGACATATCTTTACTGTACTCTCTATGTATATATGCATTCATACAGGGTTTCTGTGTGTGTGTGTGTGTGTCTACATAAGAAATACAGGCTTTGGAAGAGCATGCTTCTAGTTTCATTTGCCCATTTAAATAGTGTACAAAAGGTACAGGGGTCACAGAGAAAGTAATTTACTGTGCAGCAAGGGGATGTGTCTAGTGCAGGGATTTTCAACCAGGGGTACTTGGAATGGCCTTAGAGGGTACTTGACAGCAGGTACTGCTGCTGCTGCTGCCACTTCTGCTGCTACTGTACCGCCAGCACTTGCACTGCTAGCATTTCCGCCGCTGCACTGCCGGCACTTCTGCCCCCATTGTGGCACTGGCACAGTTGCTGATTGGCCACAGGGGACACCCCTCAACTTGACTGGCTGCTGGGGGACCCTCCACTAGTTGACTGGCTGCTGGGGGATACCTCTCCCCTGCTCATCTGGCCGCCAGGGAACTTTTGCCTTTTTGATCAGCTGCCAGGGGTACACTGACCCAAAAAGGTTGAAAACCCATGGTCTAGTGGTTAGACATTGAGGAATACTATTCTCTCTGGAAGTAATTCTGGGAGGGCTAATCCTGGATCTTCCAGTATCTCTGTGGCTTTGTATGAGTCACTTCATACCTGTCCTATTTCACCCACCTGAAAAGGTCTGGAGAAGCTTGCTTTAAGGTACTCTGAGATTGTAAATTGAGAGAGATTATATAGGGATGATTGCTACGGCTGTTACCTAGTGTTGTGCCTTTTATCCATACCATATAACGAATTATGCAGTAAAACAGATCTAGTTTCCCATGTCATAATGGTTTCCAGTGTACATTTATTATATACTAAAAATATGCAGGAGAAGACTGATGGGCAGCAATTTTTACATGTTGTGGAAACTATAATAGTCATTTAAAGGACAATCAGGAATGGAAATGAAGGAACACCAGGAGTATTAGTAATACCATATTGATATCCTTGGTCTATAAAAAGCAATGGCTTCTTACCTTTCTATTTAGCAGCATTGTTAGCAAAAAGATTTAGGGAGACAGAAGAATATGGCAAAGTACTTGGGGACCAAGACACATATATTAATTGACATATTTCCATTTCCCATATTATCTACATGTGCTGTTTTGTGAGATAAAATTCATCTGTCATAACACCCATTATTCACATATCAATGCTTTTTATATATAAACTTAATTATTGTGATGGGATATATTAAATATGACTCATTTTACTGCAAAATTGATTTTTTCTGACCTCAGAATAAATATTGATCTTCTTGATCTTTAAATGTTGTGCAAGGGTCATTATATTAATGGCATATTAATAGAAAGTAGCCCTGACCATGCAATATTAATATATTTGCATTGTTACTTCTCAGGTCCCATCCAGAAGGAAAGAGGTAGGGAGTCAACACCTCTTCTCCCTGAAGAAATTAGGAAGCTTCTGCATTTTAATGAAAGTTCAGGCTGCTTTCATTTAGATACAACACTTAAAATCAGTGGTAAAGTGGCAAATAAGCTGTATAATACATCCAATATATAAGCAGTGCCTTGATTTTTCAGAATTCACATGAGTACAGTGCATGAAAGTAATAATAGAGTCACCAATATGGCAACTGATCATGCACAGCTATGCAACCCCAAGTAGTCAGTGATAAGAGTGGAGCCCTCATTACATAAGATGTCTACTGAAAAGATTTTGTTAGAGTTGTAGTACCTGGTAATTTACTTTTTTGATTATTTGTTATGAATGGATTTAGAGGAATGCTAATTTATTGAACTGGTTCTCACACCCCACCCTACTGCCATATCATCGTTTGATTTTTATCTCATACAGGGACTCTTATAAACCCAGTTTAAAATTTGCAGTTCTACTGACTAACCAAACCAAGAAACGTTTGATTTTTAAATATTCCTCCAGCAAGAGCTGAAGGTTACTTCCCTCTGACAAGCAGGAACAAAGGATTAGAAATCTGAAGTAGCATTTAAATAACACTGTGAAGAGATCGTGAGATAACGAAGTGCCCCCCTTAAGAAAGGCTGGATACTTATTTGCAATTTAGAAATGTTGTTTTACATATGGTACTTCTTGTTTTACATGTATTCTGAGCGTGCTCTGTCAAGAAGCATAATTCAAGAAAGAAGAAAAGAGCTTCTCACCCAAAAGATATAGGCAGTGAACAGAATGAATCTGTCAAGTTGTGGACGCTACCATATGATTGCAGAATTTCAAACATTGTATCTATATTTAAAAAAAGGAAAAAGTGATCTGGGCAGCTACAGGCTCACTAATCTGACCTCTGTAGCATGTAAGGGGATTTAGAACAATGTTTGAAGGAAAAAATAATGAAAGACATGGAGGTCAATGGAAAACGGGATGACATGTAATATTGGTTTGCCAAAGGCAGATTATAACCTGAATGACCTGATGCCTTTCTTTATATTTTAGATATTGGATATAGATAAATATAATAGGTATATTTTATATTTGAGTATCTAATTTGATGTGGTGCCATGTAGGAAATTACCATATTTACTCAAATCCAAGATAAGATTCCCCTCCCCCCACAAACAGCATGGAGAGAAAAAGCCTTCATCTTAGATATGCATACAGAGCAGTGCAGGGGCAGGTGGCCACTGTGGCTCTGACTCTGGCTTTGAGCTTGGGTTGGGGCCAGAGTCAGACCCAAAGCAGCTGCCTGCTCCCCCTCACCCCCTTCCACTTGCCTTCTGCAACTTCTGCCCCCCTCCCCCCCCAAACTTCTGCTGTCCCCTTCCCTTCCACTTACTGTCAGGCACTGCTTAGCTCCAGGTTGGGCTGGTTTCCTTCATAGGTATGTAGCACAAGGAAACTGTCCCATGCCCAGTCGGTCAGCAACACCATCACTGCTTCATGGCCCAGCGAGGTCTGTGCTTCCACATGCTGTGTTCTGGGAGGGAGCAGGGCCTGAGCAGTGCCTGACAGTAAGTGGGAGGGGGAAGGAAAGAGGCAGAGATTGAGGAGAGTGGGAGGGAAGGGGCAGAGGCTGCAGGAAGCAGGAGGGAAAGTGCAGGAACTGCAAGAAGCAGGGAGGGGCAGAGGCTGTGGGGAGCAGGGGGTTAGGAGGAAGGGAGGGCAGAGGAGGGCTGCAGGGGGAAGAAATGGAGGAGCCAGAGGGCAAGGGGCCACTTGACCTCACCCACCTACTGCTTTATCTGCTGTGGCAGTGGGAGAGGGGATGAATTTAAGACAACCCCCTAATCATCAGATTCTATACCTGCAAAATTATAACAAATTTATACATTTTCCATATATAGAATCTAATTATTGAGGGGTCATCTTAAATTCAGAGTCAATTTAGATTTGAGTAACTATGGTGTTAAATAATTTGGAGAATATGGGGATTAATATAAAATGTCTATGAAAGTGAGTAAGGACTTACTTAATAGCTGGGGTAAAGGAGGGACTGTTGGACAGGAAAGCAGATACCAGTGGAGTTCCTCAGGAATTCTGAGAACATAGAGTTGGGAAACAGTGTCCATATGAAAGGGAAAATATTAAGTAGAAAGAATGAGATGACCTTGAGAACTAGGCGAATATAAAATGGAATTAAATTTAACATTAGAAATTCAGAGACATGTTGTATGCAGTTTTGGTCACCTGCATACAGGAAAGATGAAACAAGTGCAAAGAGCTATGGAGAGGAGACTAAAAATGCTTGGCTTGTTCAGCTAGCAGAATAAATGTAGGCAAGGGATCCAATTACTCTTCACACATACATCAGGACAATAAACTACTGGCTATGAAAAAATGTAGGCTGGAAATTAGAAGAAGGCTCCTAAACATCAGCAAGTTAGAGTTTTGGAACAGTGGTCCAAACAGAGTAGCTGCGGCAAGAAAGCTAACTAGTGTCCCTCTGAAAAACAGACTCCTGGGGGCAATCCATCAATCCAACTGGGTGCATGATTGGACTGCAAAGTGCTCTAGAGCTGCATTACCCACTAACTATGGGTGATTACACAGGGCTTCTGAAACCCAAAGCACTGAGTGCAGGTGCCTAACTTGGGTTTGCTGTCCTAACCAGGCATCCAGATTTGAAAACATTGGCCTACCTGAAATTGCAGCATCCCTATTAAGTGTTTAAGAATGAAGTCAATTTAGATGTTGCTTATTATGATCAGTAAGGGAGAAGTGAAACAAACAGAAACATGAATAAAGATGCATAAACTGGAATATATGAACTTTCTCTGTAAAACTAAGGACTGAACTGTAGCAATGCCTTACTTCAAAAGAATCTGCATAATGCATAGGATCCTCAGCTGGAGTAAAGGTTTGCTGCAGGTTCTTTAAAGCCAGTAAAACTATGGTGCATGAGAACAGCTGAGATCTTCAGTCATTGTACCTCAGCTCTGACATTATTACAGAATTCCAGAGTACATTTTTGATAAAGTTCCATTGGTAAATTCAACCATGTGATCTTTTATATTACACGAGTATCTAATTGTGGACTCAACAATTAATTTCACATCTAAAATAATTTAGGTAGCAGAAGATGCATTTACCCAGTTTTGCCATGGAAAACTGAGTTTGATTATCACTATGGATCAGGTCTAAACAACAAGATTGCCGAGAGAAACAAAAGGTAGAAATGGCAACTAAAGTAGGCCAGGGTGAGGGGCAATGTCCAGTTTCCACACAGTTATTTCCCAAAACAATCATAAAGTATGGGCCATTCTGTAAACCGACTGCTGGAAACGAGTGCTTGGAAGAAACTGGCTTAAAAGGAGAGAAGAAGAAAGCTATCTAGTGGTTGAGTGCTGCAGTCTCTTTAATATTATAGGATGCCTTGTGACATTTCAGAACCCAAAGAAGTCCCTTTGTATGAACAGTAAATATTTGGGGCTCATGAATGTAGTGTTCATATTGTGGGGAAAGGCGGATGAAAGAACGAATTGTAATGGAAGGGGACTTGTTCTCTGTTGCCTCCTACTCTGTATATAGAGTCTAGAGCAGAATATGGAAAAAGTCAGAAAAGATGTTGACAGTCAAATATTTCTTCTTTCTGTTCTTTAAGAGTGAAAATGGAAAAACGCAGTTGCTACAGGACCTGACTGAACAATGCTTGGAAAACAACGTTGGGCCCAAGGAGATTTGATGTGCATAGTCTTGGGATTTACAAAGTTGGGAATCTAGAAGCAATCTATCCCTCAGTCATTTCCTTATAGGTGGGGAGCTACAAGATCAGTTCAACCAAGGCTATTCTGGAGTGAGGGAGGCAAATACTCATGATTTTTGACAGCACTTTTTGCCTGATCCCATGTGTGTTTTTTTCACTGGAAGGGGATAAAACAGCCTGATAACACCATAACCAGTATATCAGATGATGAAATAAAAGTATGACCATATAGTGGCACCTATACAATGTTAAAGTAAATGAATGTCATGACTTTTAAGGACAGTTCAAGTGAATTCCTAGCCTTCTTTCTTACCTTTGACTGCCTGGCATAAAGGCAAATATTGGCCTTGTTGGTTTGTTTAATTTAACATTATAAAAATACACTTTTTGTGTGTGTCTGTGTAATTGTGAATCTTTAAATTAATAGCTACTTTAACCTGTAAATCTGTACATTAGAAATATCACCAGTTTAGAACATTACTTCACTCACTGAGGTGTGTATATGTAAGCGCAATATACTATATACAGAACTAATATATACATCTGTTTTTCTTCTTGCCTGCCTTTTATATTAGTATGCATATATACATATGTGTGAGTGTGCCTGTGAATTATTACAAGGAGTGTAATATTTTTTTTTTAAAAATGATTCCCTGCTGTGTTTGTTTATCCTATAAAAGTTCGGCATTAAATGACTTAAATTTTAGAATCATCAGAGAGGCAAGAGTAAGTCCATACTTTGAATTCCTATTTGTATTATTACTTTCTAATGAATTCTGTACTACAGCAGGTGTCAAATCATATCTGTTGTTTTGCAATCGAGTATGAATAGAAGATGTATTGCTATTGCAAATGAATCTAATATGAATCTAATGAGCAGTAATGAGCAACTGTTTTGTCATTATTGAGGCAACCACTGTGATGCTAATAAACTCTCATTTCTGCTCTTTAGAAAAAGCACTGACCAGGATTTATAACATGGCCTTAATGTCCCAAAACCCTGAGGCAAAAGAGAGAAGTGAAACCCCTAAACTAAGCATAATTTAGTCATTTTCTATATGGCGGTCCTCTTATTTTCTCTTATTAAAAAGAACCTGTTTTATGCCTTTCAAGCATTCTTATGTTTGAAAGGGAAAGATGAAGAATGAGTGCCTATTAAAGGAACATAAAGTTAAGAAGATGGGCATTCTGCCTTAATTTTCTTTAATGTAAGTACAATAATTTCATACTCCTGCACTTAGTTCTTTTGTAATAATAAAGGCAACTATGTGCAGCTCTTTTAAAGACAGTCACTTTAAAAGTTACAGCTCATTAAATCAATATAAAATTGTAATATATTTTGGAGGATATCACAACTCTCTATTAATTGAAGTTCTGATTTTCTGTTATCACTGGATTATGGAGAAGCCTGCTGAATAAACAAATACTTTTTTGACACAATAGCACTAATAAGTTCCTTCATAACTGATATGTAAACAAGTTCTGACTCCTGTGTGGCTCTCTCTTTTCCAAGTATAAATAATACATAGAATGATGCATAAAGCTCTGTAAAAGGGACAGCTGGGTACACAGCATTGTAGCCTATAAGTAGAGCACAGAAAATCAGTTGCAACTGTTTTCTCAAAGCTAAGTACTATACTTCCATCAAAAATAATGTTTTTGTGTATACAGTCTTCATGGACTCATCTCTCTGTGCAATAAAGCTAGACTCACCATAGAGATTCATTTTAGTATTTCATTCTGAGGTTTCAACTATTCTTTGCAGGGTACAGCTGTTTGTTTTACTACAGTACACTACATAGATGCTTTAACTACTGAATGGAGAATATATTGCTGGTATTTAAGGTATTATGTAGACACAATAGTGTAATCATGTGTTGCAGGAGCCAAAGGAAAGGGGCTAGGAAAACTTACAGCCACCGTCTCCCAATATTGTAAAATAGGGCATCAAAGACTATGAAAAGCTAAGTCAATCCTGTCTTGCTAAATCTACTGCTAACACTTGCAAGCTACTTTGAAACACAGATGAGCTGTTTTTGACAAAACAGATTTATGCGCTGTCCTGCAAATTGGCCTCTAGGCACCAGAAAGGGAGGGAGCTATTAGAACAGAGAAGTGGGGGCCAAGGCCATAGAGTTCTAGTCCTAATTGTACCAGTGACCATTTGGGAAGAATTCTGCTACACTTCTAAGATGTTTAAATGACATGCATATGTTATGGATCTGAGTTACAGAATGGTACAGTTGAGGTACTGCCATAATGGCATGGGGAATATGTTATCTGTAGGGACCTACCTAATTTGTGTGGGCTGCCTCTCAATTTCGCAGCCCAAGCATGGAGCCAATCACCAATTTTGCAGTGGACCACAGTGAACGCCTCCACACCCGCTGCCTCTAGCCACACAGCCCTGGAAGTGCCACCCCTCTCTGGCCATCTGTCAATCTCCAGGGAGGGGCAGGACTGTTGGGGCCCCTCAACCAGAGGCATAGGGGTACTTGCTGTGCTCTGCTGCAGAAATTTCCCTCCCTACCCTCCCATCCCTCCTCAACATGCTTCAGGACAGTAGGGCTTCCTGCCTCTGTTTTCAGCTCCTTTTATCACCCCACTTCCCAGCCATTTTCCAGCTTTTTCCATGGTCCCCCTGCGTTTTCACAGGAGCCGAGCTTTTTTACAGGGGACCTACCTAATTCACAGTTTCTGCAAAAATCGGGAAATTGTGAATTTAGTAGGTCTCTAGTTATCTGTAAACAAAAAAAATGATTAATTAAATACACATATTTATGTGCAATATGCAGTGTCAAGTGTACAAAAATAAACAGATAAAACAATCCATAGGTTAAAAAAACGTGCAGAAAAAAAGCAGGGCAGCACATAAGGAGACAGCACACACTGCCCGAAACCAGAACCTGGTAGGCTAGAGCCATGCTTCAGCTGTCAGCCAGGCTACAAACTGCAGGAGTAATGCATCTGCAGGTTCCCGGGCCCCCAGGTAATGCTGCTGGGGCCAGCATAGTCACTGGTTTACCCCGCCTGAGGGAACCTGCCATGTGCCAGAGGGCATGTTGCACAGGCGTTCCCCAGGAACAACTAGCGGTGGCATAAGGTATCCCACTGCTACTTGACCCTGGGGAACGAAACATCCATGCTCATGTGAACGTGGCTCCTTGATGCATGACTTAATCACTTCTGAACATATGCAGTAGGACAAACTTGGTCACATAAAGTATAAACATAGTTTTATCGGGGACTTAGGCAACTTAGCACAATTTGGGTTTTTATGCGAGGTGAAATAGAATGACACTGTGACAGGCAAGGATTTTTGTGGATTGTCTTCTATTAGACCAATTATATAGTTAAGAGGAACATAGAGGAGCTTTTAGATATGAAGTACAGGCAGCCCCCACTTAATGTGTTTTCGATTAGTGCTATTTTGCTATAGTGCTCATTTAAAATTGATACCTGGTTTTACTGAGTGCTCAGCGAGTTTTGCTGTAGCACTCAGTGGAATCAGTGAGTTTTGGCAGGAAGGCGGGGAGAAGCAGTGGTAGTGGCGACAGCAAGTGGCAGCGAGTGGGGGCTGGGCATGAGCATGGGGGGTGGGGAGAAGCCAGGCACAGCTGCTGAATACAGACTGGTGGGGCAGTGGAGCATCCCATGGGAGGGGAGGCAGTTTTGCAGCCAGCCGGGAGCAGGGTGGGGTTTACAGCCATCCGGGCACACAGCAGGGATGCTGCAAACCCCCCTGCTCCCAGCCAGCTGCAAACATCCACCCCACTTGTGTGGGATGCTCCGCCACTTGAGTTCACCAGCTGAAGCAGTGGAGATGGGAAGGAGTGCAGGGCCTGCACTGGTGCCCAGGGCCAGGGCCAGCAGGAGTGCAGAACCAGGGCCAGCAGAGGCCCATGGCCAGAGTGGGGCAGCAGGAGTGCTGGTGCTCAGGTTGGCACACAGGCCGGCGAGCGGGCAGGTGGGTGGGGAGAGGCAGTGGCGGTGAGAAGTGGGGAGTGGTGGGGACAGGCATCAGCACAGGGTCTGCATTGATGCCTGGGGCCAAAGCCGGTGGGGGCCCAGGGTGAGGCAGCAGGACTGCAGGCCCAGGTTGGCATGTGGGACTGGAGAGGCCAGCAGACTGATGAGGAGAGGCAGTGGCAGTGAGAAGTGGTGGGAAACAGCTGTGGTAACCAGTTACCTATAGTTACATTCATTCCTATGGGCAAATGGATTTCGCTTAGCGTGCGTTTTTTCTGGAACCAATTAAGAGCGCTAAGTGGGGGTTGCTTGTATATTTAACACTGTAACATGTAGCATATGTCACTTTAGGTTACAGAATAATTCCCAATTGTAAAATCTTTGCATTTGGAGCATCCTCAGGAACAATGGGCTCAATATACTAAAATTATGATATTATAAAAATAATTTACAAATTACTTTGAAATGTAAGTAACAATGACCTAGGGCCAGCTAATGACTGAATGGTGGAATTTCATGCCAGAGGCCCTATGCATAAGGAAGTATGCAAGCAAAAGGCCATTTTTGTTCTTACTTTTCTATGTTACCACAGATTATAAAATAATGATAGCTGTAAAGCCACTGTGCCATATGTTATTCTGGAAAGTAAAGAGTTGGACTACATGTTTCTCTAGATAAACTTTAATTGGGTTACAAAGAAATTTTCATTTCAGTTCATAGAACTATGAATTAAGCAAGGTAAAAGTAGGCCTTCATTCTCCTGGGTAGTCCACATATTAAGGGGTTACATTTTGTAATGCTGCCACAGAAATAATACACACCTCAAGTGTAAAATGAGTAGGCAGAACACAAGGACAATTGTGCTCCCACAAAGGTCCCTCTTTGTAGCACGTAGGAACCATAAAGAACCACACATGGTCTTGGGAGTCTAGCACGGAAGCTGCAGAAATATGGGTAGTGACTATTCACTGTCCATCTTGTGACCCACAGTGTTTGAGTACATATTGGTTGTTTTGTTAGAGAGTGAATTGGCATGCTGAGGTTAGGAGAGGTACAATTCCACTTGCAGCACTACAGAAATTTTGGGGAAAATCTGTAAATTAGATCAGTTGTTTTGTCTCTTTGGATCTAGGTGGCGGCTCTACTGGCTTGCCCCTGTATTTCTCTTAAGCAACCAGTTTTTTTCAGCCCAGAACTCCTGGCACAGATGCTGTGTGTGGAGTGTACTCCATGCAAGTACTGGAATCTCAGTGGGAAAATTACACAGGGATGATAAAAATGATCTAAAAATAAGACATAACTAAAATAACTTGAAATTCAGCCGAGCCCACTAGAAATGTTGTTTGTATCAGGTAAAACAGCCTTGCTGCCTTATATAAGTGCATGTCCCTGACACTGTCATTATATCACTGCAGCAATCTCCCATAGTTGAGTGGTTCATCAAATTGAGCCTTTGTGGGGAAAAAACAGATTGGCAATGGGAGGGTATTTTATGAAAGCCTTTAAAGATATAAATATCACTTGTAGAAATCAAGAGACATGCAATCCTTTTGACCTATTTCCTATTAGTTAAGGATCTTCTCCTTTGTATCTCCTGCTTTTAACATGCATGATAAAACAACTATTTGGCAGAGAAGTTGGAGACATGGAGTAGTTTTGTTTATGTGTACACAGAAGTCCCAAGGGGACTTCCTCTCCCCTTGCTTTTGTCTTTTTTTGTGCTCTCTTTTCATCCTGTTGCCTCCTCTCAATAATTCTCAACATCAACTGACTCAGGAGGTTAATAGATCCAGTATTATCCCTTGGTTTTCTCTCTCTCTCTGTTCATAAAAATAATTTACAAAAAATCTGTAATCAGCCCAAGCCATATTTTATTCTGCACAGTGGGCACATCTACATCTGCAATAATGTGCCATAGTTATTGGACGTTAAGTTTAGTATGTGTAATAACAGGTACTAACTCAATGCGCAGTAATCAGTGCTACTGTGCAGTGCTGGCGTGTGCATTTTTAGTGACGGTAATGTGCAGTAGACTAATTCTACTCCGCAATAGCACGGCTTTTGCCATGATGCACTAATGCTCAGTAGAAGTAGTCTTCTGTAGATATGCCCAGTGTTTGAGGAAATGGTACTAATCAAGCAGCTGAGATCAGAGAGAAGTGGATGTGCTTTCTTGGCCTTATTGAAAAAGATGGTAGCTTTATTTAGATAACACAATTTTGTCAAATTAACCTGAATTAGATTTGCAATCCAGCAAGCCATTGTATGTAATGTGGTGGTCATGTAATGCTGTCACATACTAAACCATATCAATATAGCATCTCACTGAGATGGAGGAAAACTGATGACTTGTACTTCCATGTGTTAAGGAAGAGCTGTCTTTTGTGCTCAGAAAACACATATATATGCTTTATAAATTCTTACTTCTGTTTAGGAGTGAAAAAAGGTGAATCCAAATGAGAGAGATACACATAAAGATGAAATTATACTCTGTATTCTAATAGACAGCAGAAAATCAATATAGAAACTCCTTATAAATTTCTTAACAAGACATAGAAATGCAACAAGGCAGCCAAAGTGAACAATGCCACTAGCAAAGCTAAATCTGCAATGTGCTAGTCTTGGTACATGTAGTGCAAAATAAAATCTGGACCAATGGATAGTAAATACAACAAATCAGTCAAACTAGTAGTAGAAGCTAAGCATATGAGATTGGGATCTCCATTTATTTTAAAAAGAACTATAATGGTAACTTGTGATCCAGTAGCTAGTGGACACATAGTGTGTCCCCACATGCAGGAGCATGCATTTGCCATGTCAAAAACAGCAGTGGCACAAATTTGTGCTGGTTTTTGCTGCTGTGCATGCCCCTTCACATGGGATTTGGTGTAGGGCAAATTGTCCCAGGTGCGGTAGGAAAGGATGGAGCCAGCACCTGTGAGAGATATGGAGATGGATGACATCTTATGGATGAGCATGTGCAATCTCAGATGGGTTGTTTTTTCTCCTGAGTGACACACAACCAAAGAGATTCAAAGAGGCTGAATGGAACAAAGATGACTTCAGGCTGGATCTGCCTTCCTCTTCCCCAATAACTCCCTTCCCTTCTTGTTTTCTGTCAGCTCCTTTAGACAGCAATTTCTCTCAAACAACTCATTGCTTAGTGCATACAATCTTAATTCAACCATACTTGTGATTCCTGATCAGATTCACTAGGGAATAAATGGCAGCCCTCAAAGGATTTAGATTCTTCATTTGAGTTCTATCAGTTGGAGCACTGTGCTAGATGCCACAGTGTTGTCAATGCTGAATGTTGGTATAATGCAACAGTGAGAGACAGACTGACAAAAAACAGTCATTATAATTCTTGGTGCAAAAAAGCCGAATTCAAACAAGTGTCTAAATGTTATAGGATTTATGTTATTTTTGCCTACCAGACTGAGATGCATAGCACAAGGCTAAAGGTTCAGAAAATACCCTTGTTTTGAAATATTTGCTCTTACAGTAAAGGGTGAGTGTACTACATCCTGATCCATTGATGGATTAATGGAAGAGCCTTTTGGTTTGAAAAGTATATTTAAGCTTGGAGGAGGAGCTGAATAAAATATACAATCCTGGCTGGAGCTCATAAAAAGTCACCTTCTTTCAATGCCTGCCTATTGATATCTGTAGTTTTGATGATATGTTTTTATGGGACAGAACTGCAAAAGCTTTCTATGCTAATGGTGATGGGTACTGAACATTCTTTTGGCGCTTTTTCTGTTTCTGCCCTTGGTTTAGCCCTTGGGAGGATCACCTAACATAGGAAAGCATGCCTACCTATATAATTTCTTTCTTTATCAATCTGTATGACATGCTGGTGCAGAACAGAAGATAGGGCAGGTTTGTCTTTTATACTGACTTCCGTTCACTGATCTCTTTTTGCAGTCTAAGGGAAGGCAGGCGCAAGAAAACAAAATGATTCTGTAGGACCCTGAATGTTAAAGTTCAGTGTCAGACTTGGAAGGGCCATCAGAGAAAGCAGATCATTCTCAACTGAATTTTGTTTTGAATTGTTCACTATGGATGCAGAAATCCCAAAGATAATTTGTTGCTTTGCTGCTGGCTATCTGTAAGCATAACCATTCTTAAGTGCATTTATTTTTAACTTTTTGGTAATGATCTTATTTGGTAATGGTCTTATTTGGAAGTGCTGCCCATTTCCCTATTGTTCAGTTTCCACATGCTTTCTGTCATACAGGCAGGCACTGTAGGCCTGTGTAAGTAATGTATTATCACAAGGCACCTATCTTGGGCATGTGTATGTGATCAGTTATCACAGTTACACTGTTTCTATCAACTTATTTAGATTTTGTTACTCAGTGGGCACATCTACATGAGATGCTTAACTACACAGTAGCGTAGTTTACTCTGCAGTAAGCGTACACGTCTACACATGCACATGCTTACTGCACAGGCCAAACTCCTAACCATGAGTCAATTTGATACCTGCAAATGCAGATATCATATTTATTCATGATTAGTAACTACACAGTAATGCATGTGTAGATGTGATCCAGGAGCAAATTTGCTCCCAGGTCAGGTGCTCCAAGCCCTGAATGGAACAAAGAAGACTTCAGGTTCGATTTGCCTTCCTCCCTGCAATAACCCCATTTTTCTCTTGTTTTGTACCAGCTCCTTTTAGAGAACAATTTTTCTCAGAAACAACTCATTGCTTAGTGCATACAATCTTAGTTCAGCAGTACTTGTGAGGCCCAGGAGGGCAATGGTGGCCCTGGTGGTGGCATCCTGGATCCCATTGTGCGTGTCCCTTCTGGGGTCCGTCCAGACAGATGGGATCAGGGTGGCAGGTGCATGGCGATGGCCCTGGGACAGCATGCAGTGGGTGGCCAGGTGGTTGCTACAAGTGGGGGACCTGGGAGGGGTGAGATGGCCATGGGCCAGCCAGTGGTCAGCATGGCAGGCCAACAGGAGCATGGGTCACTGGTCATCTCTGCCAGAGGCAGAGGCAGGAGCAGCCATGGCACAGGGAGGCAGAGGCACCAAGGAGAGTGCGGCTGCATACTGTCCCTGAACTATGTACACTGCTCCTGGCCAAGGAAGTGACTGGCTAGAGAGCAACAGGTGGGGTGGACTTTTGAAAAGGGCTGCTGACAGCTGCAGCTGGAGGCTGGAGCTTCCCCTGGTGGTGGCAGAGGCTCATTACAGGGCTCTGGGAAGCAGGAGCAGATTGGCAGCAGATCTGCTCCTGCTTCCTTGCATGTGTAGATGCCTGCCCAGCACCATTTACTCATGCGTAATTTACTCGCGAGTAAACATGCTGCAGCAAATGCACACATAGATGTGCCTAGTATCCACTAACCACATGCGGAGTTCTTTGGTATCCAAACTATGGCATGTGTCTGTATTAGAGGGCTGTATGCTCAGTGAATGATTATAAGGATGGCAGATTATAACTATAGTCCAATTGCCCTTTTCATGGCAGAATACGTACCTTAGCCTAGAACTAAGTGGAGTATGTGAGTATTTGAACTGTGCCAGTTCTGTTTTCTTAAGTCAGGTTGGTCTGCTTGAATTTGGAAGAGGGAGGGGAGAGTTGTTTCAAAACCAACTGTTGCCTCCTGGAGCTTATTATTATTTCTGACATCAGTTCCATGCTAGGTGGCTGCAGGAAAGAAGTTTAAGGGGAGATAAACTTCCACCTTTTTCCATGCATCTCTCTCAGTAACAGTCATCCCCCAGGCAATGTAACCTTTCAATCTGCTTGTCTGAGGTTTCCTGCCAGCATCTAACCAGTTTCTCCAACCGGATGGTCTGATCCTTACTTCTTTTATCTTCTCTTAAGCACTGCTGTCTGTCTCTATAGTAATCAGTAGGCCAGAGTTCCAGAATGAAGGCTGGGAGGACCAACTAGACCACACAAAGAAAGGAGGAGGAGGGCCCTTTTCTGTAACTTCCCAAATAGACCACTGGAGGTTAAAGGGCAGAGAATAAGAGGATGAACCAACTGGACTCATGAGGAACAGAAAGCCATGTACAACATTGAACAAGACAGAAACAAGGTTATAGGAAAGGGGAACTGAACTGAGTTTTTAAAATCCCTGTAATTTTTATGAACCTGTACACATCTATATGGGTATGTAAAGTGGGGAAGAAACCTTGCCTCCTTACATTTATTCAGAATGTACTATGCAACTACTTTTCTTTATATAGTTTCACATTACACAATTTTTTAAAATTCTGCATGGGGTTTAATTTACCTATTTAAATGAGTCCAACTTCATGTACCAAGCTACAGCCCTCAAAAGACTGGTCCAAGGGATAGAGGTAGAAGATAAATATCTAACAGATAAAAAAAAGGACAAGAGAGGTTTTCCATTCTAGGCTTCAAGACACTATGATAAACAAAGGACTAAAAATAATGTAAGAATAGGAAGGACTTCATTGTTGTTCTTTCTGCAACTACATTGAAAATGTCATAGTTTTAAAAAGATTGCTTTTTAAACTTTAATTCAAATAATTGCAGGGAGGATTTCTCACATTTTTTCCCCCTGAGTCTTAGGGCTCTCCCAAATATATTTATTGGGTTTTCTTTCCAGATTTCCAGTTAAAACATTGCAATAAATGCATGCCAGAACCTAACATTATTTCCTTTTTATAGCTTAGAGTGGTTTTTCATTAATTGGTTGTAAAAAAGAAAATATCAAAAAGCTTGTTCAAAATGCATAGTAAAAAATATAAATGCTTAGAGGGCATTGTTTACAAGAGTGATTTTCATTTTGACATTTGAATGAGCCATGAAATGCAGCAGATGAAACAGAAATGTAGACAAAGTGTTGAAAAGTCCAAGACCTGAGTCTGTGCATTTTTCTTCTGTTTTACTAGCCCCCATTAAGAGTGTAACACACTTTTATGTTTAAATATATATATATATGTATATATAAAAAAACCACATCTTATGATGTTCTTATGAACTTAGTATATGATGGATTGTCCCATGTGACATATATTAGGATGCTCACATGTGAGGTCATTCAAGGATTTTTGTAGCTTTGGGAAGAAAGCATGTACTTTGTAGTTTATGCATCAAACTAATGCTTTTAACAGAATTATTTTTCCTAAAAAGAGCAGGAGAATATGCATCGCAGTAAAAAGAATGTTTAAAAACTCTTATTGCTTTGAAGTGGGAAGTATTTGAAAGTGCAGCGGAATCACATGCAGTAACAGAGGGCTTTACAAATGTGATCACAGCATTGATGATTCATCCTTTTTAGTTCTTAGGATTTAGATAAAGTCCAAATACATCTCAGTCATTGGTTCAGTGAAGGTACTACAGAACATTATACCATGGCATAGTTAATGAAAGTATGTCAGAATTCTGTGGTGCCATGGAGAAACAAGCAAAACCTGGTATTTATTTATAAATATACAGTTTATAAAACTGTGGTCCTCTAGCTTGTCACACTGCTGATACATGATGATCATCTCAGGATCACAATAGGCCCGTGTGGATTTCCTTTATTCTTTATTAAACCACCATATTCCAAGGTCACTAGAACACATAAACTATTTAGTTATAAGCGCATTTGTCTAGCCATTTTCAATCACAGCGTTCTTCAAACCAAAGGCAGGTACAGGCTAGAACACCTGTTATGACAACACATCACCTTTGTTCTTAAGTCTGTGCAGGGACTAAGAAAATCCCAGGGGAGCAGTTTAACCTAGATGTGTACTGCGACCGCTGGGCCTTGACCAGCCGCTTTTGGGCGGCTTTGATCTACTGGCAGATGTCACTCCCCTTCCGGGCTGGTTTGTCCTCAAGATAGTTCTCTCCTCCCACGTCGCCAGCCCCATTCTGGCCTGCCATGTCTTGGTGTTCCTCAGTAGGTGGGGTCAGTTAACAGGTACCTTGGTGGCCGAGACTGTGCCCGATGGTTGCTCATGGGGCTCCACCACCCCTACACCCCGGCCTCACGCCGCCTTTGGTGGACTGCCTAGCCGTTATCCATGGTCTTCCCCATGGGTCACGTTTCCCACTCCACATCCTGGAGCCAATGGCTAGAGGTTCTGATTGCCCCACAAGCCAGCCCCTATACCCCTTCACTCCCGATCCCTTCCTATGGGGTGCCTTCCCCACTATGGCACCTTACTGAGGCTTCGCTGTGGCTCCACCACAGGGACGTTATCCCTATTGCCTCTGCCCCATTGCTCGGGGTAGCCAAACAAAACAAATACACCTAAACCAACCCGTGACCTATTCCCCCTCCCTGGACCATTAAGGGGAGGGATTGCTCTGTTCGTCGCTCCCCTGACTAGCTCCGGTCCATCACTTAACACTTTGGGCCCCGGCGGCGATCCCTGCCCCGATTGCAACCCCTTTCAGGGCTGTCCCTGGGTCTTCGCCCCTTGGCGTGTTGTCCTCTGTGCCCCATTGTCCCGGCACTCCCACCTGGGTCCTACTGCGCTCTCAGGGACCACTTCCGCTCTCCCTCCACTCGGCCAGCTGGTCTCACCTCTGTTGTTCAGCAGGGGTCTTCGACGGGGTGCCTGTCTCTCCCCAGCCAGCGTCATCTCCTGCTTATCAGGCTCCCTGGGTTCTGCTTGTGGAGCCCACTCTGCTGCCAGCGTCGGCTGCAGGTCCATCTCCTGGCTCTCCGCCCCCTCCATAGCTGTGGCTACTATTTTTATTTTTGCCGGCCGGCGTCTGATGCTGACGTCACCAGCCAGCCATAATTGTACAAAGAGGTGACTAACAAGCCGCGCAGGTTCCTCTTCCCTCCCCATGTGCGTCTCATCTCAATCTGCTGGTGAGTGCCCCACGTTACTTTGCCTCCCGGGACATGTACATTTAGGAAATGAATCTTTTCAGTTATTCTACTAAAATACATGAATATGCAAAACACATACTTAATGTCCCATTCCAAATACTAAAATAACTCCTCCTATACATTGATTTACTTACATCCCAGGAACAAATTTCAGTTTTTTTCTATTTTTTTTCCAGAAAAATGCTCACCTGGGGAATAGCATCATATCATCCCCAGACATCTGTATTGTAATCCTAAGGCACCATAATATGTTGAATAGGCAGTCCAGTCTAGAATAGAATATCTAGAGTGGTTGGCATCCAGAATGGGTTTGTATAACATGTAGAATCGCTGTACTGGCTAGTGATGCACATGGGTCTAGGGTAAGCTACTTTTTAACCTGCACTCACAGAAAGTATTTTCCAAGTTTCAGAATTCCATAATATTTTATAATTAAACACGAGATCATTTATCTCAATTCCTTTTAATCATTCCACCTTTTACGACAGTAAGTTACATTATCAGGCCCAGCACCTTTCATTTTCTACACTTTGTTCCTCTTCCATTTCTCTCCTCCCCACTTATCTGTAAACACCTGGAGAAAAATTCTGGCTTCATTGAAGTCAATGGCAAAATTTCCATTGACTTCAATGGAACCAGGATTCTATTGTTTAGAAGAGAATACCTGATTGTTAGTCACTCCTTTGCTTTCGTATTTTTGCACTGGTTCATATTGTAATTGCCTTGCTATTTGAGCACCTGAGAATGAAAATCTGGTTCTAAGATGATATTTTTAAAATGACTCAGCTGGGCTTTTATACATTTTTGTTTGGGGGTCAGGGCAGTAAGAAGAGATAAAATTTGCTACAGAGTGACTCACCGATATACCTGAATGGTTACCTTTCTCTAGCACTCTTTAATGTTTGGACAAAGCACTCTCCTAACCTATTTGAATCAGGATGATAAGCCAGTCTAGTACATTTCTACCATTCTTCCTTAAGAATGTTTGGAATTCCTCAGATATGAAATAAGGGTTATTGTTTGAAAAGGCTTCTGTATGTCTATATGCTGCAAACACATTTCTCAGAACTTCAGTGGTTTTTGCTGGAGGTGATAATACTTAGGGCAATTATCTTTGGCCACTTTTTGTATCAGAGGCTGTTATGAGAAATGTTTGCTCATCATGCTCTGGCCTATGTGCCGAGAGGATTTCCAAAGGTGCAAGTTTGCACTGACAGGGACATAATAGGCCTGTTGCTACTCAGCCTTGTGCATTCATCAGCTCCAAAGACTAAAATGAGGCTAAAGTTAGTTGCTGCTGATACTTCTCATTTTATTTAATTTTAACCCAGACACTCAAACATTTTACTAAATGACTCGGTATCACAAACTTTGTTTGTTATTCAATACATGGACTTCCCAAAATGACAGTTAGGAGTTCATGTCTGCAGATCTATATGGCTTAAAGACACACATCAGCTAACCATTTAAACATCCTTTCCTTGTGTATGTATTATTACTGTTGGAATAGAGCAATGGTTCTTAACCTTTTTAGACTCAGGGCACCTCTTGATAGACTCAAAGCACCCCTCAGAAAATGCCAGTTCTTAGTTTTCACTCATTTTTGGACAACAGAAGGGTAATAGAGCTATTCTTCTGTTGCAAAGAAATCGGAATGTTTTTAACACTGTGGCTTACTATATGAAATCTTTGGATTTATCTTGTGAATCATATTTGCCCACCTAACAATGCTAACATTGCATGGTGCCCCATGGCACCCTTGAAAGGATCTCAAAGCATCCAGGATGCCATAGCACCTTGGTTGTGAATCACTAGAATAGTTATTTTCAATCTGTTACATTTTTTATGCTATGATAGATAATTCTTGTTACAAATTGTTTCTGAAAGTGATTTGGTGATGGTAGATACTTCACATCTAGTGATAGCTAGATAATTCAATAGCATTTCTGTAATTCTCAGCAAGCTGTGGCCTGCTATTGTAAAGGTATATTTTGTTCTCCTTATTCATGCTGACTAGCATTTTAAATTGTGATCCTGCAATGAGTGGTGAATCCTTGTATTCATCTGGCATCCCATTTCTCAGATAGATTTCCCTGGTACTTCTTGCAGAGTAAGGTTGGCAGAATCTTACCTGTAGTGATCAGGTACCAGAGTCAGAGCTGATTTTTGTAATTTAGTAGCCTCTAGTTTTTGCTCCTTTTTGTTTCAGGAAAAAAATAACAAAGTTTTCTTATCTATAACCAATGTAAATATCTTAACTTTCAGAAAGGCATAAAATTTCCTCATTCCAAATTAAAAGCATGGAGTATCTTTTTTTATGTTAAAGAGCTGAAAGCGATTTGCCTTCCAGTGGCCAAGTCAACATGAGATGCTGACTGTGCAGTTGTTACTGCACAGAAGCGCCAATGAATGCCTTTTTTGTGATGTTACTGCACAGTAGCTTAATACTACTGCTCAGCAGTATCATGTCACAGTTTTTGCCACGTGACGCTATTGTACAGTAGTATCGGGCTACTGCACAGTCAGTGTCTCGTGTAGACACACCCAGTATTATTCAACATGCCATGTTATATCAAAATGAAATTGCCTGTAAATACAGCTAAATTGTCTCATGCCAACAGTAATTCTGACTAAAATGAAAATTAGATTGTGGATATCTGTTGGTTCTGGGTCTGCTCAAGTATATTATTATTATACTTGCTAGTCAAAAGATCTTTTGGGGGATTATGTCATAGGATTTATTGTGTATGTGTGTATGGGGTGCAGATTAACTGGATGAAAACTTCACATTCTAAATAGCTACAGCTAAAGATGATCATGGATTTCTGATACTCTTAACCTCTGGAAAGATGTTAACCTCTGGAAAGATTGATCAGTTAATCACATCTTATGATCTTGGGCTCCCCTTGTATTGGTAAGTACAGGGCAATTGAAGTCTGATCACTGATCCCAGACTCGTGGTCCTGCAATGTATGTGTAGCATCGCAGAAGACCTCATTGTTGGGACTGCAAATCAAATCCCATCACACCTTTTCACTGAATGTCTGGTAACTTAAACATGTTTACTTCATATACTTCTTCACTGCCCTTTGGGAGAGGCTGTAAGCCTTCCACATCAATCATGTGAACTCAGCAAATCCCCTGTACCTGCAAAGTTCAGGTTTCACAAAAGCAGGTTAAATATATGGATATAGATATGGAGATTTATATAGTTCTGAACACACACACAAATATTTATCTCTAAACACACACATTATATACATTTGTATACAGTGACATTTGAATACCCAGGAAATAGATAGATTGATATAGGTATATGTGTGTATCTGAACATATGTATATCTGGGTATATTTATATATTTGTTCAGATATATATAGATCCATAGTAGCCTATATACATTTGTACACAATGGCATTTGAATACCCAGGAGATAAATCGATTGATACACATGCGTATATATAGATCTGAACATATATATATATACACACACACACAAAGTGTATATGTGTGTGTGTGTATAATATGTATATGTATGTATACAATGTGTGTGTGTTTATCTATCCAGACACATACATTATATACATTTGTTCAGATCTACATATACGCATGTGTATCAATCAAACTACCTCCTGAGTATTCAAATGTCATTCATTCAGCCACACAAAACCTATTAAATTGTCTTTAAAAATAATGTTTTTGGTCTTTTTGTGTTCTGAATTCTAAACCTTCAAGGCTTTTTTTCTTCCAGCTTTTCTTTTTAACAATGAGGGATAGAAGCATTTTTACTTTTTTTTGGAAAAGCTGAGCTTCTTATATCGTTATATGGCCTCAAGAGAGCGGGATCTTTTAGAAAAATATCAAATATTCAGAGACATGCAATAAAACTACAAGTATTTTCAGTACTGTTAATATAAAGTTTTAATTGCACTACAAGCTAATAATCAGAGGTACCTTTTCTTTATTAATTACTCTGTTTGTTTGCTTTCACAGTTTGGGTTTGCCCCTAATACCTGTTCTTCTGCTTAGGTTAAAAGGGGGCAGGTTTATGCCCCTTTTTTAGTAATAAGTAAACACTGCAGGCCACTGCCTACAGCATAGATCAGTGTGGCAAGCTTGACTTAAAGATCTGCTATGCAAAGTGAGAGGTTTCCTGAAGATTGCTGCACAATTGCACATGTGCTTCTGAGTAAAAAAACAAAACAGAAGGAAGTGCCAGAGAAACAAGGTAAAAAAAAAAAAAAATCAAGGAAACAGTCATTGCAAGTCCTGTGTGGCCCTGAGTGAAGTTGGAGGCTAGGAGGGGTTAAGGGGTGGGAAGATGGATATAGAAAAAAAGCAAAAAAGCATAAGTGGTGTTAGGCTAAATGCTTCTGGGAAAAGAGTTTGGGATTGTGAGAAAAGAGCCTGTTTCCTGTTAAATATCTCTGGGTTCAAGGAAGCAGGACTTTATATATTCTTTGTAAATAAACAGAACAGTACCAAGTTAGCATGTGACTCCACCACTAGCTGCTGCTTCTAGGTGGAAAAACCTGTAGGACCCCGATTTTTTTGTTTCTTAGTTTGTCTAACTCCTCCAGTTAAAAGGATGCTTTTTAAACATGTTTCTTATTTTGACCTATGAAAATAGATTAATCCATTTCATGTTTTACTTTTTGTATTTGTTTTTGTTATTTGCCAAAGCAAATGAAGCCAAATGATAAAAGCCATATGTTAAATATTAACATCCGCAGTCCTGTTGTTGCAGAGGTGACAGTGAGGGATCATTTTTATGATTCAATCTGGTCCCAGTTGTCCTGACATGATTTGTTTCCCTTCTCTGTCTTTGCTAACCACCTGGCCCTTCCTCTCCTTACCTCTTCCCACTGCCATGTTTTAATGCACAGTCCAGTCTCTCCTGCAGTTCTTCCTTTCTAAAGTCCTATGGGATCTTTTCTCCCTCACCCCATAGATACCTTGTGTGCAGAGGGAATGAGCAGCTGACTGAGGGCCTTCTCTTACTCATTTTCCACATGACTGGACTGCACTGAGAAGCACAGTAAGTGTGAGGAAGATGGAAGGAAGCCCTTTACAGCCTGCCTAGAAATCCTGGGAGAAATCTTCAATAGGAAGAAGAGCTGAAAAGGAAACTGAGCTCAATGCATGCTTAGGAATGACATGTCAGCTGGCAGGAATGAGGGAGTGGCATTAGGGGAAAATGTATGACTGTCCTTCCAGAAGAATGGCAGTTCTCAAGTATGATGTGAGGGCTGTAGACATGATAGGGTTTACAGAGGCCCATGTAAATATGGGCAAATCACCTGGTTTTCTGGAAGTCTTTTTTTTTAAAAGGTACCTATTGGAAAAGTATATAAAGGAAAGTATAAGTATATAAAGAAATATATTGGTCTCAGGTGTTTTAATGACAAGTTGTTTTGGAGTGACTCTGACCCAGCAGTGACCCTTGGGAATAGACTGAGATCCTCCCAAAGGAGCTTCCTAATTTGTACCTATAATGAGCAAATCACCTGTATAACTGATTCCCATATTTGAACCATGTCATATTTGTTGAATTATGTGATGAAATATAGCTGTAGTGCCATACACTCCAGGAAGCTATTTCTGGGCTTTAAACTAGGCTAGATGAGTAGTGGTGGAAACATCAGGGGTAGATAGTAGGGGTAGATGAGGGTGGTGGAAACATCAGACTGCCAGACCAAACAGCACCCACCACTACAGCCCAGCCCAAACCAACGAGTGAAGCAAATAAACAGGTAAGAGATAGGGGCCAGGGTAACGCTGGGACTAGGGAGTCAGTACACACATCCACGGGAGGCCTCAAATGCCTCTACACAAATGCTCGTAGTATGGGTAACAAGCAGGAGGAACTCATCCTCCTGCTGGCTGACACCTGCCTGGACATAGTGGGGATCACGGAAACGTGGTGGGACTCAACGCATGATTGGGCAGTGAATCAAGGGCTACAGGCTGTACAGGAGGGACAGGATAGGAAACAGAGGTGGGGGCGTGGCACTCTACATTAAGGAGGAATACACATCCTCGTCAATTAGCAAGGAGTCAGGGGAGGAGCACTCTGAAGTGCTTTGGGTTAGAGTACAAGGCAGTCAAGGGGAAAGAGACTTAACGGTGAGAGTCTACTACAGACCTCCCAACCAGGGAGAAGAGCTTGACCAGGAATTCTTGGGTCAGCTCACAGAGATAGTG
>NW_017728943.1:42905542-42907317 GCF_001723895.1 Crocodylus porosus
CTACCCTGGGGGTGTTTAAGAGGAGGTTAGATGAACACCTTGCTGGGGTCATTTGACCCCAGTACTCTTTCCTGCCATGGCAGGGGTTCGGACTAGATGATCTGCTCAGGTCCCTTCTGACCCTAGAAACTATGAAACTATAAATAATCTTTTGCTCCATTGCTAACTGTATAAAATTATCTGCAGTTGTCAGGCTTTCATACTGGTTCATACCTAAATAGTGGTTCAGGACTGTTTTATTTTCCCTCAGACTACAGGCAGGGTCCCACTGTTTTGGAGGACACGCACATACAATGTGTGTTGAAAATTATACAGACACTGTAGCCAACCATTTTCCTTGAACTTTTTCAGCATACAACTTCTTGTGCGCTTGGGATGGAGTGGTAACAAAGCCTCCAAGTCCAGGTCTCCAAGATTCAAGTCAAAAGTCTTTTCCCAAAATCCATTTCTTTTTTGACTTCCTGGTCCTTGCTACCTTCCTAAGTAATAGGTTCTTACAAGACTTTTTTCCCCAGAATTCCTTTCTGGGTATGGTCCTTTCAATGTCAGAAAACCAGGCTACTAGCCCTTTTTCGGAGTGGCTACTTTTTTTTTTTTTTTAGTGTTTCTCCTTGGTGATGGCACAATCTTAGATTTAGTATTTGCCAGAATACTTTCTTACCAAACCTATACATGGGTAAAACACCAATAGTATATAGTACATCTAAGCCTTTCAGAACAAAATATATTTACTTAACTGTGACTTATTTAGTATCAAGTGCTTTAGCTACTTATGGTCAGACAATGATAGGTCAGATTCCATTAGTGTAGCGAGGTCTAAATGAAAAAAATTACCTAAGTATTCTTTTTTTAATAGACTATTCTTCCAATCTTTGAGCTTGTTCTAAAGGCGCTTTGCTAAATCTGTTTCTAATATCAGAGAAATTGCGACCCTTGCTATCAGTCCTCATTGTAAATTAACCGTTCTTTAATATGCTCTTATAATAAGAAGAACAAAGAATTTTCTCTGTGTTGTAGAACAGCCTACTCTATAGGTTACTGTACAAAAAAGAAAATTCTTTGTTGCCTTTTCCACATCATCTGCCTGGCAGTGACTCTTCACCTGACTCTATCCCTTTGAAGATGTCAGGTGCAAAGATTGTGATCTCAAGCAAGACTGTGATCTCATAGCATGTCTCAGGCATTCATAGTCCCATCAGTCTACTTTTTTTTTTTTTTAGAGGTTTGACTCAGTCTGATGCTCCCAAGACAGGCATCTCCAATACTTTGTCCCTAGCTTCTCCCAACTGCTGCACTATTTTTTACAGAATAAATTTTTAGATTGATATATATGTATAAAAAAGGAAGTGTATATGTACACCTTAAGTAACTACTTAAGTTGCAAATGATTTTGCTACAGATATTCGTAACTTTGAGTCCTTTGTATATCAGGCTGCCCTGAAGACCACACGAGCGTGGCAAGGCAGGGCAAGAACGTGGCAAGGCAGGGCAAGAAGTGCGTGCAGGATCAAAAAAATGGATATCCAGGGACCTAAAAAAAGTGGGGCAGGGCATGGTCAGGGACTTCACCTGAGGCACCTGGAGGCTGGGTCCTCCATGGAGATGCTAGGGCTACCAACGCGTCTCTATGGTTGGCCCCTAGCCATGGTGCTGAAATTTGCAGTCGACGAGACCTCTTGTTTCAGCACCAGGGCTCTGGTTCCAGTGAGTAAGGGGCTGGGGGGAGCTGGAGGAGGGGGGAAGGGACTGTGGGCGGGACCTCTGCTGGCCCTGCC
>NW_017728943.1:42907727-42912003 GCF_001723895.1 Crocodylus porosus
GGGCTGCAGCAGCTGGTGGGGGATGGGGCCAGGTGGGGCTGCAATCAGGGGTTGGGGTGGGGCATGTGGGCCTTCCAGGGGGATGGTAGCCTCTGTGGGGTCCATTTGGCCAAATCCCCTGTTGCAGGGTTGTAGCCCTTGTGTAGGGGCCAAACCCTCTGTTGGGAAGACATAGCCCTTGTGTGGGGGCTTAACCTCTTGTGTGGGGCCATTACCCTGTGGGAGGGCAACAAAATATGTATTCATGAAACCTGTATTTAGAGTTCACTTCATTATTATGATAGGAGACTTGCTTTAACACTGTAGATATATCAATAAAACATTGTCCAACTGATTGCTGTCTCTCTCTTTATAATGGTCTTTTGTTTTACTCGTGGAGGAACATGGATTTGTGGATATTTTAGAAAGTGACTTTGAGATTTTTTTTATCAGGGATTTTTCAGTTTTCCAATAGGGAATACCAGAATTCCTGCTAGGGAGGCCAGTGGCAGGACCCTGCTTGCTCAGAGCTGGCACCTTGGACCCATCTGGCTGTGGCTGACCTCCTGGACAGGCTTTGACAGTTCAAAGCAGGCTACCACACCCAGAACGTCTTCTGGGTAATAGCTACTCAGATGGCTGGGCAGGGGGCACAAATGGCAGTAGTGCCACACAAAGGCCAACCCTGCAACCACAGTCCACTGGTAGCTGGCCCAGAGGGGCAGATGCATCTACTGGTTCTGCAGTCCCCATCCGAGTCTGGCAGGTGCACAGCAGATCACAGCCAGGCAGTAGCCTCCACTGCCAGACTGCTGCAGTGGATAGAGGGTGCAGGTAAGCCCCAGGGCTGCTTCAGCAGTCCAGCTGGCACAAGGGGTAGTATTCCCAGGTATAAATTGGCTGGGCTCCAGAAGCTCCTGAGAGCTAGCAGCCCTGAGCTACTTGCAGGGTGGCTTTTTTTACTGCTGGGGCCAGGACAGGGCAGCTTTTTTGTATTGCTGGGGACAGCACAGGTGCTGGCCCCGGGCTCTAGGTCCCCCTGGCTGAAGATCCAGGAGGAGCTAAACAGGGTTATTTTGCCCTAAGTGGCACAATTTGCTCCACAACAAAGTGCCTGACCAAGCACATGAGCTGAGGCAAAAAGCCCCTGCTCAAATTTGCACTGCTTCTATTTGAGCTGCTGCAAGCGCATGTGCTTGCATGTGTGGATGCACTCGAGTGGATTTATATGAAATGCTTTACTGTGCAGTAGAACTAATGATTGCATAGTATATGTCATCATCTACACATGCTCATTCTTACTGCACATTAATTTGTTCTACCTGGCTGTTAATTTGCTACCTGCAAATGCAAGTAGCAAATTAACTGCCAAGTAATAACTGAGCAGTATGGCATATGTAGATGGCTGACAGGGAGAAAATTTGCTCCTGGTCAGCCGGACAGCAGGAGGCAGGAGATTGGTCTCTGTCTCTGGGAGCTGCCTGCTACTGGGGCAGGCTTTATCACTATAGCCCCGGAGGGAGACAGTGTCCCCCTGTCCTGGTAGGGAGGTCGCAGGCCCCACTCCATGATCACGGAGCAGGGCTGGGAGCTGACAGCTGCATTGGGAGAGTTCCCCATCCAGCCTGGAGCTGGCTGAAACCTTCCCCTAACCAGGATAGTTCCTGCCCAGCCCCAGGCTGCCCAGCAAAGTCTTCACATGAAGCCTGGAGGTGGCTGGGGACTGTTCTGTTTGGGCAAGTCCCCAGGCTGGCTCCTGGCTGCATGTGTAGATTTCTCTGCACAGCACAGGGCTGGCCAGGAACTGTCCTGGTCAGGGGCAGGTCCCAGACCCACAGATTCCTCAGTCCCATGCCTCAGTCCTGCTCAGTATACAGTTAGCCTTTGTTGCAACAAGGGCACACTGTTGGTTTATTTTCAGCTTATTGTCCACTGTAACTCCCAGGTCCTCTTCTGCAGAGCTGATGCTTAGCCAATCAGTCCCCAGCCTGTACCAGTGCATAGGACTGTTCCATCCTAAGCGCAGAACTTTGCATTTAGGATGAAATAATCCCATGGAATCCCAACAATCCCATAATCTTCTTACTGAACTTCATGAGATTTCTTTTGACCCAGTCCTCCAATTTGTTGAGGTCTTTCGGAATCCTAGCCCTCCCCTCCAGTGTACCTACTCTACTCCCCCCACCTTGGTCTCATTTGCACACTAGCTGAGCATGCACTCCAACCCATCTTCCAGGTCACTGATGAAGATACTGAACAAAACTGGCCGCAGGACTGAGCCCTGTGGCACACCACTTGATACCAGCTGCCAACTAGACATTGAGCCATTGATTATTATCCCTTGAACTCAACAATGCAACCAGTTCATAGTTTCTAGGGTCAGAAGGAACCTAAACAGACCATCAAGTCCAACCCCCTGGCCTAGGCAGGAACAAGTGCTGGGATCATAATACCCTAGCTAGCCAATCCCCTGCCCTAGGCAGGAACAAGTGCTGGGATCATAATACCCTAGCTAGATATCTATCGAACCTCCTCTTGCAGACACCCAGAGAGCACCACCTCCCTTGGGAGCCCATTCCAGAGCCTGGCAGCCCTAGTTCTTTATCTACCTTACAGTCCATTCATCCAACCCATATTTCTTTGGCTTACTTGCAAGAATGTTGTGGGAGACTGTATCAAAAACCTTGCTAAAGTCAAGGTATATCATGTCCACTTCACTCTCTGCATCCACAGAGCCATTCATCTTATCATAGAAGGTAATCAGGTTGGTCAGGCATGACTTGCCCTTGGTGAATCCATGCAGACTGTTCCTAATCACCATCTTCTCCTCCTCCAAGGGCTTAGATGTGGATTCCTTAAGGACTTGCTCCATGATTTTTCCAGGGACTGAGGTGAGGCTAACCGGTCTGTAGTTTCCTGGATCCTCCTTCTTCCCTTTCTTAAATATAGGCACCATTTGTCCTCTTCTGATCATCCAGGACCTCTTCTAATTGCCAGGATAATAATAATGGCTAGCAACTCTGCAATCATGTTGTGCTGGAACAGTGTCAGTTGGTGGGACTGTAGAAGACTTATTTTAGAATATGTTCCAGCACAGTAGTGAGGCCACTTACATGGTAGGAAGAAACCCAAACTTAAATCCACCTTAAACTCAAGGTAGGACAAGGTTTTGAAACATCATGTCCTACCTCTCTACTGAGTTTCCTAAATAGAAAATATGGTCACCTGAGCTGGGTCTATCTCAGTCTCTTGTGAAGATACTTTTCCAGGTCATATAATAATAATAAACACATTAAACATGATGACAGAGGGTGAAAATGACTCTTTAATTTAGTGTTTGGACACTGTCCTGGCAAAGAGGATGTTTGCGTTCCATCTCCTGCTCCTATAAAAGTTTAATTATTTATAAAGTATAGAAATTGTCAATGGCAAACATTGACAGCTTTCACTGTTGCACAGGGGTTATGACACTTTCCTATGAGGTAGGAAATGTGGGTTCAGGCCTTCTCAGAAAAAGGAAGAAATTGAATCCAATGTCCACATACTAAGTGAGTGCCTTTACCCCTGTGCCTGTTGAGAGAAAGGGGAAAGGAATCATCACCTCTACTGGTAGTTTTCTAGGTATAGATTCACAAAACTTTTTTTTAGTTGAAATTGTTTGGTAAATTCAACCTGACCTGTCTAATGATTTCGGATGATTGAAAACATATTTTGACAAATATACTAGTTACCAAAAATGATCCTGGCTCTCATTCTAGTTGATATACCATGGTAACAGATAGTAGTTGTTCCACAAGTTTAATTTGTATCACTTTAACAAGAAGAAGCATTTCAGAAAACTTATTCCTTGAATTCCTTAAGAACCGAACAGTTTCTGCATTGGTTTTGTAGCATTAAGATTCATTTTTCAGAAGCTATCCCTTTATGGACTTTGATATCAAAGTCATGTAATTTGGGGGCTTAAGTAATTATGAGCAAAAAATGTGCCTGAAATTTTGTAGGGCTAAAAAGAAAGGCAAGAAGTAAGCAGTGAATGGGGTAAGACTGGAGCCCCTGATAGACATTCGCTTTAACATGTGATGGGGTCTGATCTGCAGTCCCAACAATCACTCCTTCTGCCACACCACAAATACATGGCAGGATGTGGAATTTTGGAATTGGGGATTAGATCCTAATATTTCTTAGTAGCTGGTGCACGGAGAACCTGGGATCAGGAGCCCAGGATCCCCCTGCATGAGCAGGATGAAATGGGGTACTGACAATTAGGTGATTTGTCATTTGGGGCTAGGAACCAAAC
>NW_017728943.1:42912103-42930690 GCF_001723895.1 Crocodylus porosus
GGCATGGAGGTGGTGGGGGAGAGGACAGGGGGCACAAGGACCCTGGCATCAGGCTGTCCCAGTCTGATCCTGGGGTCTCAGAGACTGAGGGATGAATAAAAAGCTACGTGCAACTCAGCTAAGCTCCTGATGCAGTAGAAACCCAGCATCATGCTGTGGCAGGCTGGGTTCCCACACACCAAGATGTGTTCAAAACCGTGTGTTGTTCAACTGGGTAGTACATGTGGTACTACATGTCGTTTCATTGCTCCCAGTGCACTGGGAGCCTGACATTGGTTTGCAACACCTCTATGCCAGGCTTCCTGCACGCCAAAAGCTGCATAAACTCTGTGTGCAACCCAGCTGGGCAACAGACAGGGTTTTTACTCATCCTTAAGCATGGGGACCCTGGGATCTGTGTGTGGCTGATGGTGGCTACACGTTCACTTTAAGGTCTGATACAAATGATCCACAAAGTTATTCCACGTTATATGTGGAATAGCTTTGTGGTTTGTTCACTCTCTTGTTATGTCTTAAATTGACTTGCACGTGTGGCCATGTTACTGTTTAGGGTGTGATTAACCTGTTAATTGCATCTTAAGTGTAATGTATGTCAGAGGCCTGAGATCTATTACACAGTTGCTCTTTTCATATAGGTTTGCAATTGACATGTTGCTGTGACCAACTAAAAGTAAAGGGTGCTATGCAATTCCTAAATATTCTTCTAAAGGGCCAATTTAGTATAAGGGAATGGGGATTATTGTCACACTTTGAAATATTTAGAGTGTGCTTTTGCTAACAGAGAAATCATAGATAGGGTCTGTACTCTAAAAGCTTGACAATTATATCCCATGTTCGTTACAGAATTTTTTTTGGTTACACTGATTTTAAGCATGTCAGATAAGACTGCTGTCTCTGTCTCCTTCTCCATACCTCTTTCCTAGAATCCCTCACAATATATAACTGGCTTCTGCATCTCTAGTTTTCCCTCCTCTCCTGTCCTATTAAATTAACATCACTTACAAGAGGGGGTCATACAATTCTTAGATTATGTTGCCAGAGCTGTACAGCCAAATTAACCAGTGACCCAAATTGCCATCCACCTAGCTTTTTTCCCTACCCTGCTTTGGCCAAGCCTTGTCCCACCATATTCCAAATTATTCCAGTCACTACTGTCCTCCTACAAGCTCTCCAGTCCCATTCATGGGTCTTTCCTGGTTTTCAGAGATTTACATTTGCATTATGCTGTGGCTCCTAGACGCAAAGAAGGGAAGAATCTGGGACTAATTTCTGCTTTCTATCTCCTTCAATGTCAGTCTTCCCAGTGTTCCTCCCACCACTTCTTTCTGACCTGAACCCACCTGACTTTGTTCCCCTTCCTTCACTCCAAATATCAACTAGGGTAAAAGTATTAAGGTCATCATTCAGAGCCAGGAATCTGGTCCACAGGTAGAAACAGTGTAGAATCTGTCAACTTTTAGAAAAGTTGGATTTTTGTGGGCAGGTGAGGACTATATCTTGATCTGTGGCTGAGATAACACCATATGTAGCACACACTAACTCTACTCTTCCGAACTATAAATCAGACAAAATGTCGGGGCAACATGAGCAAGCTTGTAGATTTTAGAACACTTAGACGGTCAACTTTTAAGCAAAAATGGTTTCCAAACCTTAACTACAAAAGAAGTGACACTGCACTATAATTAATAAAAGGATTCATGTTTGAATTCATTTTGTGGGAACATTGAAGCTGTTTATTAGTATTAAAATGGAGTTTACAAGCTCCAGTACACTGCCATATTAAATGGATTTTTCTAAACATTTGGAAATTTTGCTTGTGTATATCCAATGCCTTATGATTTTTCTTCAAACAAGTCAGAATAGATCTCTGCTTAAGGGCTCCTATCCAACACTGCCCATATTCTGGATATCTCCCTAAACACTCCTTTTGGTGTATTTAAGGATTCATTTGGATTTCCTATATAATATCTCTTTGTATTTCCCCATATTAGCACTTTATTTGAATAAAGAGCTCAAGGAATGATATGAAGGAAAAGAATAATGTAACTATTTAAAAATGGAGGCATTTTCCAGCAACTCTCCAGCACAATTCACAGTAGCTAAACACAGGTTAAGGGTAGAAACTTTGCTATAAAATTTTGTGCTGAGTACTTCTCACTCACTCCAGATTATCCCAATATTGTTATTTTTTTATCATTATGTATTGCACTAGCTTAGCACCTAGCACTCCCAAGAGAGTGTGAGGATCCATTGCATGAAACATTAGAAATGCACGTAAAATAAGGCATTTCTTCCATCGACCAGTTAGATCCTATTCTACCTATTAGGTGCCTAGGTAGACTTACTGGTAGGTGCCTAAGTGTGTTCCTACTCCACTTTGCTTGAGTGCCCAAAAACAAGTTAATGCATTTGTTTCTATAACATGCCACTATCTTAGCTTTAGTGTAAATCACAAAAAGCAGGAAGCAGGAGGGCCAAAAATTAACCATTTGTGCTTACTGTTTTTCATAGAGCTGAGCAGGGTAGAATAGAATCAGTTAGGCATCCAAATTCCCTTACATGCCTTGTAAGTGGACTAAGATCTGGTTCTCAGGGTGCCTGTACACAAGTGAGGAGTCTGCTCCTACGCACTGTAATTACTCAATTAATTGAGTCTGCTGGAGTGTGGTAATTACTGTCCTCCAGCCACCTCCTGCGTCTCATGTATTAGCATCCCTGCACTTAAAAATGGTGGCAGGGTGCTTTACCGCAGTCTGCAAATCTAACCCTTAGCAAATATTTTTTTGATTCTCCTGGCCATGGAAAGTATGCCCTGGTTTTGCTCCTAACTTTAAGTGGAAGATTTCTCTAAAGCAGGACAATTCTGTGGTGGGATGGGGCTGCTGTTGTGGCACCTGTACTGCCTCTTGTGCCCAACTTCTGAGGGAGTGTGGCTCGTGCTCCTTTTTTCTCTATTGCTCCTTGGCAGACACTGGAAAGGCACTGGTAGCTGTATAAGACAGGGCAGCCCTAAGACTCTTTGCTGCTTTATTATATAGTAAATTTCTATTTAATTTACAGCCCACCATCACCCAGAGGTGTATATGGTTCTGCCAGGGATGGATGTGTAGTTTTGCTAATAGGTTAGACAATGAATTTGTACAGGATGGTTTGGATAAGGATGATCTGTCTTGGGCAGGGGGTTTGATTAAATGACCTCTGGAAGTCCCTTCCATCCCTATTTTTCTATGATTCAGTGATTCTGTGCCTCTGCGTTGCTGGTTTCTAGCTATCCCCATCTGGATGAATTTCTGATGAATTTTGCCCAGATGTGTAAGCCAGTGGTTTCCAGGTTGAGTTTCTCTTTCACTAATCACTGTCATATTTTTCTAACCTCTGTGGTACCATTGCTCTCATGGGTCTTCATTTTACTTCTTCATCTTAATAGAGAAGCATGTTGTACCTGATGGGCATGTGTCCTTATGAAAAGTATAAAGCCATATGCTGTCCCAGTGAGTGTTTTAGAAAGCACTGAGTAGTGTTTATGGGGATGTATTTGGTAGCCACATCAATGACTGGTGCCTCCTGAGACTGGGGGGGCACCATGGTGGTGGGTAGTGAGTGGGGACTGGCCGCCGTCATCAGCGGTGGCAAGCAGAAACCACCTACAGCTGCTGTTGGCAGTGGGGGGTGGGGCGGTGAGCAGGGACTGTCTACAGACACCACTGGTCGCATCGGCAGCGAAGAGGGGAGGGGCGAGTGGCAAGTGGCAACTGCCTGGAGAAGGCAGTGGTGGCCAATCTCAGGGGGGACAAGTTTCCCCACATGCTGCCCTTACGCATCACCTATGGGTAGCTGTGTTGGTCTGAGACAAAAAGAAATGCAAAACTCTAAAATGCTTGGTTCAGACTTGATACCTTTTAGTAGACCAACTAAGAAATTGCAAAAAAAAAAAAATCTTTCTTTGCAAGCTTTTGGACTCATTCAACTTTCCTCAGGCTTAGTTCACTCTCTGCTTAGCTTTCTTACTCACCTTTTGCAGACTGGTAAGTGAAAGTTCTTCAGCTTGTTCCTCTCAAACACTTGTTCTTTCACTTGGCCACCTGTATAGAGATGGGCACAACCAGAACCTTGTTGTCATCTGTGGTTTCTTCTGTCTTGCTGGTCATTAATATATGTATATCAAATGTGAATGGACCTAACATTGAACATTGCATCTTCCCACCATGTATCTCCTTTCAGCCTCATATGTTGCTATCCATTTTTGCTCTTTGCTGTGTCTTTCACTGTCTCTACTGATTTTGCAAGTTAGGCTGCATGAAGCAGCATATTAAAAATAACTCCAAATTCAGGTCTAATAAATCCGCAAAATACATTTTTGTGCACACATTTGGTGATTGTGTTTGAAAAAGAGAGACTTGTGGATTTTGTCTGGCCCAACATTGTTCCTAATTCCTGGCTGCTTACTCTATAGTATTTCAAAGTTTATAAAAAATTTTCATGGTGTATGCTGCTGGATATCAGAATATGGCTTTAGTGTCACATAGTTTAGATCAATAAAAACCACACACACACACACACACACACACACACACACACACACACACACACACACACACACACACACACACACACACACTTTATTTCAAGTGTACTCATCTACATGGTCTCTTACTGATTATGTAAAGAAGAGAAATAAACTGGTGTCTATCCTGTCTATCCCAGTAAAAAGTCATCCTTCCAGAACAAAAACTACATGGTTTTGATCTATTTATGAAAATAAATAAAAAATAAAGAAGATACAATTACATGAATTAATTGATGCTATACAAATTAAGCCTAATTAATGTAAGCATAACTAGATTTAAAATACTAAATTAACTGTAAACTGAATTCACAGAAACATTTATATGGCAAAATGGCTAAGCCTCACTAACTTTGGACTTTTTTCTTTTCACTAGTTTTATACACGTCGCCTTCAGAAGCTTTCCTTAGCTTGAAAAGAACTGTGGAAGGAAAAAAAAAAACCCTTTGGCCTATTGGCCTGACATTGGAGACACAAATTTGAATATCACATCAGACAAGCTAACTTCTTACTGGTCTGCCACCCCTGGCAAGTTCTTTGTCTTCTAAAATGTAGGTGTTTTGGGATGTGGAAAATTACCTTGTCTGCACTTTTCATGGCTGTGTGGTATTAAAAGACAGTAAAAATAGACAACTAACAAGGGAACATCTTTACAAGAGGGCAAAGAAGCATTTAGACCAGTGGGAGATGCCTGCCTCTCTCTTTCTCTCGCTCTCTCCCCTTCTCCTCTACTTACTTTCTCTCTCTCTCACACACACATACATATGTATATACACAGACAGACATGAGTGTGCGTGTGTAGGTGAACGCACAGACATGCGTGCATATCCACAAACCCCCACCCACCTCTGAATGTGAGTGATCAATGTTCCTGCTGGGCCAGGCTCCTGCTGAAATCACACACGAGTCCTATCAGAACACCCTCCTTAGTGGCCCCCTGTAGCATGCTCTTCAGGACAAGATGAACACATCCACCTAAAATCATGTTTTCTTTGCATCCTGACTGAAATAGCATTAAAGGGGGAAATGGGAATTCAGAGCTGCCAGCTACTGTATCTCTGCTATCAGTTCACCAATAAGGCCTAGTACAGACCCGCAGAGCCTCTGGATAAATTGTATTTTCCAAGGGTTAATTAAGCTGTCTTGAGCTTCTGCATGAAGGGGAACAAACTGGCACTTGCAGCGTTTTCTGAAACCTGCTGTCGACATTACAGTCCCTGCTGCTTTTAGCTGTATCGATCCGATGCCTGACCTGTGAAATCCTTGATGGCTGCTAACACTGGAAGCTTACTGGAGCTTTCCAAGGGAGCTTCAGGACAGCTTGTGTAGTCAAGTACAATTACCTGTCCCTCCAGGAGAGCCAATTAGTTCACAAAGAGCTGGAGCAGAACAAATGTTTTGTGTGTGATTTAGAATCTTTAAAAAAAGCTTTGTTCTGTCTGATTCTTTTGTTTCTAATTTTATGATTATTGTTCAACTCACGGGAGTCCACACTGCATTTCCTTACTTGTTTCATAAAGGACTTGGGCATGAGAAAACAGATTTATAGTTATTTTTTTAAAATAATGAAATTTCCTTCGCATGATGCAAGATCCAGCATTGAGACTATTCAGCAACATAACTCTAATGTAGAATACCTAAGTTTTCAGTATTTCTAGTCCCCAAGTCTTAGATTCTTTTGTTTAAAATTATTGCTTGTATTATTTTAACTCTAAATTTTTAAACTAATTTTGGGGTGGAATAAAAAGAAAGCAACTCTTACATGAATGGCACACAAAGGGAAGGCAATCATGTACAATATACTATACAATGAGAGATTTTGAACACTACTTAATAAGACTTAAGATGAATGGGCCAAAATCTGATCCCAAGCAGCTCTACTGACTTGACTCAAATTGTACAGGTATAACTAAAATTGACCGAATAATAACTTCAACCTCTCCCCCATTAATATGGGCTAATATTTAAAAATAAAAAAGGACGTGATCATTTGTTTGTGTCTGTTTGTCATAGTGGATAACACATGTGATGTTCTGTACATAAATCAGTTTCTTATAACAACTGTTGCAACCAGATATCAGCTTATGGATGTAGGCATTCTGAGGTCAATGGTTACAGACTTCATATGTATTGCAAATCATCTAGCATGGTGTTAACATAGAACTGTAATACAAAGATTGTTTTTCTCTTCCCACAGAAAAGTGGTAGAAGCCAATATAACCTATTCTTTAGTTCTGAGCACAGAGTTTAATGACATATACATTATTTTTGGATTTCTTCCAAATCTAGAAATGCTTGGCTTGCTTTTCTGTTTGAAAAATTTGAAATAAATGGTTGGGGTGCATTCCTTTTTGTTTCAGGAGAGTAGTGACCCAGAGCTATTACTGTTTAGTGATTATTCAGTATCCTATACCAAAGAGAAGATGGCTTTAGTTCAGTTCCCACTGGAAGAATGCTCATAGCACAGAATCCACTATTACAACTGACTCTGAATGGCTGTGTCTACAGAAGAAGCTGACTGCACAGTTGTTACTGTGTAGTCATTTAGTACTTTTGTGTATGTAAGTACTAAATGACTGTGCAGTAACTGGTGTTACTATGCAGTAGCATCCCCGAATGGCTTTTTGGTGACACTGACTGCGCAGTAGCTCATTACTACTGCACAGTAAGTGTCTTGTATAGACACAGCCACTGGCACCCTAATTACCAGTGACAGCCAATAGCCCAAAAACTGAATAAGTATAAGAACGGATTTTGAACTCTGAGTCCTAGAACAGTAGTTCTCAGTCTTGTAAGACTCAAGACACCTCTCAGAAAATGCCTGCTCTTAGTTTTCATTTGTTTTTTTGACCATGGAAAACTAGAAGAGCAACTGTTCTGTTGCAAAGAACTGAAAAAGACTACAACAGGTAGAAATGTTTTTCACATTTGTTTTGTATTTGAAATCTCTCTGTCTATCTCGTGAGTCACATGTAGGTGTTCGCACACTTAACTGTGCAAATATTGTGTAGAAACCTGATGCACCCTTAAAAGAATCTCCTTATACCCTGGTTGAGAATCTGTTTTAGCAGTTATCCATCCACATGGAGGAGAAGACACTTTTTCAGGCAAACATGGCAACCAAACATCTGTTTGTTGCATTATACAGCTATGTCTTATGAGGGATTTGGAGTGTCATGCTGTCTATTTGATACTTTTAATAAGCGTTACATTTATTTAAAAGAAAAAGAATTGACCCAACATGGAAGAGTAGCAGCATTAAAGCTGCAAGAGTATTACTTTGTTCACCACAGAATGCATGGAGATAACAATTAGAAACATGAAAAATAAATTACATTTTAAAAAAGGCATGCATCCACCTTCATGCACAAAAGGAGGATTGTATACTTGAATAAATAAATGAATCAGCAAAAAATTCTTTGTTGTCTGATTCAACCAGGAAAGCAAGTTGTCTTACTAAACATGAGTACTTTATTATTAGCTATACGTTTCAGTTTAAATTTTGAAATATGTAGGACCATTTGGTTTTAGGGGAAATGTACAGAGTAGTCACTCCGTAATGGAAGTTAGTGAATAAGAGTTTGATGCAGGAAAAACCTGCAGACATTTTATATGGTCTGGTCATAAAATTCAGGTGCCATATATTAATCCACAGAAAAATAACTGAATACAGCAGATTGATATATGCAAAACACTTTTGGACATTACATCTTATATAATGGGATGAGCTTTTATGGACTGTGCCCTGACAGAAAGCTTTTCTGCACTTTCAAAGCATAACTGAATTAAAACTATGAGTTTTAGAGCCTGTCTGGTAAAACATACAAGATGGGGTTAGGACACAAATATTTGGGGAAAGAGAGAGAGGGACTCAGAGTACACTTGTGGCTGTATTAGTTAACCATGCTTGATATGGAAAATTACAGAAACCTTAAAATTAATTTTTAGAGAGATGTAAAAAAGGAAAAAAAAATCTGCCATATGAGCTCTTCTAGTAAAAAAAATGGCTCTCGGACTTATCATGGTAGAGGATGGTAGCATATTCAGTGTCTTAACACTACACACAGTCAGCTTTTCCATAATCTATTTATCTGTATTTTCTGGCTACGTACAGACATTCAAAAATCCTGAGGCAGAATTGATCTAAGTTACATGGTTTTCTGTAAGTGACGTAGTTTGGATCGGTTGCAAATAGAACACAGTTTTGCCCTTTGGTGGGGGGGACGCAGAAATCTTTGACCAGGCTCCACCATTTTAAAAACAGTCTGCATGCGCTAAACTTCTGTTATGTTCCAGATATAGACTGGTTTTCTGTGCTGAGTACCTGTTCTGTTCCAGATATAACCTGGTTTCTGATCATTTATACTGATAAAAGTGTAATGTCTGTAGCTGGCCTCTTATACCACCCCTCACCCTTGTATCTAAATGTTGCACAAGTAGATCCAATTTAGGAGTTTGGTGGTTGATTCCATGGGAATCGTCAGCCCTATTGTGATAGGGCTTTATCAAACAGGAAAATGGCAAAATCTAAAAGGCAATCTGGGCCAAATTCTCTTCTAGCTAGACTAGTCATAGCCCCTGAAATCAATGAGCTATCCCACGTCAGCTGAGGATCAAGCCCGCAATATAGAGATCTGATAAGTAATAGCTTGTATTTTGCAAAATTTGCATTCTCACAGGGTAGCAAAGCTGTTTAGGAAAAGTCCTTGTGAATTCACACGTGACAGAGGCATTATGTTAGTAGTAGACACTGGTTTACATTAGGCAGAAGCTGCATGGAAATGTTTTATATGTGAAAACTCAAATATTTCTCTGGGCTTTGGACTTCCTTCATGCGTGATGCAGCCAAACTTCATTGAGGTGGTAAAGTAGCTAAAATATTAAATTTGTTTTAGAATTTTCTGCCTCATGGAGTTTTTCATATTCAGTTAATCTTTTATGCAGAGTAGAAAATGAGCTTTTTCTACCTTTTTTTGGTTTTTATCTTTGGGGAATAGAGTCAGAGCAGACTGGGTGGTTCACTAAGCAGAATAGCTCTGCTGGCTGTGATTTTTGAGGCTCATACAGTACTAGTGGAAATGAGGGCTCTCTGGTTGTGTTATTGGCTAGAATGGTACTGGAAAAGTCTTTGTGATAATGCCGGGTGGATTCCTGCATCACTTAGATTCTCTCAGCTAAGTGACAAACCATTATGTTCTTTGCAGGCACCTGCTCCCACTCGGAGGAATTTTGTCTTTACAGTGAAGATCAGTCAGGTTTGCACTGTGTCAGCCATATTCCTGGCAACAGCGTTATGCTGGGAGAAACATTTGCATTGTCTTCTCTAGTTGAGCATAGGCCAAGTTCTCTTCTAAAAGACATATGAGATCCTGAATATTAAGTAAGGGCCCTGCTGGGAATTCCTGAGCAATCCAGGTTGTTCCTCATATATCTGAGTTCAATAAGATCTGGAGCACTAAACTAGACCAATTGGCTTGGATATGCCTGAGGGCAGTGGGACCAGATGCTTGTCATCTGAAGGGACAGTTGCATTGTTTTGCAAAAGGACCCCAGAGGTTTGCTGGGAATAACAAATGAAACTGAAAACTGAAGCCAAGTGACACGGAGTGCAAGAGAAATCCACTCAAGACAGGATGGCACACTCCATTACTTAGAGTTCAGTCCTTCTGGGAAGGGCAGTCTGATGTGAGTTTTTTAATTAACTAGCACCAAAACTGCATGTGATTGGTAAAATTGTCAAGTGAAAGGACCTGCTACCTATCGGCTGGGGGTAGCAATTATATGAAAGGATTTCATCTGGGTTGTGCTTGTTATACATGCCATCCTGAATATCAATTAATGCCCTGAACTATGTGCATTACCTGTTCTTATCATATCTGTGCTTAACTGTTAGATACTAAATAATTTATATAAGAAGTACACTAACTCTGAGTGGCATTTTGTAACCCTGGGGCTTAGTGATTAATAAATAAAAGCATTTCTTCTGTTGCCAGTGGCCTATGTCCTTGCTTGCTGAGTCTCATGCTGGGCAGTGGGAAGATGCATTGTGGGGGCACAACACCATGGGTTTGCATTGCTGATGTAATTCTTTGTCAGTGTTATTGATATTATCTGCTCTGCTTAGCAGATAAAATACAATACAGTGAAATCCTCCACAATAATATTAAATCAAGTGTTGCCTAATCATTTGTAAAGGAGAGACATCATGGATTGTTTTGTAACAAGCCTCTGCCGTGACTGCATTTGAGTTCTCCAATTCTTCTATCCTTTTTATTGAATCTATTCTGTGACATGTAGATGGCACAAGATTAGAAACAGATAAAGCCTGTTACTCACAAAGGATGCCACAGTACTCCCAACAACATTGTTGCACTTTAGTGGAAAGTGCAGTCCTGGGGTCAGGGTTAAGTACAGCAGAGGAGTAGCAGCAGAGGAGCTCATCTTGTGAGACGGCAGCAAAGGCCAAATAACAGGATACTTCTAGATGTTGTGGGAAATAATTTGGCCTGATTTTACCAGTATATTATATTAAAATAGGAATTTAATTCCCCTTAACTCAGAGACCCTAATGATGACATTACAGCAGCTGTTGTGAAGCAGCACAGGGGCATCATGGTGAACCTCACTAGAGCTTGTGGGATAAAGCTTTCATTCCAGTTGCCTAGAGACTCCAGAATCAGTAAGAAAATTGAGTGGGTCTGCAAAGTGTAAAGCCATTGCAAAAAATATCTAAGGCTCTAACTGATGGAGATTTGGCAAAGCTCAAAGACAAGAAGCTATTTTTCATTACAGGTGATGTGGCTGACACAGAGAATATAAAATGGTTTACTTTGATGGCAAGTTACTTATTAATAAGCAATAGTGTCAGACAAAGACTTCCAGGTTTGTGGAATGAATCTGCTTTTGTGAATCTGGTAAACACAGTTATGCAAACCTAAAGGGAGGACGGCAGGGAGTGGGGTTGAAAGTGGGTAACTCTAGTACATGTGTTACCAAAAGGACATCAGTGGCTTATGGGAAAAAAAATCTTGTCTTCATTTTCAGAGTAGAGAGAATGGTTGAAGATTGCCTACTGAGAAGGAGATAAGAATCTGCTGAAAAGTCAGAAAAAGCAAGGGCATACAAAAGGGTACAGAGGACATTTTGTTTGTTTTTTCTCTCCCTAAAATCGCCACTGAATGCTGGTCCCAGTTCGAGTTATGTATTCAGGGGCCCACACAATTTCAAATCAACTATGACTGCATGTGTGGTTTGGGCACAAGATCTGAATTCACAAGATGTTGCTCTATAGCCTTGTTAGTAGATCAGATTCAGCTGATTTCCAGTTATTGGCAACCACTTTTTAAATCCATCACACAGTAATTCTTTGCCACATATTTCCATCATAGTTCTGTTTGAATTAACTTTAAAAAAAGTATACTCTTCCCATAATTTTTCTTTAACTATGCTGAGGACTTCTACTGAGGCTGGTGGCAGGACTCTTGATGAAGTCAATAGTCGCAAGGATCAGGCATGCAAAAACCTCAATATTGCTTTGATATGCACTACTGTAATACACCATAATTCAAAATATGGTTCAGTGTGGTGCTCTTGTTGGGTTTTATTTTTTGTGTAATATATTATAGGCTGGTGAGTCTCAACTAGAGTTGAGCACAGGCACATCCTTGTCCAGCCTCTGTGCAAGGAAGTAAGCACTGTAATAAATAAATTAGCTTTTGAAGTGGGGTGCTGATCAATTCTAAACAGGTATCTAAAATATTTGAGAACCACTCTTATAGCCACTCATATATTTAGTATGTAAAGTCTTTTGATTGTGCTTTACTACCTGCTTCAGATTTACCAGAGGGTGACTAAATCTGTATAGCCTAAAGCTCTTAAATCAAGGTTGGATGTCTTTCTGAGGCATGCCATCTGGCCAAACCACAAGACATTTGATTTAATGCAAAGATTACTGGGTGAAGTTCTGTAATCTGTTTTATACAGGAGGTCGACTGGATGATCAAAGTAGTTCATTTTGGCCTTCAAATATATGATCTTACAAATTGTTAGGCTACTCTGATCCATATCCTGTCATTGTATAAAATAAAATTTTATGCCTCTTCATCATTTGATTTTTGGCACTGGCTCTTTGGGATTTTAAAATGACTATTAACTTTTTTAGGGGGCTGAATGATTATGGACTGGGACTTTAAAGGAGGATCAGGCCTAAAGTTTTTCAGAAACTTGTAACACTGCAAGTTCCAAGGGTGCCTTCCTAGATAATTGGATAATTTGTCTCCTACCACAAGAGTTATGAGCTTTCCCACAACTTCTGAAGAGCACCTTTCACTTGCAAGAACCCAGCCATGGAGCAGGTGATTTGACTACTAGAGCAGATTAGTTTAACCTCTAGTTTCAACCTCCTATACATTTTCTTATACTTTCGTCTCTCAAATGAAATTTGCAAATTTTTAGATTGTGTCTGTGCCTGAAGGTTATGTTACTCTGCTTAAGCAAAAACCAGAAAGACCCCAAAACCCAAAAAACAACCCCCCAAACTCCACAAAAACCAAAAAAGCCCTCCAACAAAACAAACAAAAAGCCAAACCAAAACAAAACCCCCAACCATACCGTGACCAAACAAAGAGATAAGTTCATCATTTATTATTCCAGAAACAGCAAATAAATACACTCCCAATGTGATGTAGTTACAAAAACTTTTTTTTCAATATCTTAACAGTCTGTTAGGTGAAATTTGAAATTTCATGTAAAAAGAAATAAACCTTAATATGGAGAAGTACACATAATTGATTTAATGAAGTCTGGTTTGACCGAGGTATGAGCCTTTGAGAATTGGTCTGGTCTATTTGGTATGGTTTTTAATAAGTCTGTATGGGTTTTAATAAGTCTGTAACTAAGAAGGCTACACTGAAATGTATACTCAGTTGAAAAGGATACCAAAGATACATGCACAGCATGAGACAAAATGGTGTTATTAATGTGATTCCTCTAATTCTTTCTTGAGCATTAAAATAATTTGAACATTTCAAATGCAGAGAACTAGCAAAGACCATTCACTCCATTTGTCTATAGTATTCTTGTCCTGTAGGTCCTGAAAGGTACAGTCAAATTTATTTTAAAAAGTGTGTAGCCTATATTATTCTTACCCACTGTTGCAAGTGGGCTTAATAAAAATGGTTGGGAAGATTATAACTATTTTATTAAATATAACTTTTCATAAAACACTTTGGGCTTTAATTGTTTGAAACGCTTGTCTTGACTTGATCTTTCTAAAAATGAGTTTGATTTTTCCTTTTCAAGGTAAGCAACAATTTTATGATCCTAAAAAAAAAAGTCTACAGCGTTGTCAGAAGCGGTGTGTTCCACTTTATGAACCCTGAAGTAATGGCTCTGCAAGAAGTATATGCAGAAGTCTGTTATTGACTGTGAAGACATTCTGTGCCGATTGACTGTGAACTAAAGCATCATTTTCACTCTCATCCTGGCACCAGGATAATATTATATTTGAACCTTTGATTTGATTGATACATCTCAGCAGCAGGACATTTAGACATTTATGTCATAAAATGAAAATGAAATATTTTATATCACTGAACACGACAGCCTGGCATGCAGTAGTTAAAATCCAATGAATTTCCAATCAATTCTACAGTTACTGAAACACCTAGAATCTCAAATTTTTGTTTTAGAGGGGCTTCCAGGAAAACATCGTAAAGTTGAAGTGACAACCAGTCAGTAATCATATTTTTAAGGCTTTAAATGTGCCAAATTTTCAAAATCTGCATATTCTAAATATAGACATGCAGATGTGCAAGTGGTAGTTAGAAACACAAAATATGCAGCTTACCCATTTTGCACATGTAACTGCCTATTTTATAAGCATAATTACACATGCACTGCTGGTGTTCACACATACACTTTTTGCATGATACTCAGCTTTGGTGTCTACCTTTGAAAATGTGTTTCTATACTTTCCTTGAAGAATGTATTTCATACCCGTGAAGCAGAAGTCATATTTGAATTTAAGTTTTTATGGATATCGTCTATCCATTAACCTAGAAAGTATTTAATTTGTGCATATAATTCTCTGTGTAGTGGGGTAATTAATCACATTGTGTGTGTGTTTAAAAGGAAAAAAAAGGTAAAGGTTGTTTCAACTTTTAATTCAAACGGCCCATCTTGACAAGTTTTTAACTTCAGCATATTGTGCCTCATTAGTACTTTAAAACCTGCTGAAGCTAAACTGCAACTTGCTTGCCTATTAGTCCAACCTTAGGCTCATCAGTAGAGCATTACCCAGTGTCTTGGGAACAATTAAGGCATGCCTTCCCTACCAAACAGTTTTTAAGTGGACAAAACATATTTAACAGTAGAGTTTGTGGCACACAGCATGGAAATGCAATGAAAACCACTGGGAATATGCATTTATCCTAACACTGAACAAGTTCCTAATAACTCACTTGAAACTCATGGGGATATAGTATCAAATATGTACTCTCTAAATGTTACTAATGAAATGTTTACAGTCTAGGGCTATGTAAGAAATAAGTATAGTCTGTGGCCAGTTAAAGGGCTACTTGAACAACAACCATAATGCAGATTTAATAGGCACATTATTATTGATCTTTTTAGCAAAAGGACTTTATGAATAATATTCATACCCTAGCAATAGAAGCTAAGTAGCCTGGGAATTAGGCATCAGCCGCAGAGCAATTGATAGATTTAGACAGGTCAGACAATGTCATTCTAAAAGCATCTAATCAATATGGACAAACGTGTCAGAAAGGTGATTTGAAAAGTGACTTTATAATAAGGGGAGGGGGAAGGGAAAGCCAGATTCCCCAGGCCCCCTATTCCTCCCTCAATAGGTTACTGAAATAAGCATTTTAACCATTTCACGTTTTCACAAGCAGCAAGGACAAGTTAAATGACAGGGCCAAACTTACCTTGGGTGTCATTTCACTGAAGTTAGTAACACCGCAAAGGAATTTTCCTCAGTGTATCCTATTCAGTCTTCTAGTCTGTCTAGTTTTATGGCCAGGCTTGTATTACCTGTGCCCTCTCTGTCTATATCCTACCAATAAGATCTTTCATTGAAGTTGGCAGCCCCATCACCTTCTGCTGCTGCTCATTGCACTTCCTGTTCCTCAAGCAGACTGCTTAACTTGTCTCACCTTCTGTGCTCTGAACTACATACAAGCAGGGCAATGGATGCAGAAAGGTCAGAAGTCAGGTACAGGAAATCATGGGATTGCTGCTGGTGGACAGTTTGTGTTCAAGGTCTGCAGTGCACAGGTGAAAGCTATACACATCGCAGAGAAGAGGGGCAAGGAGGCAAGAGGAGGTTCAGCAGAGCCTCTTGGATGGCCTATTGCTGAGGGCCAAGTTTTATGGGTTTACAATATAAATAGTCAGGAAGGAAGAGCTCGAGGGTGACTAACTATCAGTAAAAACAAAGCTATGATCATCTAATTTGACTTACTGCACAACACAGATACTTACCAGTACTTCCTTTCTGAATCTGAACAAATTTAAATTTCAATAGTCATTTCATTCTCATTTGTTCAAAAAAGTAGAACATAGATCAGTGAAGAGAAATGTGCACAGGTGATGGGACTGAGTCATCCTTCTCAAGCAGGCGCTAGCAATTACATCATTCAAGTCACTCCAGCCTCTCTGTCATCAGTCTTAGGCTCTTCTCCCTTCAATCCAGCAGTTATGCCTCCTTATTCTCTTCTGATGTTCCCCTTTTAGGTCCTCAGCTGTCAGACCTGTTCAAACTACTTAAGCTTCTATGGTTTGCCAGTGAGATATGTGAGGGATTTCTTGACAGATCAAAACCCATAGCTGACCAGCCAGCCCAGACTCAGAAGAAACTAATGATGACTTACTATCTTGACAAAGTCTTGTTGCTTGTTTGGTCCTGTGGTTTGAGTTTTTCCCTACAACCACCTTTTTTGGGGTCTAGCTGTGACCTGTTGGCATTTAATGACATGACACCTCAGCATTCAGGTTCAGTCTAAACTCAGTGCCTCTCCAACTTTTTGCAAGTGCAGTGTCATATTTCAGATCATGCAAATTGTGTCTGTAGAAAAGGAGCTATAAAGGTAGGTATCATCAGTGAATTGTTGATGGAGGATTCCCTTTCATTTCATAATCCCTCTGACTAGTTTCATGTCATGGCAATAGAAGAATATGGTCTTGAGTTGTGTGACTCTAAAATGGAGTGCTCTTGAGGAAAAAGGAGAAGTTGCCCATTGCCACTTTTTGGGTCCTGTTTGAGAGGAATGAATGGAGCCATTGTAGTGCTGCACCATCTGGACGCAATTGGAGACAGAGAAAATAATGAGGAACAATGCATTCAGTTTCAAAAGGATTTGGATTGTATAGGTGTTGGATCCGTAGATGGCAAATGCCTTTCAATAAAATAAAGTGTAAAATAGTCAGGACCAAGGAGCCAAACTAGGAGTTATTTGCTAAATGGGACAATCGTAGCACACTGATTAGCAAAAGCGATACAAGAGTTGTAGTAAATAAAGCTCAGGCAAGTGTTAATTCACACGAATGTTGATGCTATCCTATTGTAAATTAATGAAGATCAGTTCAAAGCTGTTTTCAAGGTGTTCTCTGTTGCGGCCAGCTATGTGTTTCTGACTTAACTGAATTTCTTAAGTGACTTTTAGTAAGAATATTTTAGCACTAGCTGTAGTTATTGTGGATGCTTAATACTAGATATGCTTAAAGTCTAGATTTAGATCATCTTAGATTTAAGGTAAAACTTAGGAACAAAATCCTTGTTCTATTGAAATCAGTGGAAGTTTGGTCACTGATTTCTGTGTGGTCAGGATTTGCTTCAGTGTGCTCAGTATTAAAGGCTGACTTGGGGCTAGTGTTCATGTTTTAACTACACTGAAATTCAAGCATGCCATTGGCTGCATCTCAAAAAAATGGGCCTTTTCAGTTGTCTGTGACCTGAATTCAGGATCTTAGGGACAGGCATAGATCTGACTCATCACTCACAATCAAACCTCTGCAGAGGCTTCAAACAAACATCACACTTTATTCTAGGATAAACTATTTTATTCCTGTGCAGTTGTACTGATGTCCATGTGCATTGTCCCAGGATAAATCCTAAGAAAATTTCCTAGATTAGAGGTAGTAACAGTTTATTTCAGGATTACATCATTGAATCAACGGATAGGTACAGAGACGTTCAGTTTCTACCAATTTCTGTTTAGCTTCAGTTTCTACCAGTTCTTGTTCTGGTAGAAACCAGAAGTGTATAGACATTCAGTCTTTTGCTCTCCGAGCTCCATTCCCAGCTGCTCACTTTTAGATTGCTTCCCTGCTGCTCAGCTGCATGGCAGGGCAGCAAGATGAAGCCAGTGGCAGCTTCAGACTTTGCTGCTCTGCTGCTCAGCTGAGTGGCAGTGGGTGATCAAGGAGAAGCTGGAGGGGCTGGGAACTTGGCATGCAGAGATTTTCCCCAGCCCAGCTCCTGGATCCTCTGACTTCCCTTTGTTGCCCATGCCACCCAGCAGACCTGGAGCGGTGCCGGCAAGGCAGGCTGCTTGTCATGGGAACAAGTTTCCTGAACCTTGCTACTGTGGTGAAATGCCCTCACCTTGCCCTGTACTGCTCAAGGTCAGATCAGACCAATGTGGGGTGAGGCAGGCTGCCATGTCCCTACCACAAGGTTCCCACAGCCTTGCTGCAGGAACTGAATTCTGGCTGTAACTATCTACCATATATGCTGAGTTTATGGAAATAGAAGACTCCTACCTAGCTTGCTCCTGCAGCCATAAGGCTGAGAGCAAGTGAAACTCAAGGGCATCCAAACCCCAGGCCTCTGGGCTTTGGCCTGCACGTAGGATTTGGAAGCATCTGAAGCTCCAGGTGGAGGATGCTTGCTGGTAGTAGGGCCTCATATGGTTCTTGAGTGACTCACAGATTTGGAATTGATTTGGCTGATTTGATTTCAGACATGAAAAATTTTGCTTTAAAAAAAAACAGGAAAAAAAGA
>NW_017728943.1:42930790-42968290 GCF_001723895.1 Crocodylus porosus
CCCTGCCCTCGCCTTCCTCCACTCCTCTGGGTTAGCCCAGAAGATGGCAAGACATGGAGAGTGGGGCTGTTCCCCTGTTGGGGGGCCAGGAGGGCTCCCAACAAGGCACAATTTCCTGTCAATCAGCTGATGGGTGGAACAGGGTGTTGGGGAGGAGCATTCTCTTGGGTCTGGAACTCTCTAGGGACATCTGTGACAGATGCTACTTTTGAGAAGCTGAGATTTTCATGTGATAGCCTGCCCCCTTCCCAGGCAGAAGAGGGGACAAGGTGTCAAGTAACAGAGGGAGCAGGCCTCTATTACCCTGTAGCTGAAGAGTTTCCATGCAAAGCTCTCTAGCTATGGGGCTAGAGGAACATCTGTACTGTTTGGATTCCAGACCATTTTTCTACTTGAAGAAATTTCTTTTGGTAAAACCGAATATCTGTACATAGCCAGTGGCAGAAAAGCAGCACTGTGGTCACTCACTAAACCCCGATTCGAAAGGTAATATATATGAATGCTATTCACAGGATATTTTTGTTCAGGGACAAACACAAGCGCAACTTATCCAGGGACAAATGCAACATCTGTTCTTAAGCATAGAGTTACGGTTTTTGGCTTCAGTGATCCAATTTATTCAGTTACTCTCAATAGTTATTTCAATCAAATTAATTTAGTTTCAGTAGTGCACAGCACATATCTTCTTTGTTATGATATCATCAGGCATGGGTAATATTATTTTTTCTGATCATGATAAGAGTTCAGAAGAAAAGCATTTAAAAATCCCTGTTTTTTTCTTTCCTCCATAGTCCTGGCTCCTTGGCATGGGTGCTCACAGCAATTCCCACTAGTAGCAGTAGGTATTGAATAGGCTTTTTTTCCCCCCTGTAAAGCTACTTCAACTGTACAAGGTCAATGATTCTTTCCCTCTGGTTTTCCCACCCCAAGAGAGTAACATTTTTGAACAGCAATCCCCAGTGTTTAGATCTAGGATGTCCCCAATCCTGAACCTCATCTTTGCTGCTAAGAACAAAACCACATTCATTATAGTGCAAGATGCACGTGACATTAACCCTGTAACCTGCTGAGCTGTCATCACCATCTGCAAAAATAAATTTGAAGAGTCTGTTTACAAATGGTTGTGATTTTCCTGGGTGCATTACCTCGTAAAACAACAGATTTGTCTCAAACATATTTTGATTTTTCAAAAAAGCTTTATCTTGAAAGAAATCCTGTAAGCCTTATCTAGCAAAGCCATAGTTCCAGTGCATCAGTTTGCTGAATTAAACAGTGCTAAACATTTAACATTATAAATGAATTAGGCTGAGAGATGTAAAGAAAGCTGAGCTGTAAGATGAAATGTAGGACAAACTCAAAAGGATGTTGTGCCTGTTTCATTCAACACTGGTATCTTGCCTATAGGCCTCCCTTTGAAATAATCTGTGAACATGGTTACCATATAATTAGCTGAGCAATAAGTTAGGTGTTTAAAATATTTTTTCAGGTGCTTTTTTGTATTCATGATAGCTTCTCAACACCAAAAATCAATCTCAATCAAAGCTGCAACTGAGTTTATCATAAATTATCATGAAAAGGTTTTCTACTGAGTAGATGGTTAATTACTATCTAATTTGAATAATTTTGCATATTAATGAGAAATGAATGAAAATCATTTTTAGTTTTTTAACTTCAGCTGAGAAACCCATGGAGATAATGGCCCCCTTTTAAGATACATGTGATCCTGTTACTAAAGGAGGCAAAGAATTTTTTTCATTTACCAACTTGTTTTAAATTGATTAATGGATTAGTGTTTTTGTCATTAATAAACTATATCCAAATGAAAGACAAGTTCATTATTCGAGTGTGTGGCCTTATATCTGCTGCCAGTATAAAGTAACTGATTGAAAACAGATTAAGGCTTTGCTTAGACAATTTGCAGACTTGCACAATCCTTTGTAAATGCCAGTAAGGCAGAAAACTGCAGTTATGCTTTGTTGGTTTTGGGTGGATACTAATAGGTGTGTGTAGTTCATTATATGCATTTGTGGATATATGTAATGCACAAAGGCTATGTACAGACATTCAATAAAACCTGAGGTGGAATTGATGTAATTGATGACCAGTGGTGGTGGGGAGGAGAGGGAAATTTTAGGCCAGGTTTTGCCTTTTTTAAACCAGTCTGTGTGCCAAACTACTGTTCTCTTACAGGTTTGGACCAATTTTGTTTGCCAAACTTCTGTTCTATTATGACTATAAACCGGTTTACGATCATTTATACTGGTAAAACTGTAATATCTGTACCCAGCCACAGTGTCTGAATTACTGCATTGTTTGTGGTTTCTTGATGCTTTGCAGCTCTGCTTTAAGAGGGCCATTTACACTTGTAATGGAAGGGTGCAAAAAAATCGAAAAAGTCAGTTCCAGTAGAAATCAGGAAATGGATGTTAAGATGACTCTGACTGCAATATGTGTCCTACATTATGTGACACCTAGATTGTCAGTGCTTTGAGAAAGGGATTGTCTCTCCGAATAGTTCATGGAACACGGAGACCCTGATCCATGACTGGATCAGAAGGGCTGGGTCTCTTAGATGCTATGTAACACTAGTAATAAATAATCATGCTATAAAAATATTGCTATAGTAAACTGTATATTCAAGTAAGAAAAAAATGGCAAATACTATATTACCCATATTAAACTTAATTAATGTATTTAATGTAGACTTTTGTGTTTCTTCACTTTCTGATGTCTGTCTGTGTTGATTCATGTAGGCATGTTAAAAGGAGCACTTTTAAAAAAAAAATGAACACAAATGCACTGTGAATTTTTGGCATGAACTATCAGTGATGTCAGAGCCAAAGACTGGATACTTTATATGGCTGTAACAATTACCTAGAGTTGAATAGAAAATATTTTAAAGTGCAGACAAATTTTGGAAAGGAAGTATGACCTCCTGCTTGAGATCTTATACTGGACTTTACCTGGTAGATGTTATGAAGTAACTCCTTGTGAAAAAGTTACTTTCTCATGACTAATTTGGTAGCAAGGTAGTGTACTAGATGGGTCACTGATTTAATTCAATACAGCTATATATACACCCCTCAGATAGGCCTTTTAAATTTTATTTTATGCATTGCATCTGCTTTCTTTGTTTTGGTGAAAGGGAAAAGGAAAACATAATATATATTACTTTTTAAATATTAGACACATAAATATTGCCCAATATTTATCAGACACATAAATATTGCCCAACTGAGAAGTAAAGGGCACCAGGCTAGGGTGAGTTTACCTACCTTTGCTGATAAACTCTCTTGGCTGGAGGCAATTTTCTATTGAATTATATTGTGATGTCTTTATCTATACAATGGAAAACGACAGAGGTTAAGATTTTCAGAACAGTACATAGGAGATGGCTGTACATCTGTTAATTTTAATGGGAAATATATGGCTTAGCCCTCTGCACTGCTTTTAAAATCTCAACTGGCAATTCTTTTTGGCAAAATGTGTGTTATGCATTTCCTAGATATAGAAATTTTGGGAATGATTACATTTTTCTATTTGGGGAATTTTTTTTAACCCTCCTCTCCACCCCCAACCTGTTTCATATCCCTCCCCTCCTATTGTCTACTTCTACCATATCCCATTCAGGAGCAACAGTCACCCCCAGGAATATCTCCTTTGTTTTACCAAACCCTGCTGTGACAAGTCTTGCTGCACCAACCTGCAGTACTTTAGCCACCAGCCTAATTTAAACTTTTTGGTGGCGAGTCAAAACGCAGAGATATTTCTGAACACAAGCACTGCACTGAAAAACAGCTAAGGCTGAAATTGTGTTTCTGAGAGTTCAGTTACCCACCAATATGTTTTCTTTATCAAAACAGCTTTTCTTTATGACTTCAAGGAAAACATGAATATAAAATACCTGGAAATGAGCATTTAAGGGGTGCTGCACTGCCAATACTCTTCCCTCACTATTATCCTGCATGATTTACAGGGCCTACCCAACCTTAACTTTTGTTTAGGAATATCATTACCATTTGTGGCATCACACTGTAAACAATGCGGCTGTAAATGCTTGTAATTTACAAGGCTCTAGGAGACACCCGCATACTTTGCATGCGCTCACACAAGAACAAATGCAATCCAGAAACATAATAAATATAGTACGGTAGGCTTTCCTTTATTCTTAGGTTTGAAACCATATTATTCTGATGCTTACATTGATGCTCCTTATCAAACAGATGAATCTTACCAAATATTTTTTCAAAAATTGTTTGGGGACACATCTTGAAGTCTTTATTCTGGCTACATTCCAGTTGGCTTCAAAATGAATTGTCTGAGTTCTGAGTGCTTTATTTGTTCCCTTTTTTAGTAATTAGGTGATCTGTTTTAAAAATAGTCCTGCTAGGTAGCTCATATCCTACCAAACCCCTCTCTCCCTCCCCCACAAAACCCACCAAGCAGAACTCTCAGAGCAGGAGTCTGCTTATCTCCTCTACTTCATCATATATATTTATATGGAGAAACTAGGTTCCTGCGAGCAGTGTCACTGGTGCTCCCCTGGTTATTTTCAGGTTGGATTTTCATTTCTTCCCACAGCAGAAGGATCTCCATGACTCTTTCAAATACTCTGAATATATAATATTAATAAGGGAAAAGTGTTGGCCCCAGAGTTCACTTACCTGAGTGGAAGGTCAGGCTGATTGCATGAGATTAGCATTGCAGTTAGAGAAAGTTTTATTGAAAACATTAGTTTAATTAGCAAAACCAAAAGTGATTGAGGAAGATTATTTCATGTACACTGAATGGATCACTCTATTATTGGGGTAATTATTACCCCAGTCAGACAGTTTTGTTTTATCCAGAAGTCTGATTCTGATCTAATGTAAATCAAAAATAATCTCATTGATGTCAATGGAGTTACTCAAGTATAAAATGTGCATGAGAGAAGGCTTACACCAGGGTTTCATTCTACATAAGATACATTTCTGATAACTTGACTCACTCTGAATAGTACTTACTTCTCAAACAGTCCTAATGATCATGGATTCTGGTTTTATCTGTTTAAAAATCCAAAATTATCTCATTAAAACCCCCCAAATCCACACTTTTCCATGATTAAAATGAAATGCCCCTATAGGTTTCAGTTGAACTCAATATTTTATTGATATACAGCAAAAGCTTTGTTATCCGGCACCCAGGGGGATTGGGGGGTGCTGGATAACAAAATATGTTGTTTAATTGAGAGACCCAAACAGGTGTTTTTGCCTATTCAGGCCGCAGCTTCTCTTGCCACATCCAGGGCGTTGCTGACCCTCCTGCCATATCGCCGACCCTCCTGCGGGCCCCAAGGGACAGGGAGGCAAGCCCTGTGCAGCCTGCTATGCCCTGGGCTGTGGGGACTCAGCGAAACTGGAAGTGCCATGGTGGTCACTTCTGGTTTTACTTTTACCTTACAAGTCGGCATGCCAGTTTATAGAGCAAGCCTGCTTGTAAGGTGCCAGTTAAGGCAGCTTTTACTGTATTTACAATTTTAAAGCAATTTGGAAGCCTATCAGTGCCTCAATCATTATAATTAAATAAATTCTAAACACCTATATCTTTTTGCATTTGATTTTGGTTTATTATCATGGAAAATCAGAGCTCTCCTTGACCCCTTCTCTCACTAGGAAGCAGGTCCAGCTGTGGCTGTCCTCCCTGCTGCTTTGTAGCACTGAGCAGCTGTGATATGCCAGTGGCCCTCACTCCCAAGCCACAGCCCCCACAGGCCTGTTTGTGCCCCTCACTCCTGACCCCCAGCCCTGCTTGTGCCCTCCACTCCTGACTTGCTGCCCCCTGCCTCCAGGCCCCATTCCCCCAGTGTATGAGGAAGGAGTGTTGTGGGGCAGGGAGAGGGGGCACTGCCTAACCATAGGTAATGCCATAGGTGATGTGTAGGGGGAATGGGGAGCCACAGTGAGGCACAGGACTGCAGCATGGCAAGACCAGAACCAGGCTGCTTCCATGGCCCAGTGAGTAGGACTGAGTGCAGGAGGGCAGAGTGGGTTGCACCTAATGCTGCTGCTACCACTGGGACCCCATGCCAGCCACGCTGCCATGGAACAATGCCATGCTGCCAGCAGTGCAAGGCGTAACAGATCGGGGGGGAGGAGGGCATGCTGCAGTCACCTCCTCCTACTTCTAGCTGCTCATGCACTGGGCTCTACCCTGCTACCATGGCCTGGCTGCCATCCCCAGTGCCCTCAGTCTGCTGATGCTGCCCCCTACCCAACCTCCCCTTTGGGATAGCGCTGTGGCCTGGTACATTAGTGGCTGGCAGTGGGAGGAGGTGAAGGCAGCGCAGTCCTCCCTGGTCTGTTACACCTCACACTGCTGGCAACAGTGTTACTCCATGGTGGTGTGGCTGGTGTGGGTGTCCTGGTAGTAGTAGTGGTAGTGGCAGTAGCAATAAGTCTTGTCACCCTACTCCTCTCTCCCATGCCAAGTCTTGCCTGTTGAGCTGTGGAGGTGGCCTAGTGCCAGTCCAGCCAGGCTGCAGCCCCATGCCCTGCTGTGGGTGCACAGATCTGTGCCCCCATACACCTCTGACATGTTGCCTATGGGGCCTGATCCATCTCCAGGAGTGTGCACAGTGGCAGGAAGCCAGCCCCCCTGCCAGCCCTCACCCCTAGATGAGTCACCTGGGGCTCCATCCTGCGACCCAGCCAGGCCCCATACCTAGTCATTCCTGCCCTGGGCCCAGGCCCTTTGTATCGCCCCAGCTAGGCAGTGCCCCCAGTCCCAGCTGTGCCTCACTTTCTTCTTCACTGTGGGGGCTCTATGGGAGCCTGCACCACTGCAATTTGTCCTCCACCATAGACTTACCTGCGGGCAGCTGGGGGAGCTGCTTATCATTACACTGCCTGGGGCTGTATTGGTGGCCATGGCATATGCCACTCCCTGAATTTGATCAGCTTCCTCCAGCTCCCCTCAGCCCCAAGCAGCTCCTTGCAGGCTGGAACTCTGCCAGCCTGCAAAGGGGAACCTGCTCTTCCCCATGTTTTTCTTCTTTAAAGGAGAAAATCCTCCTTTTCATGCAGCAAACAGAAAACCCAGATCTCTGCTAATGATGTATGGGACTATTTGAAAAATACAGCACTACTTGAGGTGAGTAATGGTACCAGAGTCATATCTATTGTATCACTTCATTCAGCAGAGTATGATGCCAGTCTATCTGTAGATGTGAGTTATCTACCCTACAAGCCGGGGAATTTCTTTCCAGGAAGATGACTAGCAAGTAGGAGGGACAGAAGCAGGGCAAACTCATTTATACCATTGCTGAATATAGATGTTTGATTGTATATTTTCCATATAGCCTGTTTTTTTCTTTAGAGGACCATGCATAATTAATACAAGAAAAGTGAAGGCAGCCAAATGCTAAGAGCTTTGCTGGCATCACATTTTCTCTAATTTTGTGATATTTTCACCTTTGCACTGCATAAATAGATTCATGTATACATTTCTGATTGGACCTTTTTCTGAACCTCTCTCTCAAATGACACATCCTTAGATTTAGACCTTGCCACAGAAAGGGATATTTTCCTGGAAGCCATGGAGACCTTTAAGAAATAAAATACTTCAACATTTTTTAAATGAACAAGGACAGAGAGCACTCATGGATTAATTGAAAATTACCTTGAGCCAAGAAGCTAGGTATTTAAAATAAAAGCAAAAATAATCATTGTTGGACTTAACACTGTATTAACTTACAGCATAATTAATAAACTGGGGCCAAATTCAATTCACCCAAGCTCAAGGCCTGCTATTGTGGTGGGTTCTTGGTTCCATGTCAGTAACTGGTGAATTTCTTTTCTGCCGCTTTTGATTTTCTTCATTTTGTGCATAGTCCTGCACTCCTTATGAAGGCCAGATTTCTATTGATTTCAGTGAGAGCTTGGCCTTTGTAATTCCCCTTTACTGTAATGAAACAACGAAATAAGGAGCTTACTACATCAGGTGAGTGGAAACCTCTCAACTTAATTTCAATTTAATGGAGATAAATACAGATGAAATTCCCCAAAGAAGAAAGACCTTGTGCCAGGCCACTTAAGTCCAGGAATGTCTTGCCAGCTCTGAATACCTAGCAGATGTTCAAGGAATATTTTCACATGTATTTAGATTTAGCAGACCAAAACACTTGAATAAACTGTCTTGAGGGGCAACCATTACATGTTTGAATTGAATCTATAGAGGGACTGTACTGTCCCTTGACCTTCTGTGTGCTGACCGCCAGTATCAGATCCTGGACTAAGTAAGTGGATATGTGTTTTAGGTATTTTCCCCAATTGTGTCTAATTTCTCCACAGAAAACTCAGTTCACCTACTGTGATGTAACCATCTGGTAACTATGTCACATAAGTTCCCTTCCCACAAAAATATATTCCCAAAGGCTTTCATCTTTCCAGCCCCAAGACACAGAACTTGGTTTTAGACCTGAAGCTAAAGAGGTTTATGCTTTGGAGGTACATTAGCCAAGATGGTTGCCATCAGATGAGCACTTCTCAAAACCACCTGTGCTTTGAAATTAAGCTCTTCTCCATAGAAATACTGGGACCAATACCACAACCTTCTTAGACAAATCATATGCTGACACTGACCCAGGTACAAGAGCAGAAATGACAGCTTAGCAGAAGTGGCAGAATAAGTGCAGAAAGACATCAGTACATATTTGCAGTTTAACTGTTTCTTTCAAAAATATGTTCCCAAATGGTCTTTTACCCTTAGAAGTAAATTTAGTTTTAATTAAAACAAAAACCAAACAGTGTGTATGTTTGTGTATAAGAGAGAATCTGGAAAAAAAATTTCAAAGAAAACCTGATGGAAATATGGGCAAATCTCTGCTTAACTTCACTGACTATTGTGGAGCTGCGCCCATTTATACCAGGTGAGAATCTGGCCCATAATATGTTTAGCATGTGAAATGATCATCTTTAGGTATTAGAGGCATTTATACATGTGCTCTGGGAGTGTGGTGGGCTGAAGGCACTTTAATTAGAGTGGCTCAAAGAGCACTGAAGTGTCTGGAGCATCTTGTGTATTAGTGTCCATGTGTTGAAAAATGGTGGCAGGGAAAACGCCATTTTTCAGTGCGGGGACGCTGATACACATGACGCTGGAGTCTGCTGGAGCATGGTAATTACCACACTTCAGCAGACTTGATTAATTGAGTCGACTCCAATGCGCAGTAATTACAATGCATCAGAGCACCCTCACTGCATGTGTGTAGGCACCTTAGGATAATTCAGGTTGAGGTCTCTTTTTTCAGATAAGCTGAAGACCCCTCATGTCTTCTGTTCTTTCTCCTGTGTCTATGCACTTACATAGAAAGAGCTAGCTATATACTGTACATTATAGACTTTTGTTTGTTATACAGTTGGTTATATATTTATATACCAATTATATAACTAGTTTTGTAAACTTGTACTTCTTAGGTAAGATGTTCCAGAAATCAAAATAGTCAACATTAAACACCACAAGTACAGCTGCAGTTTTAAATATTTTATAATCCAATCAAATTGTTTGAGTAGTAATGCATTTAAATGTTGTTATGGAATCCCCTCTAGACTTTTTAAAATGGTTACTCTGTTCTTGGCTTTGCTATTTATGAAATTCATATGGGATGACATTTTTAATAATAGAGCATTTGACTTACAGAGTAGCGATTCCTGCAGTGTCTCAGTATAATCTATAATTTTCTGACTGAACTTTCAGAGGGACACAAACACATATTACACTTTTATTAATGAACATATACATCTGTTGATGTTGCCATAATTGAAATGACCTTAAGTGAGAAGACCTGCATAAGTCATTTAGCATTTTTTATGATGCTTGGGTGAAGATGCAGTACAGATGCAGCTTTAGAAAGCTAGACAGAAGTACAAGAGCTCATAAAATAATGTGAGACTATTTAATTTGAAAAAAGGCATAAAACATAGCGCATAGCCCATGTCTAATTATGCAAGATCCAGTACTGTAGACTTCGGCAGAAGAGAGCTATCAAGGAGCTTGAATTATGTCTCCCCTCTGGAGTGGATAGTATCATCAGGTCGGGGCACTGCTAAATGGTGAGTAAAGTGAGAATGTTTCATTGCAATTGTTTGCGTTGTTCAGAGGTTGTGGATTAACTGAGAACATAATTTTTGAGAGGCAGAAGTTGTTGGCCTTCAGAAGCATAAAGAGCCATCAGAACACTTGAAAACAACCACCATGGCCTTCATGGGGAGGAAAAACCACCGAAAACACCAACACTGCATTCCTTTTCAGACTGTCGGTTGGGGTCCTGTGCACCCATCTGTGCCACAGAGCCCAGGACTTGTGACAAGAAGGAGGAAGCAAAATGGTTGTAACTGAACTGAAATAGAGCAAACAGTCATAGAGAAAATGGGAGGAGGCAGAGCTTCTGTATGCTCACCCACTGCCCAGACAAAAAGAACGCTCTTTCTGAACAAGTAACTCATTTCTGGGTCTGCCCAGGATCCTGGTAAGCGGCAAGATCAACCCATGTGATTTCAGAATCTTACTTAAGAAGTACAAGTTTCAGAGTGCCTTGGCAAGAGGGCAAGTAACAGAATGGAAAAATGTTTTCCATTTGGCTCTGTCTGCTGTCAATCTTTCTGCTGCATTTGTTTGTAATCTAGTCTAGTCTTCTGTGTATTTGTACCATTGCTTCCTAGGTTAGACTCCTCATTCTCTTCCTTGGCAGACAAACCTCAGTTATGGCCTTTTCTAGGATGTCTCTGTTCTAAGGATGTGACTATAGTACTTCCGTTTCTCCTTTACTTTTTGCATCAACTGAAGCAGAAATGCACCTGCAATTGAAGAGTATTCCTTAAGAACCATGGCTTCCTACTTGGCCCTAGACAGGTGTGTATGTGTGAGGTAGTACATAATGCAGTCAGAGAAGTTTGAGGCTATGCCAAGTTAGGACAAAAGGTAGCACAGGAGAGTGTGCAAAAGAACAAGACCTGTGCAAACATCCCAAGATCTGCATGGTTGTAGGCAGGTTTCCCTGTGATTCCCTGGCTCCTTACAATTCTAAGGCCATGTCTTTGGCCTCTTCTGAACAGTTTTTAATCCTTTTCTGAGAGTGGAAAATGAGTTGCTTCCGATGGCTTCAGTGCACAGGACCAGACACTGAGCTGATGCCAATCAGTACGGATCCATCAGCTCACCTCAGCTAAAAGTAAAGCTTGTTGAATTTTCACATTCACTCCAGATTAACATCAAGGAAAGTCAGTCTGGAATGAGGCTCTGTAGTGTCCGAATTACTTTAGCCTATTCATAATTGGAAAAGAGAATCTAATTTTTGTTCAGAGAAAATAATAATAATTAAAGAGGGAAGACATTTGTTTTGATATATTGGCTTAATGTGGTAAAGAGAAAGATCAGTAAAAAAAATAGATTTACCATATTTACTCGAATACAGGACAGTCCTAACATAACTTCCTAAATAATTATTTTATATATATGGGAAAATTATACATTTATTATAATTTTCCAGGTGTGGAATCTATACAACAGAGTGTTGTCTTGATTTCTTCACCCTCCCACTACTGCAGCAGGAATAATGGCTGGGGGTGGTGTCATGTTTTTTTACAAACCCTCAAGATTTTTTTACCCCCTTACACTCTTCTCGTCCCTCCCCCACTTCTTCCCCCTTGCAGACTTCCTCCTCTCTCTTGCTTTCACTTAATGAAACAAGCCTGATCAGGCTCTGTTCCCTCCCAAAGCACATTGTGGAAGTCAACTGCATGTGACAGTACCCTTACTGGGAAAGGAACAGAGAGGAGGTCAAAAACTGCAGAGCGGGGAAGAGGAGACTGCGGTGGGTCTGACTTTGGCCCCAACCCTGACTGCTACAAGTTTCAGTACAAGTACTCCATAACCACACTTCTGAGCACCACTTTTGTACCTACTTACACATAGTACAAACTATACATGATATCACTCCAGAGCCAAAAGTCTCATGATGTAAGCTATAGTTCATTGGGCTGGGCCCCAGAAGAATCAACAGCAAGCCATGATGACCTTACAGCTTAGCACTGCTCAGTATGTGTATGTACTCCAGATACCCCTGCCACCAAGGATATATGTGCTAATTAGCGCCCCCACTTGTGGCTGGAACCAGGTATTCTTGCCACAAGTCCTGGGACCCTCTAAAAATATATGTGCAGATGAGACACTGGACTGCCTAGTCCATCTTTACCCCATAGAGGGTGGGGCCACACTAATAACATGCGAGAGGCTGAGAGAGGAAGCAACAGAGCCTCTCAGCTACACTGACGTTTCTCAGACATTTGAGTCTTGTAAAAAAGCAGGAATAATTGGAAATGGAAAAGAAAGGCACTTCTCAGCTGTGGGACTGAAGAAGTCAACATGTATTTGATGTAGTGGCTCACCATGACTTGAAAAAAAGTTGGTACTGAGAGGGTCTGAGCACAATGAACACAGTATTTTATTGAGATAGGCTGTAATAACCTAGCCCACTGGCGTGTCTTTCCAATATGGGTACCTGACCAGGCAGCAGGGAACTCCAGCAACTTGCTTTGACCAGTTTATCTCCTGCTTCAAGATCACCCTGTGGAACACTAGGAACATGTTTATGTACAGGCACACAAACCTCTCAGTCAAAGACTATGTCAGGATGGGACTGAGTGAGATGCAGCTGTACTACAGAAAGTCAATAGAGGATGACAGGAAGGAGATGGCGGACATCATATGGAAGAGAAGGGACTAGACAGTTCAGGGGCAGGATCCCTGAAGGGGATGATGATGATGAGAAGGAATAAGATGAGGACAGTGAAGAAGGGGATGATCAACAAGGACAATAGGGAAAAAGAGGCCAATGAAATGGACATGGACTAAAGACTGGGGAAGGGACCAGAAGGGACAGGGTGGGGGGGTAGGAAGGGGAGGGGGAAGTATAGGGATTGGAGGCAGTTCAGCATTATTGTAATGTAAAGAGATGGCCATGGGGGCACAGGTGCATGGGTGTACAGGTATAGTTATTGTAGCAGGAAGTTGATGGTGTAATGATGTATATTTGTTAGGGACCATCAAGTGAACCAGACCAGTCACATGGAAGGGCTGTTAGAGTAGAGGGTGTGTGTGTGTGTGTGTATGTGTAAAACTTGTCCAATATGGGCCATGTGTTTTAGGGGCACGGTCAGCATGGGCTGCATTTAATCAGCTTCATAGTTGGTTTCCATGACTGAACACATGCTGCTTCTAGCAGCAGTTTAATGATAGACAATGTTTTTAATGCGGGTGTTACTGATATGTAAATATAAGACTTTTTCCCCATGCTGATTGGAGGGAAGGGGGGCACCTCATCTTATATTTGAGTAAATACGGTTATAATTTTACAAACTGGCAAACATTTTTATAGCATAATACTGATTGTGCTTAAATGTTCCTTTAAAAATCTGTGTATGCCCGGGGTGCTAGCAGTCACACTAGACTACATTTTCTAATTGCCTGCGCTTGCTTAGAAATTCATGCACCTACTTCATCCCCTGTCTAGGATGTGGGGAATTATTAAAGGCCATAGAACCTCATAATCAGGTAGAAAGCAAGGCAAGATGAGTACATACGTCACAGGCAATTGGTCGCAACATTGTTTTACTTTGCATACCTCACAAAAGGTAGAGCTGGCCCTTGTTAAATCAATTTTTTAACACTCTGGATTAAGGTCTCCTTTGTACTCCTGTGAACTGTGTTAAGGGATATTTAGTCACTGCATATGCTCCAGATCTTGATTTTAATGGCTTGTGAACTTGCCAGAGCATGCCATTATTATTAATATTTCAGTTTGAATTAACTAAGATGCAGGGTCATTTTTCTAGACCCCTAGGCTTTTTGTCTAAATAGACAAAACAAACAAAGCCTTGGAGAATAAAAGAGAGGCACAAAAACCTGTCTATGGTCACACTGCAGGTCAGGGGTAGTTAGGAATAAAACCCAGCATTCCAAATTCTCAGTGCCTCCCTTCCTTCCTTGCACCTCTCCTGCCCATAAAACACATGTCCTCTGAGCTGCCAACCTCAGGATCTGATTTGATGCTGGCTAAGCTGGAAAAGAGACAAATTCACCATAGGATCAGAGCACAAAGCAAGGTAGGGCAGGGCTGGAGTCCAAGTTATTTAACAATGGGTGCATCTACATGTGCGCTTTACCGCAAAGGTGACTACTTAGCACCACAGGAAAGTGTCACCATCTACGTGTGTGGTACTGTTAGCCCACAGTAAACTAATTGTCTCCACTCTTGAATAGTACAGCCATATACAAGCATTATCCTGGATGGAGCTATTTAGTATGTCACGACACACATGTAGATGGTGACTAGAGCTAGCTGGAGCATGTGGGTGTTACAGTGTGGGGACTGTCAGTAAACCAGCCCTGCACTATAGCACCCTTTTGCCCCAGCTAGCCCTTCCACACCATACTGAGCCAGGGCAGAGTAGCTCCAGGCTGTCAGGCTGACCTCCTGGGCTTCCTGCCTGCCAGGGCTGTACCACCCCAGCTCAACATGACATGGACCTGGGTGCACATATAAAAGCTGAACCTTTTAGCATGTAGCAATAAAGTCAAGTGCAGTTTGCACCAGAGTTTCTTGCTCCCGGGCTCAGCATTTATACATGTGCCCTGGCACTTTGAAGCAGGATGGAGCAGCTCCAGCTGGCAAAGGGCCTGGGGGGAACAGCCTGCCAGGCCTGAGCTGCTCCACCACAGCTCAGCATGCTGTAGAGGGGCTTGCTGGTGCATGAGGGTGCTACACTGCAGGGCTGGCCAGCAGGCTGCCCCGCCCATTGAAGCACCCTTGTGGCCCAGCTAGTCCCAATCACCATCTACGCATGCATTTCGGCACATGTAACTACTCTGTTGTAGGATAATACTTTTCCTAATCAATTCTATCCTACAGTATAGTTAATTAATCTACTACACCCTAATACAGGTGCACAAGTAAACAATGAAGCCTTACTGTAGAGCTGATTAGTCAGATCCTCAGTAAAGTGCATGTGTAGATGTGCCCACTGAGTAACAAAGCACCAGACTCAAATTTTATCAGGAGCAGACCATGATTGTGTCAGGGATTTTTGTCGTCTTTGTAGGCAGCACAATTGTATGTAATGCTACATGCAATGTTTTAGAACATATGGTTCATAACATAAAGATTCTCAATTCCCTCATTTTAATTGACACAATAGGCTGGAATGGCTTCTTTCCCTTGCCAAAGTACTTGTTATGGTCTGTATCATCTATAATGTGCATTCTGTAAAGCTCCTAACTAGATATTTAGATGCTGAAATGCGAAGGATTGATATTTATGAGACCATGAGACCACCTAGTGGGTCAATGATTTGCATTTTAAAAGTCCATTAATATGTACTTAGATAGTAATAGTGTCGATGGTTCACTGGAATAACGTTTGCACACATCTGTCAATAAAAAAATATTTCCCTTAAAAGTCTAAAGAAAAAAAATTAAAAATCCAAAGAAAACCTACAAGCCAAACATGTATATTTCAGTAACTGCTTACATGAAAGAAAAGTGCTTTAATGAAAAGTTTAAAGGACATTGGACAAAGCATTCTACCCCCAAAGTGACTAAAATAACTTATTTTTCCCCTGTGTTGTTTTTAAAAACTCACTAGAAACTTGAATGTGAAATCTCTTTTCTTATCAAAACATTTTTTCTTCCTTCATGAACACACATTGGCTTGCTGTTGTAAGGTTGCTTATGAGTACTAGTCTGCCAACATTGATTTTTTTTTCTTGTTTATAAATAACACTACTGTGTATTTGTTTTGGGCAAAATACATATATAAAGAATTAGATTTTTTTCCCCAAAATGTACTACAAAGAAACACACTTATTTTTGACAATTATGCCAATGCCTCTTCTACCTGAGGCTTAATCCAGATCTCATACAGAGAATGGTTTTATATTTCTGTAACTATCAATTACAATGAAACTAGACTTCCTTAATCAAGATCAGAATCAGTCCTCTCATCTGAAATCCCCAACTTCTATCCCTGTTTTTTTCTTTCGTATACTGAGAAAAATGCAGTTACTTTGGATTTATACTTTATGTGGAGTAGCATTTAATCCTTTGTGCCTAGGAACTATGTATATATCACTATGTGTGCATGACCATGGCAGGCTGCAAAGACTGGGCTCAAACAAATGTAACAAATGTTCATTATCTTTGTCTTTGTGGGTTTTTTTCAGTTTTGGGACTACTGCATGGAGAAATTTACTTTTGTCATAGTTATATTAAAGTTTAAACACTAAGTCATACAGACACTTGGTGGATTGTATATGTAAGCTGTAATATGGTTTAATTTTAAAAAAATCAAATATATATTTCAGAAAAGAACAATAAAGCCTACAATTTGCTACTTGAATTTAGAAGACTACAAAGGAAAAGTGATCATCCCAAACATTTGTAGTGAGGCTCAAAATGACTGTTCTGAACTTTATACAACAGCATAGACTAGTGGCAAGAGGAAAGATTGTAACAAGGAAGCTTCTACAACATATTTTATCTAGTCCATGACCCATCTTGGGTTTAAGCTACAATTAGAACACACTTACCTGTAGCTGTGGAAACAGGTCCTTCCTGGAATTAGATAATGCTAGTTTAAATGATAACCATATCCATTATCTTAAAGCTTGCTTACCCTTGACTAGGTAAGCTGATAAAAAAAAGTCTCTCTCTCTTAAGGCACATGATAATAACATGGTAATATTTACATGAATATGCACACAAAGGGGGAAAAAAGTGTTTCATGTTAAACAGAAACCTTCTAATTTGAACATATGGAGTTTGATTATATGAAGATTACCACTATAGTATATTCTGTTACTTTTTGCTTAGTTTTTTCCTGACCAGCAGACCACATTTACCGCATAGTATGAGGGGATGAACGTGAAAGGAAGGGGCAGAATAAACCTGTTTTCTTTTACCTATTCACTTAGCAATTGTTAGTCCATTTCTGTGCTGATCAATTATTTCATCCATTCCTTTGAAATAATATTTATTTCTGAGATATATTTATATGAATGAACCTGATTCTTTTCTCCTTTACCCTGAAATTATACCATTGTGATTCTACCAATTTCAGTTGAGTTACTTCTCTTTTACACTTGAGTAGGTGATAGGAGATTCTGGTCCTTGGGGTGCGTGGAACAAATTCTGCAATCTTTAAACAAGCAATACTCTAACTGATTTCAGTAGGGCTTTGCTCAACAAAGGACTGTAGTGTTTGGCCCCATGAGTTTTAGCAACACTTTCCTTAGGTTTAGTCACAAGGGACATTATTGTCAGCTTTCTCCTGAAATACCTGTTTTAAACCATTCATAATGTAGTAATGAGACTGAGTTCTGTTTTGCAAAAGCAAATATTATGGACATGGTGGACACCCTCCTAAATGATGAACTAGAAAGTATATGAGGCAATTGAAGGGGAGATTCAATATTTTAAGTATGTTCATTTCCTGGTTTTTTTCTGCTTAGGAGACTCAAATGGTGATATCTGAGCTTATGTAAACTAGCAGAAACCTATTAAATCCAAAAGGTGTTATACTATTGTACACTGTTTGAGAATTTAGCCCATAAGTTAAAATATATACCTGTGCACCATTCTGTTTCAGTTTGGACTCAGTCTCCATATACTTTAGGGCTAGAATTTCAGCTCTGGCCTCTGCTATTGTGTCTATAGTTAATTGCATCTAAATACCCCCTTGTTCCTGCAATTAATTATAAGAACAAAATTGTATCTGCAAAATAATAAAAAAGGGAGAGGTCATAAGCCTTCTGAAAGATTAGATCCCTTATCTACGCTACAACATTTTTATTAAATTCCCACATTAAAGTTACTACTGTGCATTCAATATGTAAGCACTTACATTTTACTATTTTACTATAGTACAATCCTGTTTTACAATTCACGTCTGCATGTATCAAAGGAAGTTTAAATGGGTTCTTCTCCCCATTCTTTTTTTAGCCTATTCTCAACTTCTTTGGGGTCCAGTCTTCAAAATGTGATCAGGAGAGTTGCTCGAGTGGGTAACTATCTGAAAGCTCATAGTAGTTATGCACCTGTATCAATTATATGGTCATGTATATATATGTGAGAATAATCTCCTTTATTTGGGGGGGAAAAAAGGCTGATATAAATTTGAAAAGATAACTCAGAAAAGAATAGCACTTATTTTATTCCAAGGAGATAAAAAGAGTGAAAGGAATTGGAGAGTGGAGACACCAGAGTTAGACACTTTGCTGTTTGTCACTGCCAGAGCTCATCTGTGATACGGGATTATGAGAGACACCTGAAGGAAAGACAAAAGATTTTATTAGACTATTTAAGGATGACATTAAATTGAGATTTGTAGCAAGGCGCTTGATTAAATTAATGCTTATTCTCATAGCTCCTTTGATGCCAAGAAATCCATATGTATGGTGCAGCACTCCTTTACTCTTGGTTCCCAGAGCAGAAGAACTACATATCTACAAACATTTCATTAAAGTGGGAGCATGATGCTGCCTCTGTTCATAAGGTGGAAATGCTGGTGACAGATAGATGGGGCATTTACCCCAGTATTCTAAGACCTGGCATCATTTCTGGGAAAAAAAATAGTAGTGAGATGGGGGGCAGGAAAGGATGACAAAATATAGGAGGGAAAAGAAAGATAAGAAGTTCAGGGTATTCTCTGCCCTCTCCTCATGATTACCTTCCCTCTGTACTCCTTCCACTTTCCCCCTTCTCCTTTTGCACATTCTTTTTCCTCGCCTCTTCTATTTCCTAGTTCCCTTCACTTTTTCCCCGTCTGGCAGGATATGATGCACTACTGCTTGAGATCCTGATTTCTTTGAATTGCCAAGTTTAACATTCTAAGTGCTTTGAGCTGTAATAGGCTAAATATTTTGCTATTAAAAGGTTAAAGCTAGGTCACCAGCTCCCAACTAGTAGTTGATGGAACATTACATACCTTTCAAATTTGCCTTTCTGAATTCATAGATTTCTGAAAACATGCAGGGCCAGTCTGCACTGCATCTCTCTGGACTGATGTAGAGAAAGAACAGCCCAAAAAGAAGAGGGACAAGAGTGGGGTTAAGCCAGTTGTTTGTAGCTCTGGTTTGTAAGATGTAAAATCTTATACACAGTGGGTGCATCTACACATGCCATTAAAGTGATGTGATAAACTCTGGTGAAGTTCATGCCAGAGTTAGCATCTACCAGGCACAGTGCCTTCATGTGCACCCAGGACTGCAGCACGTTAAGCCAGGGTGGAGCAGCCCCAGGCCCTGGAGGTGGGTGTATCTGTCTGTGTCAGGGCTGGATAGTGCATGTGACTGCCCTAGTGCATGGACCCAGGGCTGGATAGGACGTGGAGGGTGCCCCAGTGCATCTGACCCCCTGCTCCCTGGGCTGACTGGGAACAGTGCTCGGGTCAGCCTTTACACATGTGTTTCACCACAGGTAAGTACTCTGCCATAAGACAGTAGTCATCAACAGTACAAGCTTATGGTGGAGTTAATTAATTCACTGTGTCCTAATACAGGCGCTTGTATAGACTGTGACGATTTACTGTGGAGCTAATTTAGTAAAACTGCAGGAAAGCACATGTGTGTAGATGCGCCCAATGTGCATGGTTGGGCATGGATTTTTGCAGCCCCTGGATGATTGTGACAGAATATGTTCTGTGGCAGTGCTGTATTCTGAGTACAGATTATTTATCTAGTGACATCTGAAAGTTGAAGCAATGAGGTATTTCTGTCCCATTCTTTGCATGTCTGAGAGTATCCAGCATCTTCTGGGAAGTCAGAAGAAGCATCTGCAGTTTGCAGGTGCTTTCCTGAGTCAGAATAAATACTAGTGGTACTGTTAGTTTTCTTTTTCAAAAAGAAACAGGAGTCAGCACCCTGCTTTTCTTCTAGCAATATAGGCTTATGGAATATGTCTCCCATGGCTGCCTGCAAGCCAGAAGCAGACGGTTGTTCTAAGCATCTTCTCTGCTGTAGTGTAGAAAGGATTTCCATCACTTTTGTCAGCTGCTTGTGAAGAAAGAATGCCTTGTTTTGATAAGTGGTATGATGAACTTGGCTACTGGGAATATTAGTACAGTTAGAAGGCTTGTAAAGAAACTGGGGCTAGCACAGAGTGGAGCTGGGAGCAATAGCATGGCTTGTACACTCCACATTTTTGCTTCCAGACATTGCTATTCCTTCCTGTGTACAGACAAACCAGATAGCAAAAATATCTTTGTCTATATGAATTGCTATGACTTCCAGATTAGCCCAATAGTCTGTATACATCATCAGTACCCTCTGCCTATTGTGAGTACATGGACTAAGCTATGACTCACAAAATGGATGCTACAGTTCAAACCCCATCCTTTATCCCCCAGAGTCTCTGTATTTCTCTGCTTATTATGCAAATAGACTGATTCTAACTGCTGAACCTTTTCTTGCTTTTTGATAAGTATTTGCCAGCTTTAGGCACAGCGCCTAAACCAAATCTAATAAAGGGAATATCCACTAAACTCTTTTTTTATAATGGAAACATAAACTGCATATAAATGTGCTAGGAAAGGGTGTAACTGTCACTCCCTTTCTGAACGCCTTTGTGTCAGTATGTAAGAGACCCTAGGAAAAAGATTAATATGCTGTCATGGCTACTTCTTGGTTTGCACTTGAATTCTCCTCACTCTTTCATCCTCACTGTGTGAACATATCACAGGTCCTTAAACCACAGAACCCTTGGGAATACATATCATATTTGTTGTACTTTGGGCGTTTACCTTGCACAGAAAACCAGCAAAAGGGCCAATGCCCCTTAAGCAGGGGTAAAATATGTCAGTTAACTTTACTTAACTTTTCTTTTTTTTCTGCCTCCAGTTATACTCTTTTGACTTCAAGTTCTCTGCAAAGAGGATACGGAAGGATTTTTAGGGTTCTGGTGATCAGTCTGTGTCATAAAGTTGACACAATTCACCAACGAGGTTGAAAACATTTCTAGATGACGCCAGTTTTTCTGTCTTTCCTGATAGCTGTCTTTAGAAATGGTATCAATCTGCTTGGTATGCAGCTGCAGAAAGCACGTTTTATATTTTTATTAAGATGTAGTGACCACTACTGTAGATAATACCTAACTTGCCTCCATTCCCTTTGATTTGTATTGCCTCCCTCCAGCAATATATTTCAGCATCCTGTTTGCTTTACAAATAACCACCAAATCTCTTTCCTGGTCAGTATGCGACAACAGTTTCCCATTTAGAAGATTTCTTCTCTTTGGTGCCTATCCTTATTAACTCACGTGTATCTTAAGTTAGCAAGTTACCTCAAAGTCCAGTTGTCAATCACCAGGTTACAACTCAATATGTGATTACAGAATTTTTTTGTGCAGGAAAAAACATACATATCTAGGGGGTTGCAGGAAAAGCATGGCAAAAAAAGAAACACATTTTAAAGTGAGGTTAATGGTCTGGAAAGAGACAGATTGACAGCAATCAATAAAACATATGAAGCAGCCCACAGTGCTCAACCACGGTTGCTCCAACCTGTCCGAGAAGGACCATTTACAAGGGAAGGTCACTCCAATTTAGGCCCTGATCCTGCATTGTGATCCATGGAGGTCGAATGCTGTGAAAATTATTTGGCCCTCAGTTTTAATCCCTCTTTTAAATTTGATACAAAAGTGATTAGTATACTGTATTTGGTTCTCATTCTAAAAGAATTTTGGAAATGGTCCTTTCCATACTATCATCCAAGTCATTACTGTGAATAATTAGAAAGCTGGGCTGAACCCTACTGCTAACCTCTTTCCACCTTGAAATAATCCCATTTACTTCCACTGTTTGTTTCTTGCCCTTCAGCCAATTTTCAGTTTATGCAGCCTGCCAGTTTTCTTCCTATTGTGTGGCTCTGCAACTTAGGCACTCATCTCCCATATGGAAACATTTTCAGAAAATAAGAAGTTTCCCCACTGTATACAAGTACACCCCAGTAATTCTGCATTGTACCAGAACACTTTTATATATACCAAATCCATAGTTTGGCATTGGAAAATATTAGTTCAGCTATTTTGCTGATAGTTTCTTTTTTACAGAAGCTTTGGATTTCTTTTCTTTACTCTCCCTATTAAATCTTACCTCTAAATTCAACCCTCAAACAGAGCTTCTCCATTCTCTTTCTAATTATCCACGAACAGCAATGTATCTACACATCTGCCTCTTCATATCTCATGGAGAAAGAATGGTTTGTCCAGTTTCCATCTTTCCATAAGTCTCTGAAGGGGCAATAGTGTTGCACCTCCCATGTTTTTTTGTGGAATAACGGGGGGGATTTTGACTGTACAGGAAATTTAATTAGATTTAAGGCTAATTAAATTCATTTTTCATATTAACATGTTCACAAATATTATTGCATCTCGTTAGATTTCATTCTTCTATCCTTACTGAACAATATTCAGTGGTAGTTTCAGATTACAATAAGTTCATTATGAAGATAAGGTGGAATTAGTGTAGGAAGCTCAGCTGGTTGAAGGGGTCTGTGCTTTAATTACTGCAGAGGGTGTGCATATTAATTACAACACAAGTGATATTTACTGTACCTCAGGAACATATGACAGGGTAAAGATACTGACAGCACCAGCTAATAAACTCAGTATGATAATGAGGAGAAAAGACCATAAAAATAGAAGGAAATAAAATTATTCATAAAGTATATTGATCCCAAAGTAAAGACATTAAGCTCTGATGAAGGGCAACAAAAGGGAAGCTCCTCACTTTATCAAACAAATAACCAAAGTAGAGAAATGTTAGCAGAGAGACAGATTGTCATTATACTGGTCACGTGAGCATGCTCTAGAGAGTACACACGAGCAGTAAAATATAAGATTTTTTAATAAATCAGCAGAAAGCCAAACCATCACCTGCAGGAGCTCAGGTCACAGTGGCTCCCATAAGCTTGCAAGTTGATGTGTTGCAAGTTGAAGTGTGAAGAAGAACAATGTCAGCATATCCCACTTTGGATCAGGAGCCATTGGCTGTTACACCAAAAATAGTCATTCGAAATAGGTTGTAATAAAACAAAAAGATTATAGTTTTAATGATTTCAGTGCCAGTCTGTTTATTGTCACCCTGTTCAGCAAAGTGCTTAAGCATGTGCTTAACTTTTGATACAATGGGGACTCTTTTGTGCCCATTACTTTGTAATACTCTTTTCTATCCAACAAGACTAGCCCCAGGCTTAATTGGGACTTAATAGCCGAATCCCAGCAAATGGGCTTATTTTTGTCAAGTCTGTTTGCTGTTTATCATGAACTAGGATTTGCACAGGAGTTGGGAAGAACATAATTTTATATCGATTCTTCCAAATAATATAATATTTCCATCATCCTAGTTCTATATAGAAAGTTGTTAAAAACCACAAAGATCCCTTGCTGTTGGGCATAAATGTCAATTTTTCCTTAATACTGACACCTGGAGTGGGGTTGCCACTCTTGTGGGCTAGGGTATTTATGCATGGAAAAACCTTCATGTAGGTAACTAGAAAAATCTGCCAGTTCCTTTCACTTTTTGTACACTACATTTTTATACACCCTAAAATAACAGACCACATTATTGTGTCCTCATTCTTAACAAGGTTCTAGGATACTGAAGCTTTTATTTTTAGTTCATCAATTAATATTAACCATGGACAAAGTGGTAAAACATGCATGGGTTCACTTGACGTGTCCAAAAGTTTGACTGCTTCTCTCCCTGTTACCTGAAATATTTAATCCTCGTACATCAACAAAGCTAAGTTGAAACAAGAGCAGCTGATATCATGACATATTTGCCACTTCCATCCAAAACCCAAAAGTTACTGGGTACACCCAAGCATTCAAATGAACTAGTGGATGTTTAGCAGTTTAATTGAAGCAGAACAGCAGTAGAACAAAGTACAAAAGTTCAAAGGCCAGCTGTAGATACTGTGCTGCAGAGAGCACCTAGCCCAGGAGCCCCAGAGAATGCATCCCAGTCTGCCTGGAGAAGTGACAATACCTGACCATGCCCCCACATCCCCCTCACAATACCCTCAGCCTCCTTGCTTAACAGATCCAGAGCATGCCCACTATTTTTTCAAGCTGGGGCTCTGGCCATGCAGCGGGGAGGGGAGTGTTCCTGGGGCTTCACCCCACCATCATTGCTGGGAGGGCGGGGGGATTATCTCCTGTGCTCCCTACCCAGACTGGCTTTGGGATAGGTCAACTGGAGCGGCGGGACAAAGCCCACGGCCCAGTTGTTACACTGGGGACTCTGGTCTGGTGACGGGGTGGCAACAACTACTCCATCCCAGTTCCTGACCCCTGAGCTTTCTATATGCCACCCCCACTGCCAGCTTCTTCCAAATATTTCCTAACTACTTCTTGAGGGAGTGGGGAATGATGTGGCAAAGGTTGCTGATGTCACAACATTATTTTTAGTTATCCAAGACTCTTATGTGAAATACTGAAAAACCAAAGAGCCAATCAAACTAGGTACTGGACAAGTCAAGGGAAGACTACATTCAACTTCTCAGACATATGGGTGGGTTTAGTTTTAGTTATAGCAACTCAGAAACTAGCGGTTGGAATTAATGTGGCCAGCTCAATTGAGGTAACTACTCTAAGTGCAGTTGTGGTCAAAAAAAAAAGAAAACAAAAAAGAATACATGCAAGAGATTGAGGGAGATAAAAATAAATGGAAAATATTGTAATGCTATTATATAAATCAATGGTACAGCCTCACCTTGAAAGATGAGGTCACCTTTGGTCACCTTATTTAAAAGACGCAACAAAAATAGAAATTGTCCAGAGAAGGGCAAACAAAATGAGTATAGCCATCAAAAGTCTTTCATATAGGATGCATTAAAAAGAAGGACTGTTATTTAATTTGGAATGGAGAAGAGCATGAGGAAATGTGGCAGAGGCATACAAAATAATGAAGGACACAGGCCAGTCTGTTGCTTCTCACTGCAAGAGAACAAGGGGGCTGTAACAAAAGAAGGCACTCAAACAGAATAAGCAACCCATCCAAGAGCATTCACTAAAACAAGTAAAGAAAAGGTGTGTCCTTAGATAACTGGTGGAACACAAAGCTGCAGGATGAAATTAGGGATAAAAGGTCAAAGGTTATAAGGGGCAACATAGAATTAAGCTTTTAACAAGAAAATTGTAGCTGTGTTAGTTGTACTAACCAGGCTTAAAATGTTAAGAGTTATCATCATCACTCATCTTGCTGAAAGGCATAAACTCTTCACCAGCTGAGGTAGAGGAATACATTTCTCCCTGTGGTATTGTATTGTACATTATGGGGTGAGAGAGGGGCTATGCCTTGCTTTGAAGTATCCAGAATTGGCTACTGTCAGAGATAAGACATTGTAATACATGAATCATGCTATGACAGTTCCAGTGTTAATTACCTACTGATGCTTTATTATATCAATTTATGGTGATCTGTGCAAAGAAGTCTGTTTAAATTTCCTTAGGGCCTGGATTTGACTAAAAGTTTGTGCCCTTTGTTGTCTGTGTTTGGCTCTTCGACAGCTTGGTAGCTATATTTGGTATAAACAGCTAGAAATTCCCCTAATATTGGTCCCCCTTCCTCAGTGGCTTCAAAGCTAGCACAGAATAGGAATCATGTAGCATCCAGCTTTTTGAAAGCTGGAACAGTGTTATTCATTTATGTATTACTTACAAAATGATATTTAAAAACAAAGTGCTATTGTTTCTAAAGCATCTTTTCTTCTGAGCCTGGCAATGGGCACTTGCAGTACTGCACAGGCAGTTAAAAACAATCACAGTAAATGTAAACAATGCAGTGAAGTGGTAATAATGGTGTTAACTGGGTTTCATAGAATACCATATACTTATAGAATAGTAGGGCTGGAAGGAACCTCAGGAGGTGATGTAGTATAACTCCCTGCTCAAAGCAGGTCATCCATGGACTATTATGCAACAAGCCATATTCCAGCCTCCTTAGTTTCCCATTTAGTCCATGAAAGGTCCCACTTCAGGGACGGGCAAAATGCAGCCTGTGGGCCAGACGCAGCCCGCCAGGGCTTTCTATTCAGTCCGTGGGGCACCTACAAAATTTAGAAAAAATATATTTATCTGCCCCTGGCTGCCTGTCATGCAGCCCTCGATGGCTTGCCAAAACTCAGTAAGTGGCCCTCTGCCCAAAATAATTGCCCACCCCTGTCCTACTTCTCTTTGTGTTGATGCAGTTAAATAAAACAGCAAGTTCCCAGCCTGCAACACTGTAAATCAAAACTTTGTTTTAGTTGAACTTAGTAGTCCCTTTGGGGGAAAAAAATAATTAGAAAAAAGAATATACAGGTGTGAACAGACTGTGAAGATATTCCTCATCCTCTCTTATCTCTTATTTTTAATATGGTGGGAAAATGCCCAGAAATATTTTGTTCATATTAAAATATGTTTATAACCCTGCTATGTTTGTGCTAAAGGAATATCAAGGGACCAGGCCATACTAGCAAAAATACTTTTAGGGCACATCTACACAAGACACTTAATGCCCATTACACTAATTCTATTAGGCATTAGCGCAAAAACTGTGCTAATGCGCAGTAGATTAGTCCAGTGGGCATTAGGCATCACACAAAAGGCGTTCATCTATCCTAATATGCAGTAACACTTATTACAGTGCATTAAGTTAGCACCTGTTATTACAGGTAGTAAATTTAATGCACTGTAATTACAGTGCATTAATGAATATGTAGACACAGCAACAAAGAATGATCATTGCGGTTATGTGCCTGATTACCATATTTTCTTGTATACAACCCATACCTTTCCCCCCTCAGATTGGGGCATATGTATCAAGCAGGGAAGCTGTTTTTTTCTCAGGGGCTGGAAAGACCCTGCTTTGATTCCACCTCCGCAGTACTGCAATTGTTGCATTACTAGTCAGGCAGCTAAGGGAATCGGTTGACCTAATGGCTCATTGCTTTTAACTGAAGAAGTGTTAATAAACATCTCTCCTTTTTATTAATTTTGATGTTCCACTAAGCAAGTTAACTTTTCTTAAGGCAATTGTGCTATCTGCTAACTGCTCCTGGACTTTCTATCTTACAACTTTTTAGTTTTTGAGTTCAGAGACTTTAGCTGTTTTCAGATTAAAAGATTTACCCGTGAAGACTAGTTTTCAGGAGCAGTTAGAGATTTAGCTTTAGGTATGTAGGAAAGGGAGGGTCAGCCAACTGAGGATTAAGCTCTGTCCATGCTGCCCTAACTCTGAAAAAATGTTTTTTTCTTCATTCTGCCGTTCAAAAACAAGGTAAGTATTATATTTGAGGGTGTGGTATATGCTAGATAATATGGTAATCACAATAGGTGAACTTCTATTCTTAAATAAAGGGCTAGCACAAAGTCTTTGCATTACTTCAGCACTATTCTGGGGTGTTAAGTTGCTGGCTTTACTTACATGATGTGTACACCTTTGGAGGCTTTCTTTCCACAGGGAAGAATTTCACCTATGTGCCCTCACAGTCCATTCCAAAGTGAAATTTCTTCTATTCCTGAATGCTGTCTCCTCTTCATCTGTGGCTTGCAAAGGCTTTTCATTGTTCAGAATTCTGGTGTTTGGCTCTTGTCTAGACCAATGCTAACTCATCACAATACTCCTGTCAACACTATGCTATGTACAAGTTAGCTGTAGTATATAACTGTTGTCAAATAGCGTTGCTGTCATGTAGTGTTTAAATGTAAGAGATATAGGGTGACAATGTGAGGTTTGTGTGATTGTGCTGAAAATCTGGATTTTAAGTTGTCTGCAGAGTACAAGTTAAAAAGCCGAGACAGTTTTACAATAATTGTAAACAGTTTTAGCAAGCTTGTGACTATGGAGATGTGGCTGTGTGTTTTTCTTCTGAATTGTGCTGCCTTTCAAGAACCTACATATGGTATTTAGGTGACACTGGACTCCATATACGTAGAAGTAGCTCTGTCAGTCTCTGTCTGTGTGTCTGGCTGTGTGCACTGTAAATCCTGAGGATTTTGAGTAAATCTGCCACAGGCTCTGAGACTAGTGACTGGTGAGCTATGGAGTAGTCTAAGTTTTTAACAACATAAGAGATCATTAAAAAGAGTAAAAAGGAAAACTGTGTTTTGTTACAGGGATTTCTCTTTTGGGCCCATCCTCATGCATCTGTCTACCTATGTTTTTCCCAGTTTTTAAACCATTTAAGTTTCCTGTTTTTCCCCCATGACCTGAGCTTTGCTGAACATTTCTGGTAAGTTGACCAAAATACTTCATGTCCATGAGTGCCAGAAGTCTCCCCACTACATCCTCTTTGTAAAGGACAGACTCACATACAGCCCCCATGAATAGTATGGCTGTGTGAAATTTCACTGGCTGTTTTGTTTCAATGCTGTTTCAACTCATTTTGAGCTCAAAACAGCGAAAGTGAAATGAAATAAAGGGCTTGGAAACAGCCTTGAAACAAAATGAGGCCAGTCGAAATGTTTCAGAAGTTTCAAAATGTTTCGAGTTTCGAAGCAGCAGCCAGGTGGTGGTGGGAGGCAGGGGAGAGCCAGGGCTGCGCTCTGAGCAGCTCTGCAGCTCCATGTGGCAAATCATGGCCTGGTGGGGAGTACAACCCTGGCTCTCCCCACCTCCTGCCTCTGGGCTGTGCTCTGTGGGGCTGGGAGAGCTGATGGGACCGCAGTACTGGCAGTGCCCACCTCCCAACACTGGGCTGTGCTGCAATTGGCTCCACCATCCCCACAGAGTGCAGCCTTGTGGCGGGGGATGGGCAGAGCCAGAGCTGTGCTGTGCCTCCCCCCACTGGGCTGAGTTCCATGGGGTCGCGGAGCCCTAATGAATAGTAGGGAGTATGGGGAGGAAAGCAGAGCCCCTGTTCCCTTTATCAAACAGTGGGTGTAGCTACATTGCCTGCATGCATGGCATATTGACACAATGTCTCCCAGCACTCCCAGGTGGAGCTCGGGATCTCAACAGTAATAATTATCTGCACTTAGTTTATTTCTCCTACCTTTCCCATGACATAGGGAAGCGATGTGATTAACATGGCATAGGAAGGAACAGTGTGGCACCCAGAGGCTTAATGATTTGCCCAAGATCACAGAAAATCTGAACAAAAGAAAGAAGCTAGAACTCCCGGGTGTCAGTTTGGTGCCTGTTGAAAATAACAAAATTCTAAATTAGCCACAAGCGAGAGACCTGGCTGGGTTGATCTGTGAATCAGGGTGAGAACCTGGTGCTGGGGACAGACCCTTCTTGCTCTGGGAGCCAGCGTTCCTGGGCTTCTTACTGGTGCTGGCATTGACACAAGTCTTGATATAGGCCAGCACTTGAGCATGCACTTGACTTTAAACTAACAGCACTTTCTGTGTTTGGGGACCAACTACCATTGTCAATACTCCAAGAAGAACGTGCAGAGCCCCAGTGCAGACAGGATTTTTTCCTACTTCTTGTTTTCAGCTTCTTTTATGGGAGGGTGGTATCATTACTAAGGCAAAAACACTTAAGCATATGCTGATATGATTAGTTCCATTGATTTCAACCTTCCTAGAGGTGGAAGGAAAATGTGGAGCTGGTTTCCTCTCCTGCACAGCTGTTTGTGTTACAGGCAGCTGACAAATGTGCATGCCTTTCATTTACATTGTCCAGCAACGTGTTCCTGGATTTCTTTCTAAATCAGACCTAGGGCCATGTCAGGCCAGCAGCACACACAGATAAGCCCCATTGCACCAGAACTTGTACTTCTTGAAAGATTAACTGGAAACAGATTTCCTATTAAAAATAAGTAAGACTGCTTGGTGTAATGAATGGGCCAGATCCTTCTCTGGTATAAATCAACAGGACTTTACTGAAATCTATGGGGTTCTGCAGATTTATATCAGCTGAGGGGGCTGATACCTTTTTAATGTGCCATAAGTAGTTATACTGAAACACAAACACATACATTGGTTTGAGAATGAGTGCCTCTATTACGAATGGATTGCAACATGCCAGAAACTTGGTCTAAATGTGGACACTGCTATTTATCAGCAATGCTTGAAAGCCAGTTTCTTTTTTATCATTACTTTTTCGTTTTATCACAATTCCTGTGTTCCTTGCTAAAAGAACTTGTAAATTACCTTTTTTTTTAAATAAACAAACCCCTGACACTTGCAATTAGTCATTACCTACTGTTGCTTGCAATTTGTTGGCAGATCAAGCTACAATCTGTTGCACTATGACAGATCAATTTCTGCAGCCCACAAATTCTTTCCAGAACTGAGCCAACCCCCCACCACCAAACCCTCAGCCCCACAAACTGTTTCTGGAAAGCAGAGATTTTGGGAGACTGGGGGTGGGGGGAATAGTCCTTTCTCATTATAGCTCTCTTAATCTGAGCTCTTGGTGCACCCTGCAGTGAGATCAGCTCCCTCTTCTTCCCCAATTAACAAACAACCGTGCAATCCCAGTACAGTGTTTCAGTTGCCATATGGTATAATCCAACAGATTTTTGCCTGAATCTGCCCTCACATTGTAACCTCTTCTACCCTGCCAAGTGCTATATATTTTCCTTGCTTGGGAAAGGGTGATGAGAGGACAACATATATCAGATTATTAGTTATAATATTAAACTACCATATGCTTCCTAAAGAACCTTCTGAGAACAGTTACTATTTGATACGTTGTGAGAGCTGCCCTTTATCTTTTCTTTGCACAAGCTCAGAGGGCTGTCAGTGACTTGGCTGTTGCATTGCAATGTTTTATATTTTAGAAGACTGCAGTCATCATTGCATTGTCTTTATCAATACTTAATTAAACAGCATTAATGGCTAGCAAAAGAAAGTAAGATATAAGAGCCATTTTTTTTCTATTAGCTTTTGTTGCTTTTGTCACCTGACTGAGAAAGACCACCTTCAGTGAAAAAATAGCACAGTGACATTTTCAAAACAAGCAGTCCCTTGAGCCTGGAACCTAACACAGACAAGAAAGCTCAGCTTGATTCCAACACTGCTTTGTGATGTGTACTCCTCTTTTTCAAGAACTGGGCTGCAACAGCTGCTAAATACAGAAAAGGGGAGGGGGGTGGAAGGTTGCTATTGTATAGAGTTTAGTTGTACAAAAAGCAGATGCTTTATATGGATTTTATATATGAGCACACTCAGTGTCCCAGCATTCCAAAGCCTTCTTGTCTTGTCGTTGCTCATGCTGCTTCCTCAGCCTTCAATAATTTTGCATAGTGATTGGCAGTGAACAAATTGTATTTGATCTTCTCTGGTTTTCTCAGCACCAAAAAGGGCTCCATCCCTTACTGCTTAGTGCTGTCGACTTCCACTGAAGTCAGTGGGCACTGATGTCGGACGGCATCTCATAGGAAGCCCTCCGCTTTTCATAGAATTGCAACAAAAGAGCAAAAAAGTAGTGAATCTTTCCCAGATTTTCAAAAATGCTCTGTATCCTGGGCTGGGGCCAGATGTTCAGAAGTGCTCAGCTCTCATTTAAGCACCTGAATGAAATGGCCAGATTTTAAAAAGTGCTCGGTTCAACTACCAAAGAGAACAATGGTCTCTTCCTATATACTTATCTCCAGGGACAGTGGTGGTTAAGGGGTTTAATAGCTTGTTTGACATAGCATTTAAATTAAATTTGTAACAATAGGAAAAAAGATACTATAGTCCCTATAATGAGTATGCCCATGTAGACTGGGACTTTCTGAGCAGAGTGTTGTCCTGTTTGTGGAATATCCTACAATAGATGCCAGGACTGTTCAGCCTTTCTCTTCTATTGCTCATTAGATTGTATTGTTGTTTCATGTATGAATCCTTCAGTGTCTGTGTCGGTCATTCTACAAAGTGAGGGGGAAATAAAGCCATTTTTAGGTTGCTGTAGTGTATCCTCCCCTAGTGACCATTTCTGGAAAATATCTGACAAAAATGAACACACAATTAGTGGGGGCGGGGAGGGGGGGATTAAGTATCTTTATGAGCCAGGCATAAAATGAATCACTGGCAGGAGTGATGTACCAGAAGTCAGAGGGAGGAGAAAAGGAGCTCCATGCACAGCTTAGAAATAACCTGTATCCCTTATCACTTCCGATGCTGTCCCCTCCCCAACTGCTTATGGTAACTTGGTCGGAACATTATTCCTCAAACTGTTTTGTTACCAATATTTTTGTAGCTCCTGCCTGGAAGTGAGTTTCTATCTGATGCTTTTTGCAAGTTGTGTTAATAGTCTGACTTTCCCACAGCCACGGAAACTAAAAGGGAGGGTGTCTGCTGTTAAGCAACTTGAACCATTGCAGGGGAAGGGGCCGTTTCTTACATTTATGCATAAATTTTGGTTCTGTTTTTGCCTGTTAGGAAGGGCAGAAAACCATGAACGGGATTTACATAGTGAAGCATTGTTATACTGCATTTTAATATATTACCTTGTTTATCATCCCTTAATATACTTGATGAATCTTAAACTTGTGAATTCAAGAATTAAAAGAAAATTCTGAAACCTATATCTTTCATACAAAACCGAGTCTTGCATTTGTGCAGAAATTCACTGATGCAAACTGGAATTGAGGCTTTATCAAATTATTTGGCTTTCATTAGAGCTGAATAAATAGAAATGCAGAACCTAATTCTATCAGATTTCTTTGTTCTGGTAAATTACTACCTATGCTTCTAGCTTTCTAGTTCCTCTGTTTCTATAAAGGCGAGTGCTTTTTCCCCTCCTAGTGTTTTGTTTCAGCATTTAAAAAAATATATAGCTATTTCAAAAGAAGTGATGTAAGTTCATTTGGTAATTAATATTTATTGGACCAGCTATGAGTACAGCCCCATTACAAGTTCCATTTTTGGCATTTGATACTCTCAAGGTCCCTCATTTCTGTATTGTGGGCTGAACTGGTAAGAGGAAGGACCCATTTTATTTGAACAGAACAATTATAGTATGATATAGCATGTTCACTTTAATTTCCATATGTGCCAGATCACAGCATTGACGCATTCTGCAGAGGCTGATGTACAAAATTTGAAGAGAAACATGAATCCCAGGCCTGCATATCAGTCGTGAAGGGAACTGGTTGTCTTTTTTGAAATTATGGCATTACTTTGAACCAAAGGAGCTGTGGACACTGACAAACAATTGCGGAAAATATCCCTAATGTTAAATACAGTATAAAGACTCTGTTTTTCCCCCTCTTATTATTCCTATTGTTTTATTTCCAGCCCTCTTGCTAGTGGCTGCCTTTGTGGCACTTCAGCTGTGATTAGATGGGCGGGCAAGCAGCTTCCTCTAGAGCTGAAGCCAGCTGGTTGAAAAGACTGGCAAGCCCTCAACTTTTCGTCTACCCACTGCCTTAGAGATTGAGTTTATTATCTCTATAGCTCTATGACATGCCCGGTCTGTGTAGGCCAAGGGTCTCGGAGCACAAGTCAATAGTCTATGGTCATAGCTCCCTTTTCACTGCTCTATTGCTGCTTTTATTTTGATGTAGCCATAACCTTGAAAATTGCCTGATAGCCAAAAGGGGAGGGGGTGAGGGAGAGAGGGTCACCCACCCCTAATGCTGGAAACCCTGTGATAATCTGTTCCATGCATTCAAATGAAAATATGACTTCTTGGCAGAGAATAGCATTATAATGTAAAATCCCATATGCTGTTATACAGTATGTTGCAATCTGTTTTACTGCTGCCTCTATTCTAACGAGTGAATACTGCCAATAAAGCAATTGAAGATAACACTAATTGCTTATTTCTGTGATCCATAATTTTTATGGCTGCCTTATAGCTCTTTAGTCAAATAGATGTTTTTTGGCCTTTAAGATCTAGAACTCATGTACTGTGGTAATTGAGGCTGGAAATCTGCATGCTGGCCTGAGAGGTTTTTCTAAGCTGATAAACAGCATGCAGAGGAAAATAATTGAAAAGTGTTAAAGAAAATAGAAGTCTTAAATCAGTCATAACAGGTCATAACACAGAGATTCATCAATACTTTTTATTATAAATTTAGCTCTTTTGGTATCCTCTTGTTTCTCTAGAGTCATCTTTGATTGCTTCATAGTAATTGGACATAGCAGCTTTTTAAATATAATGCTCCCTTAAGTCAGAGCAGCAGGGGCTGTTTGTACCAGGTTCCAAGTGCTCTCAGATAGAAGACCTCCCTACTGAACTGTGAATCCAGCCTTGGTCTCATTTTTATTTCTTTTGATGAGGGCAAATCATCTGACTATACAACTGTATTGGCCCTACTCCAGACAGAGTAGATTCCACCACATACCCTATCTGCAGCAATCATGGAGCCTGTCTGCTGCTGCTCCACAGCCAGGGAAGAAGGAAAACCAGGACCCCTCTCCCAGCAAGGCTGTATATTTGGTTGCGTATCTGAATTTTTTATATGATTAGGACACCTTGGAAGCCTGGCTGAAGCAAATTTCTCACTAAAGACCATGAACTAGACTCCTGGTTCTGCTAAAACTCCTTAGCTCTGCTCAGATAGGTGGAGTACTGGCTGTTTTCTGGCAAGACTGAGCAGGTGTAGCAGTCACTTCCCAGGGGCTATTGCTTGTTCCAAAGGCTGCAAATTCACTTTTGCCCACCCCCCTTGAAGTACAGTGTTGAGCACAGCTTGATCACTTGTGAGGCCTTGGCATCAGACTAACCTTAGGACACCCTCCTTTCTTTCCCTCTTCCCTGCCGGCTGCCCCCCAAAGAGATTAGGTAAGAGGCAGGGCAGTTAGAGACTAACTGTAGTCTCTATGTAGACAAATGTAGTCTCTCAGGCCGCGTCCAGACAAGTGCGGCTATGCAGTATGTAGCTCCATAGACCAGTCTGCAGCTCCATACACCACACATTCAGGCATTTCCCATGCTGCTACCTTGCAGTGTGGGTTTGTTTTTTTTTGACTTCTGGAGGTCCAGGGGTCAAAAAAGAAAACCACTGCAGAAATAAAGCAGGGTGGTGTGCATGGAGCCAGCGCACACCACCCAAAACTGCTATGTGGCTGCAGCTTCCTTGGCCCCAGGACCCCAGGTAAGGCTCCTGGGGCCAGCACAGTTGCCTCCCTTACCTCTTCCGAAGTAACCTGCTATATGCTAGAGGGCATGTGACATGGGCATTCCCCAGAGACAGCTGAGGTTTTAATGGATGATTTTAGCTGTTTTTGCAAGGGTATGCGTACATTTTATTTATTTATTATGTTTGATAAATTATTAGTTTACGGCTTGCATTCTTAAAAGTTGTGGTAGCCCATACTTTTAGAGATCTGTTAATATTGGTATTCACATGATACAAAATGAAAGGAACAAAAATGTGTCAGCATGTCAAACTCAGACTAATATGACAATAGAATGTGCCAGTCCATAGTGATCTTGTGCATGTTGTTATGTCTCCCTCTAGTCACTAATCCAAGGAAAGATTAGAAGTAACTGTAACTATTTGATTACCACTAAAAGAGTGATTTTAGCTCATGTGACAGTAACTTCTATTTTGGGGGTTTGATCCAACTTGCACTAAAGGCAATCAGAGTCAGGCCCTTGGTATTTAAGATCTCTGTGAATATGACCGCTAGTGGTACATATGAAAACAGATATGTCAGAGGTATGCATCCCATATGGGACTTAACCTCCATCCCTTTATCTGCTTCATTTCCAACCCAGTAAGGATTGTAGCGGCAGCATGCATCACTTACTCTTAGTGGGAGGCCACATAAAACAGAAGGGGAAGAGGAAGTGTGTCTTACTTTTTTTGTCCTTGCTTGTCTCTCATAAGTCTACTTATGAGGAAGGAGAATGAGAGGAAGCCAGAATCACTGCCGGGTTCTGAATTTTCTGTTCTAAGATGGATGGGTGGGAAAAGGGACTTATTGTGTGGGGAGCTTTCTGGAGCTGTGGGCTGTAATGGGTGGGCTCAGAACATTGCAGAGGAATGATCTTTTCTCCCCCAGCACTGGGCAGAATGCCCTCACTGGGTGTGAACACACAATGCAGTCAAATGGCTCTCAGGTGTCACTGCTTGGGAACCAGTTCACAATTTTCAGAGGTGTTCACACATTCAGTGCTATAACATTCCAAGTAGAAGGGCACCTTTCAGGCGCTCTGGGGATGAGCACTCGGACCAGTATGTCTTGCAGTGGGCTAGTGAGGAGGGCATGCCTGCGCCCAGGCTTTGGGCTGAAGCAGGGTGGGTGACTTATGGCGGAGGGCTTTTTCCACTTCTATGCTTTTTCTTCTGTCCTAAAGACAAGTTCAGTAGCCTCATTTGACTGAACTCCACAGTATGCTTGCCTGACTTGGGGTGTCTGGGTGCTTGGATCCATGTTTTTGGGTTTCCAAGGGGCTGAAGAGGCATGATGAGGGGCTGCAGTCGAGAAGGGAGTGAGAACATGGTTGCTAGACAGATAGCTTTTATTGACTATGCAGTGCAAGGGAGCCCACTGATAAAAAGTGCCAACAAAAAAAAGAGGAAAAAAGTGGGGGGAAGAAGAAGGGGCAGTAGAGTTCTGACTACATACCAGAGCAGTCACATGCAGCAGTGCAGAGGTGAGGAGCAGTATGGAATGCCTGGAGGACCAACAACACCCATGTAGCATCTACACTTAACACTGAATTGGTACACAGTTGAATTGGCTAAAAAAGAGCACCTGATTTTCCAGGAGAGGCAGGTTTCTGGCCATGGATAGAGCCAAATGAAAGCCACTTCAACCAACTCTGCAAAGAAAAACTGGTATAAAGTAATTTGCAATATGTTCTGGCAGGCCTATATTTTAAACAAATAATAAACAGTAGTAACAGAGTACAATGAAAAAATAATAGGAAAGGATCCAAAATGAACTGTTAATATTGACCGTGTGTGATTCCTCTACAGCACACATTACCAGTGCTGTAGCAAAGGAGGGAGTGGGGGAGCGGGGCGCTGAAGTGAAGGGGCTCCAACAGGTGCTGCCCAGCTGGCGGGGAGGGGGGAGCTAAGGATGGAGCCATGTGCAGCTCATCGGGGGGGGGGGCACAGGGATGGGGAAGGGTGGCTCCCACCGCTGTGTGAACTCCTGGGCAAGCATGGTGGGGGTGCCCCCCAGATCTGTGCATGGGGCAATGGTGGGCTGCCGTGGTGGGCTTTACCCTAGGCACCAAACTTTGTTGCTATGGCACTGCACATTACCAATTTAGAAGTTTTACATACTCACCAGAGGTTTACACAGAATCTCACACTGAAAGGACTGTGATGAGAAATACACACTGTGGCTGCATCTACATGAGACACTGACTGTGCAGTAACCGGAGTTACTGAGTAGTAGCATTGACAAACGGCTCTTAGGTGACTCTGACTGCGCAGTAGCATCGCGTCATGCTTTGTGCCACACAATACTACCGCACAGTAGTAACAAGCTACTGCACAGTCAATGTGTCATGTAGATACGGCCTGTAGGATTCAATCCTGTAGTCTCTCCTTAGGCAAAATTGCCATCAACTTCAGCGGCTGA
>NW_017728943.1:42973290-43087476 GCF_001723895.1 Crocodylus porosus
TATGGTGAGTTTGCCCATCACTAAAAATAACAACTGTGGCATTAATTGGTAGTTACATTATTACTGGAAGTCTTAAAAGTGAGGACAGAGATGGAATGCCATATAGATCAGATCTCTTCTAGACCACAGCTCAGACGAGGGGGGCTTTAGCATACATACAATTAAATAAAACTAATTAGTGAAGAGTGATTTGACAGAAGTGTGTGCATGAAGGCTGCCACAGCAAAGATTTGGTCACCTCCTGCTTCTGAGTTGTAATGGTGGAGCTTCCTAAGATGGTGTCAGTGCAGACTCAGGGAGCCATGAAGCACCTTCCTCTTGTTTATGCCCATCACATATTACTCGATGCAGAAGTGACTTGTCTCCTTAGCCCTGTTAATGTGAGTTTATAGCTCTGTGTGAAGTAGCACAGGGAAGGTACATGATGAGTTGTAAACAGCAGAAAAAGTGCTTTTACTGACGTTCGCAGAAGCAAGTTAAACACCTGTGAGAAGCGGGTGCTTCAGGGACACCCACATTTGCAAATTGTTCATGGGTATCTTGGAGATAGCACTTCTCTACTTGTGGAGTGATTAGTTGCCTCTTCAGCACTGGCAAAGCTTGTAGATGATGAGCTCTGCCTTCACCTGCAGGTGTTGCCATGGCAAGGGACTCTAGAAATACATTCAGGCAACAACAACACAAGAAAAGGAAAAAGGAAAAGTGAGAGATGAGAAAGAAATGGGAGCAGGAGAAGACAATGAGAACAGCACATTGAGCTGTATCTCTCACAATACAGCCGTCATTGTTTGCTCTTGCCTCACGTTTTGATTAGAACCCTCCCATGCTGACAGACAAATTGACCACTACTTTACAGAATCCTTCCTTCTGTCAATTATTATTTGTATTGTTGCACAGAGGCCCCTGTCAGGGATCAGATAATAAGATGATCTTTGTCCCAAACAACTTGCATTTGAAAAAAAAACAACTTGATTCAGCAGGCAGTTAAGCACATGCTTAACTGTAAGCACGAGTGCTTTTCAGAGTCAGTGCCTAGTTATGTTTATCTAATTATTTATATAGCCTTGATTCCATACTTTAAATGTTTTCCAGGATCAAAGGGATACCAATTCTTTCTCCCCAGTTTTTCTCTGTTCCTTTCTACCTGGTTTGATTATAGCCACTTGTAGCATAACAAAGAGCAGGGTCAACTGGGCCACCAGCCAGGGTGCCAACCATTTGGGGGAGGTGTGCAAAAATGGCAGAAGTTTTTTCTACTGGACTGGATGCTGCCTTACTGCTGGCAGCATAACCATTGATGCTGCTTTATGTGCAGCTGCCTCCCGGGGCATTCAAACACACAGTTATGCCTCTGATGGCAAATTGTGTGTGTGTGTGTGTTTAATCACACAAAGAAATTACTATGGAAAAGCTAATTCTAAGAGATGGATTTTGCATTTTATTCTTAAAGTGGTTTTGTCACGGTCATTCCTTTCCTTGTGACAGTGATTTCTACTGTAAATGTCCAGTTGCTGTGAAATTACCTTCAGTATATACACACCTCACTCTATGGGTTGACATTTTCATTTTTCCAGTGAAATGAAGTTGCTTTAGGAGGGAGGTGATCTCTAAGGGAAGCAGGGCCAGTCTAATGGAGGGCTCTGTATATCAGAACATAGACCTTGAAACTATGCTTGAGACCATGAAACCATAGACTGTGTATTTTTGAAGGTGTGAATCCCAAGGGCAGAGCAGTCATGTACTCCCAGGGATCTATGCTTCTAAGCACTAAGTTTCTGTGTTCTGTACTGAATGAAACTTTTTTTGGGGTGTGTAACTGCACGCTGAGTGCAATAATCAAGCCTGATGACACTACTGAATGGACAATTGTGTGGCTACATCTGTGTTTTACATAAGGAACTAGCCAGTCATAGATGTAGGGAAGGTTTTTTTGCACATATTTGTACTTGTAATTATTAGAAATAAAGCAAGGTAAGCATAAGACCCCTAAAGGTATCCAGGCAACCAAGTTTCTTCCACTTAAAAATACCAGAACCAATCAAAGCAGAAACCCAAATAAACAAATACCAGAATGCCAAAAATGGGCTATTGCATTGGCTTTGTAATCATCTTTTTTTTAGTAAAGGTGAGACATGCTGGTGTGTAGGTGGGAGGCTATGTTTAGCTCCAGGCCACAATCCAACACTGGTTATGATTACAAGGTGCTGATCCCAGACCTGGGCATTTTTTGTTTCCGTTGAGTTAAGAAATACATTAAAAACTACAAGTAGGGAAAAACTGAAATTATTTGTGAATTTATATTCAGCATATTCAGCAAAAAAGGCGGGGAAAGTCAGAAAATGGAAATGTTTTGTTTCTACATTTGTTTTAAACAACACATTTTAGCTTTTGATTTGAAAGTGATATTTTCATTTTGAAAGTGATGTAAGTAGTATGAAAGGATAAATAAAATTAAAACAAAATCCAAAGTTTTTGTTTTGGGTGTTCATTTTGCTGAAAAATCTGAAAAAGTTCTTTTTGGGTAACCCCAAAGTAAATAATATATATATTTTTAAATGTTTTTGTTTAGTCACAATACTGAAAAATCCATTATTTGCATTGCTCTGATTGTTATGTTCTTATCACGTGGCAAAAATCAGTATTTAGTAACTCCAGAGGATAATATTATTACATCTTGCCTTTTTAAGACAAAACAAATGCAAATTAGACATATTACCCAAACGAACAATTACTAACTTACAGAATTTGCAAAAACTGCTTTTCCTTTTCACTTTGGGTTCACATGTAATTTCTCTCAGTACACTTGTGCTTAGTATTATGGGTATCCTCAAGAAACTAAAGGTAGGCCAGCACTGCTTACTGCAGTGTACTATTGAGATACTCATATTAACTCTATCAAGATAAGTTAGTCCATGTGGAGCTCTGTGTTTTTGTGCCTAGCTTTTAGTGTACAGCTTTTAGTACCTGAACTACTTTATTCAGGGCTAATTTGGGTATTTGTGTAGTATTCAGTGTTGATGGTACTCAAACAATATCCTCTTTGGTTTTGCTTTAGATGTTTTCTGTTTATTATATAAGCTAGACCCTCACTGTGGGGGAATGAATGTTTATGAACTTGCTTCTGCTGCTCTTAGCTTATCAGGTTGCTGACCACTCTAATATACTTTCCCACATACAGGGCATGCCTACACATGCATTTACTCCAGCTTAAATTTACTGTGCAGTAAGATACTGCAGAGTAAGGGTATTTGAGTAGGTGTCCAGGCATGTGAGTTCCCTGAATCCCTGCAATGTACCCCTGCTGCCACCTGGGGGAGCTCCAGCCTCCCCTGGGTGCTGGCCAGAGAGCACTGGGCCAGGAGACAGCTGTCTCCTGATCCTCATGCTGCTTGGTAACAGGGAGCTCCTGACCCTGGCTCCTCAATCAGCTGCCCTAATGTGCCAGTGGGACAGCTAGTAGTGAGCTAGCTGCCCCACCAGCAGATGAGGACAGGAGGCTAGGACCTACTCCACCACTGAAGATCTTTTCAAGCCCTGTGCCTCGATCACCTGATCAGGGCATGGAGATGGGACCTTCCCCTACCAGGGCAGTTCTCAGCCAGCCCTGGGCCATGCAAGGAAGTTTGCATGTGCAGCCTGGAGCTGGCTGGGGACTGCCCAAAACAGGAAAGTTCCCAGCCACTTCCAAGCTATGCATGCTTCCCCACACAGCCTGTGGCTGGCCAAGAACTGTCCTGGTCAGGGGCAGGTCTCAGCCAGCTCCAGGCTAGGTAGGGAACTGTCCCTGTGCAAGGAGCTCCCATCCCTTGCTCCATGATTTCAATCGTGATCACAGAGTAGGAGCTGGTGAACTTGCTCCCAGACCCTGCCTCATGGTTGTGGAGATCCCAGCCCCAGCTCTGTGATTGTGATCAGGGAGTGGTGGCTGGAAGCTCTCTGCTGCTGGGGCAGTGGGACATTGTCTCCACCCAGGCATGCAGGGTAAGGGCTAGGGGGCTCATTCCCATGCAGCTCCATGAGCATGGAGCTGTGTGTGTGGTGGGGGGAGAGGGGAATAGGCTGGGTACCTTGTTCCTCCCCAGCCACTGCCAGCAGGGAGCTCCCAGTGCCAGTTCTGTGGCTGTGGGGCCATTGCTAAGAAGTGCTTATTTCCCAGCTTGAGCCCCACAGTCACTAGGCTTGGGCTGGAACACCCTTATCTCCCAGCCCGAGCCCTGGAACCATGGGGCTCAGGGAGGGAGATAAGGGTCCCAATTCACAGTTGGGGAGCGGGGGGCTTGGAACTCCCTGCTGCTGGGGTAGAGGGACATAGTCCCCACCCAGGGTGCTGTGGTGGAGCCTGCTCTGGCAGCAGGCAGCTCTCAGAGTCAGGGAGCTATCTCCTGCCCCGGTGAATGGCTGGCTGAGAGCAGATTTTGCTCCTGTTCAGGCATCTACATGAGCGCTACTGCACCATTACTAATACCTAGTAAATTTGCTACTTGCATTTGCCAATTTACTCATTATTAGAGAGGTTTACTGCAAGGTAAGCATGTGCATGGATAGATGCACATGCTTACTTCTCAGTAAGCTATGCTAATGCAAAGTTAAACATCTTGTGTAGACGTGCCCACAGTGGTGGTAACTGTTTGCCCCCGTTGCCCTAGCATTGCTGTCGCATTTTTTTTTGATTCAGCTTCCTGACTTCTTTTCTTACTATTTCAGATTTACTTGTTTTTGCCTACTGAAGCTTGTCAGAGTTTTTTGCTTATAGGTCTCTGAACTGGTGATCTTAGTGAAGCATTATGATGTGTCTTATTTTTTGCTATTTATATTGTCTTCTCTGGTAACCCCTCAGCCTGTGAGGCCTTTATGTTGTGCCCTTGAACTGACCTAGCAGAAAGAATTGCTGAATTGAGTTATTGATGAATCATGGGCTATTATTGGTTATTATCCCGTTTGGAGTCCCATGGTGAGCAAACTGTGATTTATAATGTGTTACGATTACAACGTGCTATTATTTTGCTACTCGATGTGTTGTGCAAAAGCTCCATTTAAAAATATATGGGTCTGATTCAAGGCTCATTTTAATCAATAGAAAGACACCCATTGGCCTCTGTAGTCTTTGGATTAGGTCTTACAGAAATAGTGGTTTGGTAATAAAAAGTGATCTTTCCCATTCAATTCAAATGGCAATGCACCAGCTTTGACTAAATGTGATTGACGTTCTAATCTAATATTAGTATTTCTTTTGCATTCTGCTTCTTCTATTTGTTGTTGAAGATGTCATATTTAGGAAAATCCTTACTCCTATGAAGTGAATAAGAGTTTACCCAATATGCATTTTTCCATTTACTTTCATGGAGTTAGGAATCTGCTAGGGATGCTGATACACATGATGCTAATTCCATGAAAGTAACTGATTTTCAGTGGCAGTCTTCAACCTGGCTAAAATAAAACATCTCAGGCTGGTTTTATTTATTTTAGATCTTAGGACATTTACACATGTACTCTGGAAAATGTGGGTGTGTGTGGAGGAGAGGGGGCAGGGGGGAGGGGAGGGTGCTCTTATTAGAGTGGCTCTGAGAGCTGCCATACTTAAAGTGCTCAAAGCATCATGTGTACCATCATCCCCAGCCTGAAAAATGTCTGTGGGGGCACTTTAACTAAAACTTGTTGAATGAGTTTTAGTTAAAGTGACCCCATGGCCACTTTTCAGGCTGGGGATGCTGATATACGTGACACTAGAGTCTGCTGGAGCATGGTAATTACCATGCTCTAGCAGACTTATTAATCAAGTATGCTCTGACACGTTGTAATTACAGCACATTGGAGCAGCCTCGATACACATGTATAGATGCTCTCAGTGTCTAAATGGGAAGTTTATGCATGACATTTGATCTCATTCTATTTAGTATTATAAGATGAAATTATTTTTAAAGGAATCATGTTTATGTAGCATTGTCATCTTCATAGTCTCAGTAAATTTTAATATTAGGAGGTGAAATGTTTTGGGGTTTTTTTTTAATCTTTGGCCATGTAGCATAGCTAGAATTATTCTCTCAAGCTCTTATAATGTTGGGCTACTCTGTTTTTTCTCTGAGTTTCTGTCAAATTTTGTCATGGGCATCTACAAATATTATTTGACTCATTTATATTATGCTCCTCTTCTTTTGGCTCCTTACTTTTACTAGTTATTAGTGCTCTCCCAAGCAGACCCAGAACAAGATCCTTCCTGGGTTTGTACTTCATTTTTAATCATTAGTTTTGTATTTTCATAATCACTTTTTGAAGCCTGTGTACTGCTTTTTCAAAATGGTTTCTATAATGTGGCATCATTATGTTGGTGCATTCTATCACCAACTTACCAACTTTGCTCCAGAGATGTATTAATGAAGCAGCTTACAGTTATAATAATTGTTATTATTTCTTTTTTATTCTGAACAGGCTTCCATTTATTTTGGTGAGGATTAGGAAGTATGTGCCACTGGATTATCATTTTGTAGAACAGCTTTCAGCCTACATGAACATGAATCGAGGTGATTTTGGGTTCTTTGTTGATTTCAAACTATTTATGTAGATATAATAATAATTATACGCCAATGGGTTTTTCCCAATGGGTTTATTTTGTACATGCTACTTGAAACAAGCTGAGTTTTCAATTTTAACATCAGGTGGTCTAATAATCTTTGCTGAGATTACATAGAACTCAACTCTGGCATTCCAGCATCTATTTTGAAATTTACCTTTTTATGTTCATTTATTTTCAGTGTCAAAAACTGACTAGTTGCAGAATCTTGCTTTTTAAATTCAGAAGCCTGCACAGATTTTTTTTTCATTATCATCACCATCACCATCATCAAATCTTTCTTGCATATATTTAGTTTTGTATTTCTTACAGTTTCTTCTGAGGACGACACACTCTTCCAGTACGGCAGCTTTTCTTGCATGCATGACACCTCCCCCTTTGTGCTGGTTATCTTTGCATTATCTCATGATTGCCTCTTCATTTATTGCAAACAAATCTGTTTTCTGCCATTTGCTTACCCTTGTGTTCTCTCTGCATGCCTTGGTATGCTTTTTAATTAGATTCACTTCTGTTCTTTCTCTGCTTGTTAACCCTTTCACTTGGAAAGCCGTTTTCACCAGCCCTGTAAAATATCTGCAGTTCTTGGCAAAGTCAAGTCCATTTCCCTCAATAACCTTGGTTTCACTTGGCTATCAGTTATACCACAAATAATTCAGCCTCTAATTAGTCCATCTGTTAACTATTCAAGTACACATGACTTATCTTTATTATGTGGGGCTGTAACATAATGGTCAGCCCTCTCACAGAGTAGCTCTATTTTGGGAAAGAAAACATGCCTTTCTGCATGTGATGTTCCTGTGTTGCCATTGTGCTCCCACTAGAATATATTGCAAATTCCGTAATTTATGGTCAGCAGCATGTAGCAGTGTGAGGATTTCACCCTTTCATATCTATGCAATATTACTTTTTCCCAGCTCTCCAGTCACCTCGATTTTTCTGCCAGGCCCTCTTCCAGAATGAGGCAGCTATATTTTTTGTGAAGAATTTAGTTTGTTTCTAACACCATATAACACAGTTAGGAGACAGAAGTGCTGGCCTTAATGCCCTTGCTCTAATCATATGACATGGGCCAAAGAGAGACTGAGGGACCTGGAACTCTTCAGCTTCTGCAAGAGAAGGCTGAGAGGTGATCTTGTGGCCACCTACACATTCATTAGGGGGACGCAGCAAGGAACCGGAGATGCTCTGTTCACCAGGGCGCCTCTTGGGGTAACAAGGAACAATGGTCACAAACTGACAGAAAGCAGATTTAGGCTAGACATCAGGAAAAACTTCTTCATGGTAAGTGTGGCCAGAATTTGGAATGGGCTTCCAAGGGAGGTGGTGCTCTCCCCTACCTTGGGGGTCTTCAAGAGAAGGCTGGACAGGCATCTGGCTGGGGTCATCTGACCCCAGCACTCTTTCCTGCCTATCCAGGGGGTTGGACTTGATGATCTGTTGAGGTCCCTTTTGACCCTAACATCTATGAATCTATGAAAGCTAATCTCCTGTCACATGGTCCACTATGTAGACATTACTGTTAAACCTTTAGTCCTCACTTCCTGAGGCTTCATTACATGACACCCTCATGGATCTCTAGGAGGCTTACAATCCTGTTTCCCAATTTGGAGTGACATCACACAGGGCAGTTAGACTGTAATGGTTGTGAACAGAACTATGAGTTTACATATTTTCAAATCTCTAGAGTTTGAATTTTGGCGTTTGCTTCACATGAACCCAACAGGAAGAAGAAAAATAAAGGAAAATAATAATGTTATTAGGCCTCATGTACTGTCCATATATTGATCAGGATTCACAAGGATTAAGCTTTATTTAACATAGAGGATCTGCCATGTGCTTGGATGTTGCACATTTTATGATGAAATCAAAATTTTATTATGAAACTGTCTCCAAAAAAAAATGGGTTTCTGTTTAGGCCCAACAGGAAGCTGTACATCATATTTCAATGAAATGTGTATGGTCCCAAAAATGGCTCCCATGGTTTCATTTCCATGGGTGCAATATGATTCCAAAACTAATTGAGGTTCATATAATTTCTGGATGTGTTGGAAAAATTTTAACCAGCTTACTCAACCAGAAAACTGGACTTAGATCTTGACTTGTCTAAAACCACTGTGATACATGTATCGAATTCTGGTTATTTTACCTACCTTTAAAACTGTTAAGTTCACAGTATATAATCAGTCATTTTTTCCTTTGATATTATTTTCCACACATGATTTTTCACAGATATTTCACAGATATGTCATCATCCCATTTTGATTTAGTTTTATTATAAGCTAGCCTGCAGTCATGCAACATGCCAACATACTATTTAATATCCTCTCAAAATTTTTGGTATTCCTTCCTAAGTTTTCTTAAGTCCAAAAAGTTTTTTGATGGGACCAAAAAATGAATGCCAAAGTTGAATGAGTTACAGCCGCTACTACCTAATTAAAAAGATTTTGTGCCAGTTGCTTTTGTTGGGCAGGATCCACACATAATATAATTTTAATCCTGTTTATATACACTCCTGGGACAGATCTGAGATCAGCATTGCCATTTAAGTGAGGTTAATCAAGCATACTGTATGCAGCTTTTGTTTCTCTATTGTATGTGAAAGGTGACTACAGCTGATGGGATACCGACTGGTCATTCACGTTGAAAACAGCTACTTTCTTGTTAACAGAGTGTCTGATCATTAACCTAACCTCAGCCCCAATGACTCTTTCTGCCTAGTCCTTGGAATCGTACAGCTGTTGTTATTCACAAAGGAGCTTATAGTTATGAACTGGGTTGTACTGGCAGTGGATGCATGATTCTACAGAAGGGGAGAAAACAAGTGAAAAATAATTACGCCTCCCTAAAAACAAACACTTTTTGGTAGTCTTGGTGTGGTTTATGTATATAGAAAGGACATTATAGCAAAATGAAAAAGACCCTCATAAAAATCCTTCTTGAAAAGTATTGTTGCTGACAGCCGTGACCTCTGCGAGTCTGCATGTTTACCCATAATTCATAATTAACAAAGACATTAGAACTGCCACTGGAGGATTCTGGGCTTTATTTCTTTCTAACTGGGCAGTACTAATGCTGGAAGTGCTCCCAATTCAGTGATTTAACATTTCAGGAAATCTTGGAGAGGCAGCAGAAGCCTCCTTATATAGTTCATACTCTGGGACTTTGGTTATACAGATATGGCTGAGATAATTATTCAGCTCTTGTTATTGCTGTAGTTCTGCACCTGATCCCTGAGCCATTAGAGCACTCTGCAGGTTATTACAACTATCAAACATCAAGGTCTCTTTTCTAGTCTCTTGACTGTGTGGTTATCATTTTACTTCTTTTAAATCCTCCATCTGCATAGAAAGCTTCTATGCTCTAACTTGGAGATCTGCTAACGCTTTTTTTATGGCTCCCCAAATGAGACCCTTTTCTTACCAGCACATTAACATAAAAATATAAACTTAGAGATTCTCCACTTGTGTTGTTTTATATTCTCCCTCGTTTGATTTCCTTTTGGAGCCAATGTGCACCTACACTTTAATTTTTGGAGAGAATGAAGGAGGAGAGGTGGGTTCTTCAGTGCTGTGGAAAACTACAGAACCTCCCCAAGATAATATCATTTCCCTACGATAATTTCATTGGATAAATGTGGGCCCATTTTTAACTTTTCCCTTAGTGGAGATGCTACCTTGCTTTACATAAATTTCTACCTTATTGCTATTTCTCAAGCTGGACAAAAATCAGCAAATCAGACAAAAGTGCAATAGCAGCTTTAAATAGTGCTTTGAGCCTAGCTATATTTAAAAATTCATTACTTTATAACCTTCTGCACTAGGGTGAGAATACCTTCTTAAATTTTCACATGGGGAAACCTGCTTGATAACATATATTTCTCTTTTCTATGTGTAAAAAAATAGCTCTATAACCAGTTATAGCTCTATAACCAGTAACTGCTATTACTGAGATCTTGACAAACCGTAAAATGATCAAAACCAGGCAGCTCTGAATACGCTGGGCACTGTGTCAGCTATCTGGGGGCAGGCATTCACTCGTCATGATATATAAGATAATACTATAAATTAAGAGTCTAAACCAGACCTCTGTGGATTGCATCTTAACTGAAAACAAGTAGCTAATGTTCTTGCATGCAGTAGAGTACTTGGCTTTCTGAAATTTGTATTTTTGCATTATATCAACAAAACACCTGCAAAAGGCATTTCATCAGCACCATGCAAACTGATGAAAGATCTAATCCACCAAGAGTCAGGGGCAGTCACAAACAGTATGGTAGAAGTAGGAAACATATGGTCGCCTTACTTAATATTGCTGTACTGTTGTCCCACAACATATTCCCCTAAATGGGCATTAACTTTATTGGTAAATTAGAAGGATGTGGAACTGAAATGCAAACGAAACCATCACATATATGTGTTTGGGTTTTTTTTAATAAACAGAAGATATAATTTAATGTATATAAGTATATCACACTGTAAAAAGTATGTATAATGCATATTGCACTACTTTTGAAATAATAGATACATATGGGTGTCTCAAACAGGCAGTAATTTTATCTAGAGAAAGCAAAGGGTAATTCTGTGCTTTAACTTGTGCTTTACTTAATCTCCATTTAAAGGGAAACTGTCTCCTGTTCATACCTGTATATAAAGAGGAGAGGATTTACTGCAATAGTCTTTCAAAAATTCTTCTTCTGAGCAGCAAAAAATAAATGCTTGATCTATATCTGTAGCTATATCTATCTATAGCTATCTATCTATATGTGTGTGTGTATGTTCAGTTTCTGAATTCTCCTTCTTTTTTATTTATTTTTTTAGACTATTATGACAGTAAAGTTAATGTAAAGTTATAATGAATTGTTTAGGGTCCTGAATCTTCTATCACTTCAGAGTAAATCATCAGTAAATTTACTTATGGAATTCCTCTAGAGTTAAATGCCAGAATAAATTAAAGGTGAATCTATTCCTAATATGTTTAACAGAAATAGTGAAACCATGAAATTTCAACTGGCTGAATTCCTACACCACTAGAAACTGTCCAAAAACAAATAGAAAAAAAATGGGGAGAAATGGGCAAAAGTTTTCAATCATTTTGTCCTAGCCACTCTAGGGGCAAATTCCATTTGTATTTTAAGGCTAAATCCTTCTTGCACACAGCTCCCATGGACTTTAGTTCAAGCCTATGTTTTAGGATAGTCTTAATTTAAGCAGATATATTTTGAAAAGAGACTATGCTGATGCTTTTCAAAGTATATACAAGGTGTGGGAAATAAAATAATATTAATAAATAATAATAATAATAAAATGTTTTATTTTGTTTTGTGTTTTCTCTGCTGTAACTAGTCTTATTCCTAGAATTGTCCTGTCACCAGAAAGAAGGCACAACCAGAGAAATAGCAGACCACATACATTTCTTTCTTTTCAGTGGAATATTATTGGTTTTGTTAAAGGTAAGTCTGATGATTAAATACTAGCGCAACACTTTAGTAGAAAAAGACACAAAGGAGAGGAGGAGGACAAGAAGTATCAGAGTTAAAATGAGAAATGTGTACTTATAGGTACCCTTTGGACTCAGGGAGAAATGCCATTTATACAACCTAAAGCCCCATTCCCAAAATACGATACTTACATTTGCATCATATACAAGTCCATTGTACTTTGCATGGATATGTTTATTCATAGACTTATCTTTCAAAGGATCAAAGGATCAGGTTCTGACATTCGTTAATCTTTGCCTTTCTCCTGTTTATTGTTATTGTTGTTGCTGTTGTTATTATCTTATAGCTATTTAAGAACATGAAGCCACACTAATAATCACAAAATGGGTCATGAGTTTTCCACTGTTAATTATGTAGCTGATTAAGAGCATAAAAAACAGAACCATTTTGAAGAATCCTCCTAAGAAGACATATCATGGGAACATAGTATGGCTGTTTAATTATTCAGTTACATTACTTTAGTCCTGATTCTGCTCTGATAAGAAGTAAATCATGATACAATGTCCTGGAGTTATTCTAGTATATGTTTGAGATTTGTCATACCCTCATCCTTTGGAGTGGAGGATTTTTTTTTCACTGGGATGATTCTAATATTGTTTAAGAACCTAGATAATTGGGAGGCAAATTCTAAGCTCGTACTACACAGCACTCTAGTGACTTTAGTGGGAAGTCTTCACAGTGGGTGCATCTATATAGATGCTACTGTGCAGCAGCAATGAGCTACTGCGCAGTAGCTTGGCACTACTGCTCAGTAGCATTGGTGAGCACTAACCATGATGCACCCCTACTGTGCAGTAATAGTGAGCTACTGAGCAGTAGCTCATTGCTACTGCACAGAAGCATCTGAAAAAAACCCCATGCAGTAGTGGTAATGCCTGTTACTGTACAGTCATTTATTATTTGCTTATACAAGTATCAAATGACTGCTCAGTAACAACTGTGTAGTCTATAGCCAGTAACTATTTTTTTCTTAAAAAAATGTCACTTACTGCCTTATATCCACTGCGTGTCCAAAGAGTTAATTAACCAAATCACAATTGGTCTGTTAGAAAAATAAATAGTATACATTTTATGAAGCACTTGAATTCTTTTTTGTAAATCTTTATTGAACAGCTTCTCAGGAGACAAAAAGTCCTGTCCCAAAATAAGCAGTTTCTTGATTGACCCTATAGCTACTACTGATATTACAGTTGCATTTACAGTTGCCAATTAAGATCAGTGTCTGATTGTCGGCTGCCCTAAAGAGCCAAAACAAGGCACACATTCATGATCACACAATTTGTCAGTGGCAGAATGAGGAGTATAGGAGGCTAAAAGAATAATCCTGAATTCAGGATAGCCCTATCTGTGGGTATTGTATATGATAGGTAGGGATGCAACCTACAAATTAGGACCTAGTAGGCCTCTAGCTGCTGGAAGCTGTAAGAGAAACTATAATGGAAGACAGGCAGGGGACAGATTAATGTGAATAGGCTCTGCATATATAGCCTTCCCCTTAGCATCCACTCTTTTGCCACTGTGATATAGGATAGTATGTTAGATAGACTCCTGTTCTGCCCAATCGGGGGCTTCTTATGCTCTTAAGAATTTAGGTTTTTGGATTTCCAATCCAAAGGCCCACACTGTACAGTCTCCCTTGCAAAGGTAAATGACACTCCTGATATTTCAAAATGTTTTGTGGATTTAGGCACACTGGTCCAGTTAGAGCCAGTGGTGAAATGAACAACTAAATCCGCACATAACAGTCTGGAAATGCAGTGTTTTGAAAAACTGCAGACTTGAAATGTAAGTAGCATATTGTCCAAGAGTTGTAACTGCCTGATAGGTAGATAATATCCACTGGAAGGAAAAAATATGCATGTACTCACCACAATGTTTTATAGAGCTATGCCCTTTTTTCTGTAAACTCTCATCAACGTTCTTGTGTGTTATGTGAATGATTTGCCTGCAGAATTGAGCCCATTGAACTAGGAGAACAGTGAGGTATTTTTAAAATGCTATAGTAGGGATGCTATTCACTAGACAGTCTAGAAAATCTTCAAAAGCCTTAGCCTGTGATCGTTTTTTCCCTTGAGTAGCTCAACAGAGTAATGCCATGGAAATCAATAGGTCTACTCACATGCCTGTGCATGTTTGCAAGATCAGTGAGCTCAAGGGGCTATATAGCCTATCAAGCAAACAATAAAATGAATTGAAAACAATGTAGGTACATATATGCATATGTGTCTTTACATGACACAGCAATAGCTCTGCATCTTGGTCCGTTTTATATTTCACTAGTTTTGGCCATGGTTTACATCACCTTTTGCTGGGGTGAATCAAAGCATGCAGTTGATGGTGATGGAAGTTTGTCCATGGGAAGGATTCAATGGCAAGAGAAGAGTGCGTAAGAAAATGTTATCATCACATGGGGCATGAGTGGGGCCAGGATGACTGGAGTAATGTGCTCATCTGATGAATTTCTTTCTGCCTGAAGAGTGCCCTAGGGATGCCCAACCAAAAACTATAGCTACATACCCTTTATCTGATCCGTGAGCTTCCAAATGTCTCTCCTTGGTGACAGAAGGGAATAAAATTTGCATCTTCTTCTGTCATTCTGGGTGAACCACCAACATATTTTCTTTGCCTTCTTTTCTTTGTTTTTATTAAAAATTATAATACAGAAAAGCATATACTTTTAAATTGTTGTAATGTAACACTTTACCATGAGCCATGAGAAACAAGAGAATCTGGAATCAGAGCTGAAATGTACTGGCATGCACACCTTAAACTGAGATCAAAATCTTGGCCTTATGTCTTTAACTTGCCCCACTGCAACCAGAAATTGCAGCAAATATGTTTTGTAAACCCATCCCCTGTTAAGAGATCTCTTCAGTTACTGGGCAAAATGAGATAGCTTATGACTACCATTTTAACCTTAGTTCTTAATTTCTTTGTTCTTGGTGATTTTTCCCACAGTTGTACTTAATGTCCATTCCCCTCAATTTAAAAAGTCAAAAGTTATTAAATTAATGCTTTCCTTTTTTTTTAACTTAAGGGCCTTAAAATGAGAGCAGGTGGTATATCTTGTTCTTATTCTATAGCCCTCTGACAATGTTAAAGTTTCTGCAGCTTTAGATTCTCTCATTTCAATGCCTGCACTTCACTCATGTTTAGCCATGACATCATATATTCTTCTTCATTCATAAAGCATTGATGTAAGTTTTCTTTTTTTTTTCTTTTTTTTTAAATAAATCTTAGTGAAGCTATGTAACATTTCAGGTCAGTCCTGCAGGACCACTCTGGTCTCATTGTAACGGCTGCTGTAGAGCATGGAAACTTGCTGGCACAATACTGCAAAGTGACTCTGCAGGGGCTGCATGACTTCCAGCCAGCAATGAACCACAGCCAAGAAATGCCAATATGGATAATGCAAACAAGAGAGATTTGGGGCACATTTCGATTTAACCATCTGATTTAATTGACAGAATAAATGCACCTGTCATCGGGTAATATTCTTGTGATTAGTTTTGGCTGTGATGATGAGATGATGTTAAAAGAATGTCAGAACAACCTGTCCTGGGACTCCTGCAGGCAGTTTCAAGCGAAGGAAGGTCAGTTTTCAACTAGTTAAAAGACACAGAATTATCCTTCATTATTGTGTGGGTCTTTTATTGAGACAGTGAGCATTTTAAGTTGCGTTTTTTTCTCTAAATCAATCCTTATCCAAGAATCAAAACAAAAGGAGATTAAATACAAACTAACTGCCTCTTAAATTGGCCTTGTTGGAGACGTTCTTAATTTGGGGGGAAAAAAATCATTCCAAAGTCAAAACTGCTCTATGTTGTCATTTAAAAAATTGAGACTCTTATGGAAGTGGAGGGAGCATCTTTAAAATGCCCCGGTGTGCTGTGTTTCCTCCAGAGTGCATTTGACTCTTCAAAATGGCTTATCAGTCGGATTCTCTGGAAGGAGTGGAGATTCTGCTTCCTCAGAACTGATGAAGCTTGTTTGTCAGCCTTATACACCTTCTTCTAAGGAAATCCTGCTATCATCCTGTGATAGCAGGTAATATATTATATCTGGAGAAACTGGAGAAGTATATCAAAAATGCATTGAGACCTCTGGAGAGGGGTCTTTCCTTGACCGACATTTCCTGATCCTTATACAAGCTCCCATGTTGAGAGATAGGTGAAGGCTTGGGAGGATTCAGAGTGTGTTAACCTAACTAACTGATCTATCCTTACCATATTGACATTAATATTATTTACATATCATTACATGGTGATTGGTTTTATTGCAGTGATTCTGCCCATAAGGCCAAACTGCAAGTAAGGCAACATTTTCCTGGGCATTATATAAATGTATCATGAAAAAGAGAGTTTGCACTGAAGTGGTTACATTCTTACTAGATAAGATAGAAGGTGGGAGAACAAAAAGAAGATCCCCCATTTTACAAGTAGGAAAGCAGAGGCACAATGTAATTAGATGATTTAGAGAAGCTCACTCAGGAGACCTAAGATAGAGCATAGAAATGTATTTTTCAATTGTCTTTTCAATCCCAGTTCCTTATTCATAAGCCACCCTATGTAATACACAGTAGGTGCATCTACACGAGGTGCTTTACTGTGAAGTTCATCAATTTGCTCCTCAGTAAAGCATCGCTGTCTACGTGTGTGCCCCTATTAGGCTGGAGTCAATTAACTAACTCTGCCATAGGACACATGTACTATCCTATGGTGGAATTACTTACTTTGCCACAATGCATGTGTATGTGTTTACTGGGGCTGGCTGGGGCATGAGTGTGCTACAGTGTTGGGGCTGCCTACTGACTAGCCTTGCACCGTAGCACGCTCGTGCCCCAGTTAGCCCCTCCACAGCATGTTGAGCCAGGGTGAAGCAGCTCCAGGCCAACAAGCTGACCCTCTGGGTCCTCTGCAAGCCGGGGCTCTGCCGCCCTGGCTCAATATGCTGTGGTCCTGGGTGCACATGTAAACGCTGCACCCAGGAGCAATAAACTCCAGTGTGAACTGCACTGGAGTTTGTGTTGCATTAATATCACATGTAGATGCACCCAGTATTTCTTACTTGACTGAGATTTTAATAATTTTGATCTTTTATAATATACAGTTTTCCTAGGTTATTTAAAAGATGGAGACAAATATGTGTTTGTTAGTTTTTAAAAGCAGATTATACTACTCTGTGGTGAATGTTTAAATGATGGTGCTGGGCAATGAAGACCTGAATATATCGTTAGAGTAGTTGCAGCTTGCGTACTGCTAATGCAAACTATCCCCAACCATTCTGCTCATGTGAATTAACACTCACTTGGAGGCCCCATTTCTGGGGTGAAAGGTTAGTTCAATCTCCATGCTTGTACAATGCTCACACTCCCTGTTGAGATAGCTCAGAAGGCATTGCTGGATAGTACCTTTTGATTTAAAAATCAACATTCACATATAGTTTATTTACTAAAATATTGGACAGTTTTTCCAGCTGATTGGTGTTTTAAATGTAAGTGATGATGCATAAGATTGCTTTCCCGGGGTTGCCAAACTAACATAAAATATACAACATTTTATTTTACACTTAGCAGGCATGCCTGGGATTAAGCAGGAAGGGTGAAATTCAGCCTGGGGTAGGTAGTCCGCTCTGCTGAAAGTCTATTTTGGAGGATTAAATGGTGTTTAAGTGTTGCACTGACACTTTACAGGTCCTCTGCACAGGTGTGAATCTCACCCTAAGACCAGGGTTGCTGCACGAGAACTCTGGAGGTGTTCTTTTTTCTTGATTGCTTTACTAAGCAATTTAGCTTCTAGATGATGTACAACTGCTTGTGTTACTCAAGGTTAACCATAACATTTTGGGATTATGCCCAAATGCCTACACAGTGGATGCATCTACACGTGCATTAAGGCACTTTTCCTTTCTGTAGGTAGCAAATTAACCACAGAGTAGAGTAACTGGCTGTGCATTAAGCATCTGCATGTATAGATGGCAACACTTTGCTGTGCCATCAATTAGTCTGCCTCACACTAAAGTATCTTGTGTAGATGTACCCAGTCATTACTATTCTAGAGCCCAGTTTTCCTTCCATTGAAATTGATGACAAAATTTCTATTCTTTTAGATGCAGACTTCGTAATGATAATATGTTGCTTTTGCAGGAAATCTTTTAGGTTGCTAGTGGTTTGCTCACAGAGATCCAAATACAATAAAAGCTTTCTTTTGGGGAAAGTCTGTAGAGATTTCTGTACTCCATGACTGCATGCTATGCTATCAGCTTCCAAGAAACTCAAACTCTGAGCATGATAAATTTTGACACTCTTAGTTGTACTGGCCATCATCTTAATCAAGCAGTAATCTCACTGATTTCAGTGTAAGTGAGAGGATAAGAAATGAGCCCAAAGTCTTCTCCAGGATAGTTTAAAACTCTTCAAATTGACTAATTTTTAGGTACATATATTTCAGGAGCTGGCAGTCCTCCTAATTGGTCTTAATTTCTGTTGGGCTTCATTGAAGCATATAGCATGGATCATTTCTGGATGATGTGAGGTGGGGTTGGAAGAATTAGTCTGCTATCACTTTCTCTTCCCTCTATCTCTTTGTCTTGAAACTGTTCCTCAGGCCAAGAATCAGTAGGGCAAGGCAAATCAGAAACTTGACCCTGTTGTCAGAATTGGGCCTGAGTTAGCAGGAAGAAGTCTAACGGATTTAGAGAGTGGAGATAGAACCAGCAGCTGTTGACAGTGTATTCCCAATATTTCTGCAGAAGACGAGCACAATCACAAGTTGTTTCTGAGGGCTTTGGGGAAATTAGAGAGGTTGGAGAAGACATTTTATTCTTAGGGATGGGTAAAGAGGGATACTCAGTCAGGAAGGGATGAGTTTGGGGAAGAAAGGAATTGGAAGTAAATCTACCTCAATTTAGTCTTTAAGCAGCAGAAGCTAATGTAGTCTTTAATTCCTCAAGAATGGAACTAAAGCATGAAATAAATGGGCACAAATCCTACTTAAGTCATTGGACACTATCTGCTTTTCTGGGACAGGTTGCTGATAAACCTTAAAATTACTGCATTTCTATTCAGTGGGAAAAAATGATCTCCCAGTTCCCGTACAGCTGTCCCATTGCATCATTAAATCTAGTAGAAAAAGCAAATACATGCTGCATGAGATTTATCAATGAAAATATTGTTTAACATTTGCAGTGTATACACAACCCATTATAAAACTCAGTGGTGCATGTTCAGAAGCAAAATGTATTACTGTAGATATCAGTAGATAACTATTTATAATTAATCCTGTAGGAATAGTGCTTCTAAAGCTAAGAAACATCTAAACTGAACTGAGTATGAAAATGCTTTTGGTTCACTTTTCTATGGAAATTGAAGCTTCTGGTTTGGTTATTTTAGTGTCAGCCTTCAGTCATGTAGTGCTCCAAACTTAGACAGAATTAATTACCCAGCAAACAATAAGGGGCTGGGGATTGATATTAGGGTCTTGCCTAATTTTCAGTTTGTGATTGGGCTTGGGTTAATGTGCAAGTATAACAGAAGTATTGGTCAGTACTTCTAGTCAGTAAAGAAAACTTAAGATCCTCTGGTTTCTTCCAAGCACAAGAGTAAATGCTAAGGAGGTTTCAGTATACTGTAGAAGTGGGAGAATCTTTAATTTTCCTGAATTCTGCTTTGTTGACAGTGGACCTCTGGTTTGGTTTTGTTTTCCCTCCTCTTAGGACTGCTTCCACCTGATAGGAGAAGTAGAATGGTCCAAAGTGAATCCATAAGCCATCTACTTGGGAAATGACCCTATCAATTCTTAGTTAGTGAAAATGCTGTGTCCCTGACATTATTAAGATGGTCTGTCTTTGACATATGAATGATCACTTCTCAATGGAGTGAAATCCTATGGTTCTTTCAGTAAATTAGACCAGGGCTAGAATATTTTGTCTGTAAGTACACAGGGCATTTACATGTGTTTTCTGCCAGGGACAGACAACAATGTGAATTTCCAAGACAAAAAGTCAGCGTGTCTTTCTTAAAAATAAGGTTTATTTACAAGTTCAAAGGCAAAGGGAGAAAAATATGAACAACAAACTTGCATATCCATCATACTGGTGATTGACAGTGCTGAACCACCAGTCAAGCAGGCCATTTGGCCTCCAGTTCCCTCATACATAGCCAGTTTCACAAAGGCCACAGAGCCTGGCCTTTGTGCTGTCCTCTCTCTTTTTTGTTACTCCAGAGTTATTAAGAAGCTGGCTGTTGCTTTGTCTTAGAATTATATCCCTTCATTTCCTTAAATCTAATCTTCCTAGATGGCCACAGTTGCCAGCTGAGCTAATCAAGGTGATTGGCCCCAGTGATGTCTGTTCAATTGGGTGCTCCATTGCATTTTAAATAATAGGTAGCTATCATCAGGGATCCAGGTTTTGTGTTCACCACAGAAAAATATGGTAAAACCTGAATGTTCTCATTTTAAGGAGAAAACCCCAGATTTTCTCCTTTAAAGGAGAAAAATGTGAGAAACGGTAAGTTTTCCTTGCAGGCTGGCAGTTTCAGCCTACAATGGGCTGGGGGGAGCAGGAGAAGGGCAGTCTGGCAGGGGGTGCCATTTGCATGTGCACACATATACATGCACATGGCCACCAGGAAGCCTGGAGAGCAGCTTCCTGCAGGTAAGACTGGCAGCAGCAGCAGTGGTTGCAGTTGTGGGGATTGAGGCCCCTATAATGAAGGAGGAAGGGAGTTGGGCAGGACTGGGACTGGGGCTGGAGCTGTGGCTGCTGCCCAGCTGGGATAGTGTGTGGGGCTTGGAGCCAGAATGTATGACTGCAGGCCCCAAGGCAGGGAGTGGGATGGGGCCGTAGGCAGCTTATCCAGAGGATAGGGGGGTAGCTCCCTGCTGCTGCATGCACTCATGGGAGGGACATGATTTGTACCCAGGGTGGGCTGGCTGCTGTAGGCTCAGGCTCCCCACCCTCCTACCTTCCCCCTGGGGCCTCCACAATTTAGCGGGTGGAACCTGGTGCAGCAGGGAAGAGCAGGGTGGGGAAGCTTGATGCCACTGCTGCGAGCCCTGTGCCACCATGGTGAGGTACCTCCTTCTAACTTGGCAACAGCAGGGGCAGTGGCGAGGAGTTGTGCTCCTCATTGCTGTTGGGTGGGCAGGGGCCACTTTGCCATAGTGGGGCGGGGTTTGCGGTGGTGGCAATGAGCTTCCTTACCCATGCTGCACTGGGTCCCACCTGCTGGGCTGTGGAGACCTGAGGGGGAGAGCAGCAGGGCAGGGAGCCCAAGCCCAGAGCGGGCAGCCTGCATCTACCCCTGCCACAGCTGGACCCATGTCCTACTGAATGAAGGGGCAGGGGGAGCTCTGATTTTCCATGATAAAAAATCCAAAATGAAGCACCAAAATGTATAGGTATTTACAGTTTATTTTGTTATAGTGATTGAGGCACTGGTAGGCTTCGAAACTGCTTTAAAATTGTAAATATATCAATAAAACATTGTATTAGTTATATATATAGTGCTGTTTCATTTTAATCATGGAGAAACATGAATTTTAGGGTTTTTAATCAGGGATTGTGTGATTTTTATCAGACAATTTGCTATTTTTAAACAGAGAAAACCAATATGCCTGGTTATCATTCTCCTGATTACTGTATTATCTTCATAACTGAGCATATTAAAAGTGTCTTGGTAATGTGGTGCCCCTCAACACCCTTATGTAGCTGCAAGATACTCTCAGAAGTTGATCAGGGGATTGATATCAAATTGTTACTCTGTTCATCAGAACAGACTTTCTCTTATATTATAGTGCCAAATTCATACTGCCATCAGAACTAACTTCACTTTTGTGCTAGGTATTTGATTTATTTTGAACCACAATTTATTTATATTCCCCCAGTAGAGTGACAGCTGAAGACATTTTAAAACATTTTTACTCTAAGAAATGGAGGCTTTTACTTCTGTAAGCTGTGCTCAGAAGCAACTTTAATTTGCATCGTAGTCATTAAGATTTCAACCTTGCTTACTCAGATTCTTATATTTTGATCTCTTCTGGTCATGGATGTGTGGACTACTGCTTCCGCCTATTTCCATGGGGTTGAGGAGGATTTTTCTCTGAGCCCCTGTAGCAGCCATCACCTGTCACTCTGTTTAATTTCTTTGGTGGAATACTACAGCTTTGTCCACTCTTATTACTAACTACACAGAAAAAGATACCTTTTACCCCTTCACCTTCAGTTCTCTTTGTTTGGGCAGCCAGCAGTTGCTTCTGACAGCAGTCTGTTCCCTGAATTACATAAGCCACAAGCAATGGTTTGCACTGGCAGTTTGATAGATATAGAGAGAACCTCGAAACAGAAGAGAATGAAATCCATATTCATCTTTACAAATCCTCTGGAAAGGAGTGGTAGTGTTACACTAAACCTAAGGAAGATGACAGTATGACTTAGATTTACAGCAGCATAGAAACCTGCTTATTTTCTGCCCCATCAGGCAAAACATATCTGTGATGGACTTCTCAGAGGACAATCTTGGAAGGATCATGACCCAAATTTACAAAAGCGGCCAGTAATTTTTGATGTGTCAGTTTTTTGGTTGCTGGACCCAAACATTAATCTCTATAAGGAATCATCAGTCTTATGTTATAGGTCCTTCTCATGTCCCTCAAGCCTCATGTACCTGTCTGCTGAATGATCTGCCCTTGAGTTAAGTATGTCCTGACATTCATCTTTTCACAATATATTGACTGCCTGGGTCAGTATTTTGGCTGCTAGTAAGTCTGGGTTGCGTTTTGCTGAGCAACTCTGAACAATATCTTTACTAATATTTAAGTACTGCATCGTGAGAATAGAAGGATATCACTTATGGTAGCAGTGGTTTAAGACAATGACATGTAACTTTAGAATTGTAAATACAGAACAGCATCAGTTATTTTCTATTTATACAGGAGGTAGAATTAATATCTGACAGGCCGGACAATGTAAATCACAACTTCATTGGATGGCAAACTTGGACTTACTTGTAGTGGCTGAGAGTATCCTGTGGTAGGTAAAAGAGGAAAAACCTTGAATAAATTGTTGCCAAACATTGAGGTTTGGTGCTCTGAAAACATGTAAATAAAGTGTGTGAATAGGAAGAGGAGTTTTTCTTTCAGAGAAAAAGACTGAAATGAAAGATGAAAATGTTGCCTGTTTCTACATTCTGTCTTTCTTTAACAGGAAGGCTGAAGAATAGTTAGCATTTTGTGGGGTCATGGGATATGTGTGTGGATATATGTATAACTAATTCCAGCTGCACAAAATAAGAATTAGATGTTGGCAGAGGCAGGTCCAGGGTTTCATAAAGCGGATGTGTGGGAGTAGTGGCCAGTGCTGCAGGGATGACTGCATCCTCCACTGCCAAGCTCCCAAGCTTCCTTCTCACTGTACAGTGGGCAGGCTACACTTCAGGAGCAGTCGTCAGGGACTTTTTAAAGTCCCTAAAGAATTCCACCCCCCGCCGCCAGATTAACGCATAGGCAAACTAGACACACACATAGGGCCCTAAGTGAAGAAGGGGCCCAGTTGTGCTTATTTTATATATTATAGTTATTGAGTGAAAAATGTAGGGGCCCATGAGGTTCTTGCCTAGAGTCCACTAAAGGGTTAATCTTCCCCACCCCCCCAAACCTTTCCTCTCTGCATAGAGTCATGTCCCCTCCCCTTCTCTTGCCCTTTTTCCTTCATCTGCCACTGCCACTGTATCCCCACTATTCTGGGTGGTGAGGGGAGCCCACTCCCATTGGGCTGAACAAGGACTGGGCTCAGCCCAGGACAGCAGCAGCAGTGTGAGTTGTGGGGAGGTGGGTTCCCACTCCCTATGCCTGTTCCTGAGCTGGCAGAGAACACCCAGACAGAGTAGGCAGGCAGGGAGAACCTACCCACCAACGCACCCCAGTACTGTCCTAAGCTGAACCCAGCCCTTGTGAAGCCTGGCTGGAGTGGAACAGGAGCTTCCCATACCCTTGCGACAGCAGGGACACAGTGGCGGTGGCAGGCAGGGGAGGGGAGGGGAAGGAATAGGACACATCTCTGAGCACAGAGGGGAAGGGAATGGGGGGAAATTCTTACCTTTTTGGGAGACTTTAAGAAGTCTGCTGGCTTCTGTTCTTGCCACATGGTCAGAACAGCAGCACAGCCTGCCACTGTAACTCCTCTCCCTGAATGTTGGTTTGACTGACTTAGCTTACATATGAATGTCACTACCTCTTTATTATACTTTTAAAAAGTGCTGTTAGAAGAGGTTAGATACGCATTTGCAATCAGAAATAGGCAGGGGATGTTACATTGCTCCATGGTATAGAAAAGCTTTGTGAATACATTTTGCAATGTTTTTATTACAGCAGATCCAACACTGGGAGTCCAGTCTTTGCTTTTATTTTCTAAGAAAGAGCACACCTCCAGATTTTTTAAATTGGTCAGTTTCTTGTAAGCTAATTTTTATTTGTGGATGTTCAGAGAGAAATCACATGCCAGTATTATAGCTTGTATCAATGGGATACCTTATTTACTCACAGGAGTTTGTTAAAATCATTGGAACTATTCCTTGCATAGGTGCAGTCTTGCATAGGTACTAGTCAGAGGAAGCACACCTGTATAAATGAGGCTGAAAAGTGGAAAGATCTAACCTATACACTAGTATTTCTTCTAGTATTGTTTGTATAGTAAAAACTAATTAGAACTATAATTTTGGTTCATAGAGAATTTTTCTTTCTAACATGTTCATTTAAGATAGATTCATCATCAGGGACACAGTGCATGGCTAAATTTAAGGCAGAGCAGACTGTATAGTCCCATCAGACTTGCTTATTTAGGCTACAGTTAGTAGAAAAAAAGATTCATTATATTGAAATTTTCAACTCTGTACCACGTTTCTAATGCAAGGAAGGTAAAATATTTTAACAGGTTTATTTCTTTCAAACATTAATCTAAGACAGCAATGCTGCTGTACACTTCAGTACTCAGTTTGGGGTTCAGAAAATTTATTTTTTTAATAAACATACATTCAAATTAGCTCTTTTGTGTATGAAATAGACTATTACAGTAATTTTAATAACATTGGTCTTTATTAAGTGCTGTTAGTTAGAATAATGCTATGTAAATAGATGATAAAGAGGAACTTGCAGTGAGCATGAGTTAACCAGCTCACTGACTAAAATTGTTATTTATAAAACCCTTTCCATTTCTGTTTTTTAATTTCAGTACTCTAGCTTTTCTTCTGTCCCTTTCTGTAGGTTCCATCACATTCAGGATTTGATTGAAAGCCATTGGTGGTAGAAGGCTGTAATACAAGTCATTGTTCCTGCAGCTCTGAGTCACTGCTTTAGTCAGCATTGATTTGAATCTTTCTCTTGCCACTGTAACAAGAGAACCATCACTAACCTCCATAACAATAGGTAGCACATTTTATTTTTTCTCTGCATGCAAGTTGGGCAAGTGGTTCATTTAAAAAAGAAGCTGCTCAATTCTTGCTGGCTTGAAATATTCAAGCCTCTTGGAAGCTTAAGGCCAAAATTAGCTGAGTGATTAATCAAACAAGGAAGCTGCATAGAAAGAAAAATTCTTGGAAACCCACAGGAACTTGCCAACTTTTACAAGACTTGTCTCCTGGAATTCACCAGTCTTTTCTAACCCCTTTATAAAATCCTGCTAAACCACAGTACCTGGCCAAATTCCATAAACCATACTGCAAAAATAACCTTCCCATTTATTTATGAACTGATAAACCTTTTGTGTCTTAAATTAATAAGTTTAAAATTAGATCTGCTAAGTATTCTCCCAGGATGAATATTTTTAGTTATAAGTCTTTAGAGCAACATCTTCTACTGTTGCAGTCCCAGTAGCTACAGTCTAGTGCAACAACTGTGAGAAAAGAAGACAAGAAAATAACTTATTCTACGTGCGCAGAAAAATGCAATCATTGTATGGTATTTACTTGCATATAACATGTACCCTTTTCCCCAAAATTAGCTGCTGGAAATTGGGGTGTCTATCTTAAACAAGGAAATTTAGGGACCATCAGGTCTGATTTGATGGGAGCCAAATTGCTTGGCCTCTCTTCAAGCCTAGAAGAACTTACCAAGTCAGCTGAGGGCCCATCTAGCTTCGTAAATAGGGTCAAGCAGCTCAGCTCAGCCACAGCCATTAGTTGAGTGCCGTCCTGCTGGAGCTGAATTGTACAGCCCTGCTTCTCATGTTGGGTAGATGCTGCATCGTTCAGCTAGGGGGTTAACAGATAAGGCACAGGTTTTTGCTCCCCACCGCTGCAACTTCTTCTATTTGCCTTGCAAGCCAACTGTACTTATTGGTATTTTTAAGGAAAGATCTTTTTTCTGTCTTCATTACCCCTTCCAGATATGAGGTGCATGTCTTATTTAGAGATGTGTTATATGTGACCAAATACAGCATAATTTCATGATTGCTAGGAGTGTACAAAATGAGCTGTATTCGACTTGGATTGGGATTTGACTTGAATTGGGGACAGTGATTTGATTAATTGATTTGGATCACTGTCCCTGATTCAATTCGGCAGAATCTGAAGATTCAATGCTGATTCAGAGAATCAGTGATTCAGCCATAGACACAGTTTTAAATATTATTTCTGCATTTCTTGAGGTACCAGGCGCAGCTCATGAATGCTGAGATACCAGGGCAGATAGAGCGTCCTACAGGAGTGCAGAGGAAGTACTTCCAGTCCACTTTCAGGTCCACCACTGAGCATGCAGGTAGTCCCCACCACACTCCCTGGGCTCAACTTCAGCTGCAGGGAGACCCTGGGTGCCCCCCCAGGCCCAGGAGGCACCAGTTGCTGGGCCGGGGGTGGGGTGCAGTTTCCCCCCCCATCGCATGCTCCCTGGCAGACTTGGAAATGGACTGGAAGTGCTTCTGGTTCACTTCCAGGTCTGCTGCTGAGCATGCTGGGGACCCCCCTGCACTCTTGTGGTATGCTCCATCTGCCCCAGCATTGCAGCATTCATGAGCTGTCTGGTACCTTGAGGTATGTAGAAAAAACAATTAAACCTGTGTCTATGTCTGCTTCACCAAATCTTTCCAAATCTCTTAGAATTGATTTGGAGGGTTCTGATTCAATTTGGAGAGATTAAAGGGTCTCCTGATTCAATTTGCATTTGGAGATTTGGCCACCGACTTGTGCTGAATCTCTGCGGAATTGAATCGGGGACCAAAGCTTTGCAGAGCCCTAATGATTATGTGTTATAAGATCAGCTGTAGGACAAAAGTGATGCAGTAAGATATATGTTATAGTACAACAGATCAGGTGTATCTACATGTGAACAGTTACTGTGCAGTAATTTAAGTTACTGTGCAGTAACTATGGTGACTTATGCTGATTAGTTACTGCACAGTAAGGCACATGTAGATACCTTACTGTACAGTAACCCTGTGTGTGGACTGACTTGGGACTACCTTTACTCCCAAGTCACTCCGCATACAGCATTAGTGTGCTTTAATGCCTGCATCTGTAGAAACCGGCATAAAAGCTACTTACTGCACACTAATTTACTGCTCAGTAAATTACTGTGCAGTAAATGCATGTGTAGACATGCCCACTGTGAGGAGATTCAAAAAGTGCATGCACAAAAAAACACATTGATAAACAATAGAGTTTTTCTTAGTCTATAAAAGAATGGCATGAAAATATTTTGTGGTCTTTTTTTTCTCAATTGGAAATAAATACTAGGTGGCCAAATATTCAGGTTCCTAGCAGCCACAAATGAGGTCAGATTTGTAAAAGATCTCAGTTCCAAATTAGACCACTAAATAAGTATCAACATGTCTGCTGAGGACCTAAGATTTGAGCAGCATCTAGCAGTTCACATTTTGATACCTAGACCAGATTTTCAAAAACGCTCAACTCTAGAAGATGCTGAATTCCTTTTAAAGTCTCTCAGTTAATTTGATATGCAAATAGATGCTGGCCATTAGCTTTCATTTCTTAAAAAGTTAAGATGTAGTATTCAGACAATGCTGTATATCATATATGTTATAATAAATATAGAGTACAGAATAGCATTTTTCCCCAAAAAAGGGAACCCCGCCTTTTCTTTTTAAAAAAGTATTTTCTAGAATATATTTTTAAAAAATAGAAATAAAGAAGCTAGGGCAGAAATGCTGATTTTACCAAAAGTACCCCACCAGAGTATCCCTATTTGTTCCTACAACCCAACAACAGTAACTAAAACCATTTATGTGACTGAACAAATGTATGAGCTTGCATTGTAGTTTGGATCCGTGTAAGAGTGCACATAGCTTTGTATGACATTTCTTTTCATGTTCAAGTAGTTTTGAAGTGCCATTAAGAGGTGATCAGTGGTAATTGTCTTAAGGATGCCGCCCACCCCCCTAATAAGGATGTTCAGTGAGACCTGATCTTAAGGTCTGATTTGATTTTTAAAAAAGGCGTTGCTTGAGAAGCAAGGCATGTGAGTTACTACTTAAAACTAAGAAAAAGTAGTATGCAAAGGGATATTTAATTTCACAGTGATTCAAATGAAACATTATAATACAGTATATCATATTTCAAAATCAGCTTCCATGGTTACAAATGCATTAAATTGATATAAAAGATAGACCAAACATATAGTAAATGTTATAATAATTATCATATGATTAACATTTTCTTCATATTATTAGTAGCATTCTTAGGTTTTTTTTCTGTGTCTGTCATTCATATTAATATACTCACTTCTCTTTATTCAGCAGCTAACTTTGTACTCTGAAAACAATGCATTACGTCAGCAGACCAAAAGTGGAGTAATCGTGTGCAAGATGAACTCAATAGCATTCATGAATATGGTATTGTGTCAGGTACTTCCATTACTTTGCTTTTTCAGCTTCCTGAAACAGGTGCAGATTCAGTTTTCACTTTGATGTAATTCTGTTGTTTTCAGTGATCTCATTTCTACCATACACAGTACGCAGGTGCAAAGTGACAAAAGATTCTGGCCCTAGAAGTTTGCCAGGTAGAAATCAGTTCAGGATGAATATAAGAATGTGATTATTATAATTTTGTTAGTTTATTTATTTATAAGCCTTTTCATGATCACTGAATTTCATTTGTGACTTTCATATCTGTGATCATTGGGTAAATTGCATAATCCTATTTGACATTTGTTTTCACTAATGCAGCAGTTAGTTATACGATGACAAGCTCATTTTGCTTGATGATTTTCATAATATTATAAATTACATTACATTCTAGGGTTTTCCCCTATTGGACTGTCTCTCATGTGACATGGTTTCCTATTTCCTATAATCTTGTTATAAGCACACTCTACATTTAACCTGCTTTCTGATATAAGTTATTTGGACCCCAAGAAGAAACTTATTAGGAAGAGGATGTATTTTACTAGCATTTTACTGTTATCCATTCATATTCACATAACAGTGGGACTTTTTTCTTATATAAATTGCTGGTTCTTCCATTATTGTTAGGTAGATTATTTGTTTTAGGATCACTTCATAATTAAATTTGACAAGCCTTGAAAGCACTAAATACATTTTTGATTTCTTGTTATATTTGTTGAACTGGTGGTAAGGCATGTTATTTTACTCAAGTTTTTTGCAGGATGGAAGCAAATGTTTCCAGCTCCAGATTGCTTCAACCAGTACTGTGAGTGGCATGTAAGATTAATATACCATATTCTTGTGTCCAGGAAATATAACATGAGCTAGCACTATTGTCAGAAATGGCTTGGCAGTCAGGATTGCCCATAGGGTCAAATTCTTATTTCCTTGCACTAAGCCTGTCCAAGTTTCAGGGTTTTTTGTTTTGTTTTGTTTTGGGTTTTTTTGCACTTAGGACTAATGATTGGAAGTGTAATGGTGACTTCTGTGAACCTATTAGTTCTAAGTGTTTTATACATTCACATATTTATGGATTATAATAGCGACCATGAGGAGCATGAGGTGCTGTCCTAGCCTTCATGTGACATCTTTAAGTGCTGGATCCAGATAAATTGTGTCCACCACTTCTGTCTTCCCCCAGTTTTTGTAGATGTGTTGACTGCGTCTCCTTCCCTTTTGGCCCTTCTGTCTCTCACTCAACACTCCTGTACAACAGAACACCAGTAACATTTCCCAGCTGTGAGAATTTCTTCATTATTAAACTGTACGTAAACAATATAAAGTTATAGAATAGACATGTTGCTCGGACTGTCAATAGTTTGGCACTCATAATTTTTTTTACCTTTATCAAACTTGAACTCATTTAAAATACATGTACAGTCCCTTTGAATATTAAGAAATAGTAGAGATGACTTATACAAGTAAAGCAGGATGTTAGCATCTAGTCAACATTTGGACTGTGTGGATATATCCTCTCATCTCTATGTGCACGGACTAGCAAACTGAGCCCTTGAAAAATTGGTCAAGTAGATTTTTGGGGAATGTTGACATAGAAAAAATGATGTCAGCATCAAGGGTTTTAGCCCCAAATACAGCTTGCATAGTTCAAAGCAAAAATGTTGCAAATATCTAATAAAAGTAGAAGCAAGAGCTTGCATGAAAGGAGAGTAACAACACTAGAGAAAAGGCAGAACAGTTGCCACACATTCCATACAATACCAGAGGCACATTATTTGGAATGGAATTATCCCAAAAATCCAGTTACTCAGTTATAATTATGTATAACAGCAAAGTATTTATTTAATTCTTGTGTGTGGCTTCATGGTAAAACAAAGAGTGCTATATGAAAAATACCGAACTTCAAATTTAAAATTGTATAAACAAATTTTCTGTTTAAATTACAGTAGCTCAGATATTTAAAAAATCCCATTGCTCCTTATTTTGGAAGGATCAAATGTTATGCATATGGTGCATATGTATGCTAGAGAAAATGAGTTGTGAAGCTATATTTTTGCTTGCCCAACTGTATACCAACAGATACATTTTTTAGATGTCAAGTCTGGAGACAGTTTGCCCAAGTATTCTTTATCTAAAACATATTTTAGCAAATGTTGGTGATACCCACTTCATGTGAAGTGTTCCTCATGCCTCCAATACTGTCACGGTAACCAATACATATTTTATTTTATTATTTTTCAGGGCGGGGTTGGGGAATCTAGCTGAACAAACTATACTTTGCAGGTCATAGTTATTAATGGAGAAATGTCAGAATTGCTATGGCAAATGTGTTCACAGAATCCTGAAAGTAGGTTTGCTAGTCAAGAAATTGTTTAGTTTGTCTTTGTGTTTTCATGCTTAGCCTGTTACAAAGGGGATCTGTCATTATGAACCACAATTCAAATAGTGAATATAGTGTCTTTGCATACCTGAGACACTGGTGTCACCATCTTTTTAGCGGGCAAGCTCATATTTCTCACTATTTTTTTGTAGTGAAATTTCACTTTTTCTTAAATTAATCACTTATGAGTACCAGGTAGTCTCTCTTCTGGAATCAGCATTGTACCTAGACTCCTGGTGGCCCTGGCTGAACTTTTATTATCAGGTCTCCCTTCACCAATAATAATTGGATAACGGGAACAAAATTACCATTTTTGGGCCCCCTTTCTGTCTGGGCTCCAGGTGGCTGCCCAATTCACCCATGCCTGTGTCCGGTCCTGCCTGGTATGTAATCAAGCAGATACTTCAGACACTGGTAATCTAAAAATACAAATGAGCCAGATTCTGATAATCCTTATTGCCATCAAATATGATAAATTTATGCCTAGCAAATATGCCTCGACATCATCTTAATGGGGCTACTTATCGAGTAAAGTACTAGTCAGAATCTGAGGGCCTTATCACACCTTCACTTGCAACAGTGGCAAATCATTGGAATGTAGTGACATACTGAGGTTAGTATGTTCAGAGATAACCCTCTCCTGAAGGGGTACAACCTTGCAGTGCCACAAGGGCACTTAACACATGTTTGACTGTTTGAACGTGCATCTGCTTGCATTTTAACTTCACTTTGTAAGTGTTAAGTTGAATGCGACACAACCCTGACACCTTCAGAGAAGGAGACAGAGCGATGTCTAAATTTTGCTGTTTTGTAGGTAGTTCAATTGATTGTATGCTTGACACATTTCAGAGAATATCCGTGGACACCACTTTGTTATTTGTTCAATATTTAATCATTTGTCAGCACTGAGCATGATGACTTCATAAGTTAGGTAAGTACCATGTGAATTCAGCATTTCAAGGTGATCTGCCTATTCAGCATAGAGCATAGTTTATATATAGAAGATCTCCTGACCAAGCTTGGTGCTAATGGTGAAAATGCCATTATTTGTTTTATAAGGAATTATGAACCTATTTTCTGGACAACAGCATGACATCTTGTGTTCCGCTGTACTTAAGGAAGGAAGTATTGTCCAACACTTGGACCATAAGAAGTGATAGTTGTGAAGTGTCTTAATTCAGGAACATCTTTGAAACTTTTAGATGAGAGTTAATTATAGAAAAATACATTGCATACATATATAAGTACATTATGTTATGGATGGTTGCTTTCCAAACAATGGGGCTGACATGAAACAGAGCTTGAGTGGATGAATGCATGGAGAAGCTATACCTCAGGGTAGGTGCTCAAGATGGCTCAAGAGAGGCAAGGTGTAATCCTTCAGCCTGCAGAGCATTCCCTAAATCAAATTCACATCCCATTTGCTATTGTGCTTAATGTAGTTGATAACCATGGGATTCTCTGGTGTGTATTAGCTATGGGAATAGTCTGAAAAGAGGGTGTTTCTGATATCGCAGGGAAATGGACTGATCTCAGATCTTGGGCTACACCAAATAGAAACGGAGAACTGGCCATGGTATCCACTATTTAAACAAGAGCCACAGCAATAACTTATTCTTTCTTTTCAACAGGAGTTAGTCCTCTATTCATCTAGCAGCACTGGAAGTAATGGATGCAGTGGTGGGAAACAGAGCTTACAAAAACCCCACCAAATACATAGACTTATCTCTATGTTCTCATTTCAGGTGTCTTTTTGGATTCTGTGGGGTTTATAAGATATTCATTTCTATTTTACAAAATTCTATTTCTTATTATAGCTGCTTAAAGGTATAGAAGCAGGAATATTTTAAATTAAATACATAACATTCAACAAGTACTGCAAAACCACTTTGGAGGAGAAATTGAATAAGTTTATATAGCTTAGTAAGAAATCAAATTGAGATAGACATAAAACTAGTAAAAAAATGTAATCAGCAAACCTAAATGGGTTTGTTCTTTATGTTGAATCAGGTGCCTAATTCTATATGCTTTGAAGTTAATGGGAATAGAATCATATATCAAATATATATATTTTTGCACCTCTGGGTTAGAGGCAGAGCTAGATCACTCAGGATGAGTGGATCAGTTCATCTATAGTAAGATCTGGACCAAATCTTCATCCAGAACTTGAGCTCACCCTGATTTATGTCTCTTCAGAAATAGAGAAAAGCTGCTAACTTTTAACATGTATGCATTTCACAACTGTGTGCCTCCTGATTTCAGATAGGACTGGAAGCATAAATACCAAAAGCACTATGAGACAGGCTGTTGCTGAAGCTTGGGAATGTACTTTGAAAATCTCATCAGAAAAGCCTTTTCTTTCCAGCCTAGACACAAAGAAACATCTTTCCAGATTTTCAGCCTCAGTATTAAGAAACACAGCAGTTTTAAGTGCTGTGGATATGCATTTGAATTTGTGGGTACCTCTGAAAACACAATTTTGTTGAAGTTGGCCTATGACTGTAAATCACTTGAATGCAAAAGTGATGCTGATAATAGTGCAGCTTTACAGGTTTCTGTCACATCTTGATTCAACATTACAGTTGAGAAACAGATTTTGATATGAATTTTTAATACCAGAGCCTGATTGTGCAATCCTTATTAATGGAATAAATTCTTATGCACTTGGGTCCTGATCCAGCAAAGCCTTAAAGTACATAAGTAGACTTATTGGATTCAATAGGACTAATCTATTTAAATCTGAAGCATAGGCTTTTACTGGGTCACAATGCTGAAAATTCTATGTGTTATTCAAATCAATGAGACTACACAGCTGACTAAAAGTATAGTGTCAGGTCTTCAATATCTACTAAAATTAAGGATGCTATGATTTTTATATAAACAACACTTCATTCATACATGTCCATAACATTTAATATCTAACGTAAAGATGTAGGCAGGGAGACAGTCTGTTCAGGTGCTATTTGAGCGTGTAAAGTTAGTCTTTGAGTAGATTAGATATGTATATCTGAAAAACAAGCATGCTACCTTTATGAACACTGATAGAAACAAAATATCCTGGCCACATTTATGTTGCTGCTAGAAGAAGCTTTAACCAGGTAGATAATTCTTCCATTCAAGTTGTACGTCTGCTATTATATTTTTTCTTTATTATTCTGGATGACCCTATTGCGTGCAAGGGCCTTGAAAACATATTTTATATTTTTTTAAGGAAAATATAAGTTAAATGCACTTCACTGAGGAATACTCAAATCTTTAAAATGAAATAAAGCATTCGCATTACCAAAGGCAGCAGAAAGATGAAATGCTGGTTGCTATTGTTCAGGCATAGGGCGTGCATATTAATATTAAAGGTAAAATAATGTATAGCACATTATATTTAGAATGCAGCAGATTACCTTAAGCAAAATAAAATCTCAGTATGCTAACACTCTCTCTCCATTTCCATCCACTTTATCTGGCTGTATTCGACATATATGCTTCAAGAAGAATAATCTACGTTATATAGGTTAAAGTGTTCTCTCTTGTTGTTTCAGTCTTGGGTAAGGTGAGTATAAATATTCTGAACCTGTCTTCATAAAACCATGTTTTTCTTTCCAAAATATATTTCTCAACATCTGATTAGAAATTTGCTCTCCATTTATTGCATGTTTTCTTCTGCTGAGTGGTCTTTCTGTTCCACAGTCCCAAAAGAAATTGAGATTTTGTTTACCTGGAGCTTGTATAAAGGCTTCCATAACATCTGATAGATAACAGTTTTCATGGTCAGTCTTGAAATAACAATTATACTATCACAATCCTCTTTGAAATCCCTGCATGCAATACAGAACACTGAGAAACACAATAGTAGCTCTAGTCAAGTTATAAAATGAGCACAACCATAGCTATCTTAACAGAACAAGCTCTATGGTGAGATTGAGGGCATTGCCATGACAATCCCATTGCTAGAACTTTATTCTTGTACAGACATACCTGTTTCACCATCAGATGCAAATAATTGTTATAAGGAGCTATGTCTGTTGCAGAAAATATATGGCCAAAAATAGCACCTCTCCTGTTTGTTGAAGTTATAAAGTATGTGGTCAATGAAGTTTCATTAGAATGAAATTTTATGGACAAGCGGAGGTTGGTATGAAGGAAGGAATGCACTATTCTGACCTCTGTAGCCTTTCTCTAGAGAGCTTAATAGATAAATGTTTTAAATTTCAGTATGTTCCAATTACTGTACATTTATGGGACGGTGTGAGCTCCCTCTATGGGCTAATTTAACGTCTGCAAATTCCAATAATTCTTTTTTGTAACAAAGACTCTGTGTAGCCTAGTGGATAAGGTGCCTGCCTAAGGTTTCTAAGGTTGTGCTCTTTTGAGCGTGTGCAAGATGGCTGCCACAAAAGTGTTTGAAGCTGCCGCGTTTGAAGCTGCCGCGTGTGTTTGAAGCAGCCGCATTTGAAGCTGCCAGGTTTGAAGCTGCCGCGTGTGTTTGAAGCTAGCGCGTTTGATGTTGCTGAGTACGTTTGTAAATTTGAGGCAGACTTTAATATTGTTAGACGGTAGGGGAGTCCTTTTCAACCTTTTTCATTTTTCACTTGAACTTTTTAAAAGTTTTATTTTAACTTTTTTTTAAACTATTTTAACTACTTATGCCAGCTGAGGAATGCTGTGATTCACAGCCATTATTGTAAGAAAGCTGTTATGTATTTTTAGTGCTGCTGGGACCATAGGAATTTCTGAGTGACTTTGACTGCAGACAACAATGTGGAGAATAATCCTGACAGTGAAAAGTGCTGTTGGGACTGCAGAAAAGTACAGAATTATTTTGACTAAGGGAAATAATGGGTGCTTTTAGAAGAAAACTGAGTATGGCTGGGTGTTGTATTCATGACTAGAAGGAAAAAATTGCTGGCAAGAGAAGTTGGAGATTCATAGAGATATGACATAGTATATAGGTAGCTAAGAGCTAAGAATGTGTACAAAAATCTGATGGGACTGCAGAAGAGACTTCAGAAATACAGGGAGTGGAGAGCTTCAGCTATTTGGACAGTAGGGAAAATATGTGAATGATATCATTTGTTGAAACCTATGAAATATTGAAAATGTAAGGAAACAATTGCTGTTGCAGTAGCTGGGATAGTAAGGACTGGTTTATTTCCTTATGTAGGGGAAGGTTTCTATATGTTTTGTGATTGAGGAATACAGTTTATGAAGAACTGTCTGAAAGTAACCAAGGAATGGTTTAAAAGTGGGAGGTTGTTAGCTGTCAGATTACATGGGGAATAAGCCTAAATAAGTATTTGAATGTTGGTCTTTGTTTAAGAAAAAGCAACTCTAGCCATGCACGTGAAAGTAAACTTTGGTTAGAAATTAGATGTGCAACTGAACTAATTCCAGTATTCTTGAGAATTAAACTGATTTAGTAGCAATTGACCCTCAAGTGAACTTTTTTCAATTATTGTTCATTGCTGAGCTGCATACTTACAACCTCAGTGCTGTAGTCTAGTGCTATATAATACTATTCTTTCCACCATTCCTTCTTAACAATCCCACCTGAAATTGGAACAACCTTTATAGCTGAGGTTTATTCCCTCTGTTGGTTGAGAGCCTCTGGAAATCTCACAAGTTCTGGTCATTGCCATTCATTAAAAAGTAGATCCAATAGTACATATTCTGTGTAGTAGACACAGAGCTGTTCCTGGAACATATAGATATTTTATTTATTCAACCTATTCAGATTACATTATTGCCACAAGATTGGAATGTGTGTTTCTTTGTTTCAAATAATTTGTAACAAGTTATTAAGCTTCCTTTGGATCACAGAATGATTTGTCAATATTATATGATCTTGGTCAGATTGAATTATTGTCTTTTAATTTCTGTAGACCAGATAGTTTTGTTTTGGTGATTTTCAGATCAAAAGTGCTTTATTTTAAAACCTGTGCTGCTGACTGTAAGATTTTTTTTAGAGAATGGCATGACTGAAGAAAAAGATAAATTAATTTTGTGTCTAACTTCTCACAGCTCAATTTTCCTGAATATTAGGTTTTTTCATATTCTGCATAACAGTTGGCATTGGGTAGACCTGGCTGTTATTGTTCATGATAATTCGCTACTTATTTATTTTTTCAAGCTTTTCTTCTTCCTATATTGAAATATTTGCTAATTCAGTTTAATTTCTAATCTTTTCCTTACTTTCTATAGTTTATAAACTATCACATGAAATTGAGCTCTGTATTATTTTTGCTGATGACATGAACTGTCTGCTTGGATTCATTTTCTTAAACCACAATATGTCTTACAGATCTCAGTATAATTTCTTGTAAAATACAGGAATTCATTTTGACTATCAGTCCTATAGTCCAGCTGAATATTGTAAGATGTGGGATCCTGGAACCCAAGCTGAATTAATTTCTGCACAAATGCACATACTTGGAGCCATTAGCCTTCTTTCTATGCATAAAACTTCCCCTGATATCCAGTGTACCATCAGGCCCGTGGTGATCTTAGTTATCAGTGCCAGACATTATGGTCTTTTTGTTCTTAATTAGACTCCTTTTCCTTTTATTTAATAATGACATTAAAATAATTATTTCAAGTGATTGTTTTTTGCCAAACTTGTCTCCTTTTGATTTAGTTATTTTTCATCATTGTATATTATACTTTAGTTTAGTTGCTGTTTTACCTGGCTATGTCTTCAAGGCTTGTCGAATCAGCTTAAATCTGATTGTCAAGTAAAACTGTCTTTGTCAATATCAGATCTGTTGATTTTTTTTCAAGGGTGCATAGTTTTTTCTTAGTTTAATTTTTTTACATTAGTGTGCATTATTTTTCAATTCTTTTTCTACCCCTTTCTATGAATAACTTTATAAAACTATATTTATGTTAGTTTTCTGCAGCCCTTATTAATTTTAAAAGTGAATGTTATATAAACTTTAGTGTCAGTAGATCAGATCCAGAGATAAGGTTCACCGTGATATTTATAATACTTGAATTTGAGTTTATGTTCTTGCTTTCAAGAAGACAAAATGTTTATAGGTAGTTATCACAGTGAAATGTCTGAGTAACTGTTCTACCAAATAATTTACTACTGGTATTAATTAATTATAAACTTAACCAAAATAGTCTCAAAACATAGTTAAATAAACATCATAGTAAATGTTTTTTTTTCTAAAAAATGCTTTACTTTTTGACTGTTTATTAGCTAAATGATATATGGCAATCTGAATCCCGAATATAGATTTTTCTCCTCTACTTAAAAGGATGCTACTTTTCCGTCCTTATAATCTATTAAATATCATGAGGTTTTGAGAGATTGCTTTAAAAGTATCTATTTTAATTTAATTTAAATGATTTTGCTTATGCTGAAAAATTGAATTGTTTTAGATTAAGTTGATATTTTAGTACTTTATGATTAACTCTTCTTGAAGCCCGACTTGGTAACAAAAGTGTTAATTATTGCAGTCCTTTTGTTAAAATGCTTTCTTTTGAATCATGTATAATTAAGAACTAGCATATCTTGGCATAGTATATCACTTTTTTCTTTAAAACAATTAGGAATGATAGATTCATTGTATTCCTCCCACTCTCATGTGTTCAGCTCTTCATTGTATTGCTGGTATTTCCTGGAAATATTTCACAAATGGTGTTTGCAGTCTGCAGGACTGAGTAAAATTTGGTTAAGTTCCACTATATTTTGCCTTTAAACACAAATGAAAAACTCCATGGGAAAAGGAACTTTGGGAATTTAGCTTACGGCATGTTTGGATCCATGGATTATCGTGCAGTGAATAGTCCCCGTAATAGTTTATGAGTTCTTTTTTCAGATAGTATTCCTCATGTTTAAATTTGAATACAACTGAACTTCTCCTTTTGATCTTGTAAACTATATTTTCTAGTGGAATTGACACTGGATAATAGTTTTAGTGTTCCCATTAAATTTTTCTTATATCCTATGGTTTCCAAAGATGTTGGTTTCTTTTTGATTTGGCTCCTATCTGTATATTTGAAAATCACATACCAAATCTGAAGAATAAAAATTGTATCTCATTAAACATATTGGCCTGCTTTTCAAACCTGGGTACACAAAATAAGGTTGTAAGGTCTTTATTTAGGCAACCTATTTAGGTAATCTCATTTTCAAAAGTTTCAAATAAGAATCTAAGTATGTATCTAAGGACTTATCTTTAAGCACCTGCATTTGGAGATGAAAGAGCAAAAAAATCTTTATTCTCTATTATTATTTCTCAACAAAGGATATTCCTTCCCCCAAAAGAGTGTACAACTGGAGCAAAATAGAGATTAGATAGGATATCCTAGAAAGTCTAGAAAATGGCAAAAAGGGGTAGTATAAGTAGTACCCAAAAAAGATTCCCCGCACAGCATTTCCTGCATACTTGACTTGGAGCAAAAATAAGACTTATTTCCTCTGCTGATTGGTCACCTTTGGTGACCTATTCAAAAGGACTTTTATTAGCCCCTATTATTGTGATATTTTACATGTTGCTATAATATGGACAACTAAGAACTTCAGTAATCACTTTCATTCATGACTGATCAGCCTTGGTTTGAACCAGTGTCTTAAACATAAAAGGTAAGCAAACTATTACTGAAACATCCATTTTCACTACTTCGGTTTAGATGGAGACAGCCATTAGTACACTTTGATTATTATCCAGCCATGTTTTACCAAAGTCTGGTTTCTGCAGGCATGGCCTGTGATATTTATAGACAGAGCTGTTTCAGAGCTTCAGTAACTGTTCAGCCAGGTTTTATGCCCCCTCATATTCTCAGTTTGCATATATTTTCATTAATTTAATTAATCTAGGAAAAATCCTAGAAAAGTTCATCGAGGAGTCTATCTGCAATAAGCTTGCAGAAGGTAAGATTATGAAAGACAGCCATCATGGCTTCATTGCTGGCAGGTCTTGCCTTACCAACCTCATCTCCTTCTATGACCAGGTAACTCGCCACCTGGACCCAAGAGAGCAGGTTGTCATTGTATACCTTGACTTACAAAAGGCCTTTGATCTAGTATCCCACAGTGTCCTCATGAGAAAATTGGAGGATTATGGGCTTAACTCCAAGACAGTCATATGGATGAGAAACTGGCTGCAGGATAGAACCCAGAGAGCCATAGTGAATGGATCTGTGTCACCCTGAAGAGAAGTGGTGGCTGTGGTGTCCTAGAGGGGTCCAGTAAGTTTCAACATCTTTATTAATGATTTGGATGTGGGGGTGAAGAGCTCACTGTCCAGGTTTGCAGATGACACCAAGTTATGGGGGGCGTGGTCATGCTTGGAGATAGCTTACAGATAAAGGCAGACTTAGACACGCTAACAAGTTGGGCAGATCGGAATCTGATTAAGTTCAACGTCGAGAAATGTAAAGTGCTCCACCTCGGGATGAGCAACCCCCAACACACGTACAGGCTTGGCAGCACCAAACTGATTCACAACACAAATGAAAGGGACCTGGGGGTAATAATAGACCACAGTATGCATATGAGCCAGCAGTGCAGTGCTGTAGCCAGTAGCACAAATAATACTCTGGCATGTATCAATCAATGCATCTCCAGCAAAACCAAGGAGGTGATTCTTCCACTCTTCTCCGTACTTTTGAGATCACAGCTGGAGTACTGTTCCCAGTTCTGGGCACCACACTTTAACAAGGACATGGACAAGCTTGAGAAAGTCCAAAGAATAGCCACCCATATGATCGGAGCCTTAAAAGGCAAGACATATGAGGAAAGGCTGAGGGATCTGGGACTCTTCAGATTGAGGAAAAGAAGGCTGAGAGGAAAACTGGTAGTTTACCGCTACACTAGGGGAGTAGATCAAGGGCTCAGTGAGCAACTGTTCACCAGGGCACCCAAGGGGAAAACCAGGAGTAAGGGCCACAAACTCCTGGAAGATCTATTCAGAGTCAACATTAGGAAAAACTTCTTCACAGTCAGGGTGTTCAGACTGTGGAATAAGCTCCCTCCAGAGGTGGTGCAATCACCTACCCTGGAAATCTTCAAGAGGAGACTAGACAGTTAGTTTGCTGGGGTCACTTGACCCCCAGTTATCTTTCCTACTTGGTGCAGGGGGCTGGACCTGATGGTCTTCCCAGATCCTGTTTTACCTTACAATCTATGAGTCTATGAATCTGAATGTTTCAAGAAAGACTATTCTTTGTAGGTATGCCTGTATGTATATATTAGCAAAAGCATAAAGCATAAATATCAAAACCAAAGTAGTTTACATTGGTTATTTTTATAAATTATCTATTATGCATTGGTTCTGCTGCTAAAAAATTTTCAGTGATCAATAAAGAATAGGAAACAAAACCATGTAACTTACATGACAAATCACATATCATGAAAAATATATCATAAAATAGTAAATAATTATTGTAAGCAACTGTAAGTGAAAGAACATGAACAGACATCTTAAGGCTGAAAATTGTTCATCCTTACTATTGAACAAATACATAAAATTAAGAAAGTAATCATCTGAAATCAGGATCACAACATGAAAAATTCAAAAACAGTAAAAAAGTGTTACATTAATTGGATAATTTATTCAGAATATATAATTCTCCCTGCTCTATTTTTGGACAATACCATCAAATTTACAAACAATTATTTCAGCAAAAGGATTTAAGAGAAGCCTCTTAATTCTGATTTGAAATGCTTAAGAGGGTCTATCTGATTCTATTTCTTCTCTAAAAGGTGGACAAGCTTTGGTCAAATAGTAGGACTTTTCTCACCAAACACTTGGGCTGCTTGAAGATACTAAAAAAAACCCAAAATACATTTTACTGGAAGAAACTGTGTTACTTTGACTTGTCCTTGCAGTGTCTATGTAGATCAGGTGCTTCAGCAGGGCTTTTTTGCACTTGTATCTAAAGCTGAGTCAATCTTTTAGCTATTAGCTAAAAGTACCAACAAAGCCCCACTGAAGTGCCCAATCTGTATAAACATCAGATGAGCTGGATCCAACTAGCACACTGCACTGTTTCTTCCAGGCAAGCATGTAGAGTTTAAAGTAAAACACCATTTTTTTTAGCATCTGTAAGGCAGTCTTGATAATTTGTACCCTGGACCTGAGAACCCCAAAAGTAGAAGAATCCCATTGGGATAAGCTAGAAAGATATGTTCTTGCTGTTTGTACCTTTACACATGTTGTGTTAATTTTGCAACCTTGGCATGATGGAGATGCTTGTGTGCTACCAATGACCTCAATTGTGACGCCATCAGAGGTTTTATACTCTTGGTAGGAGCAGGCAAATGGAAAAAAAATATTTCACAAGTGCTTCAAACGTAGATGAAGGCTACAATGGAATAGAAACGTCCATCATTTAGATTTTCCTTGCCATCAGGTTAAAGTTTCCTTCCTGCAAATTATCATGTGCTTACTGAGGCACAGTAGCATTTGCATATTAAAAGAAGACATAAACATGCATCTTCCCTCAATAGCAAATCCTACAGTGATAGACAAATGGCGATGGAAGCAGGTGCTAGTGACTACTGGATGACTCTAGTTATGGACCTATGTGGAAGCAATGATTATATGATGCTTGCTTTGTATTTGGAGCTGAGACAAGTGTGCTATTCAGCAGCAGCAGTCATGACTGAACTGGTTTATTTTGGATCCACTCTGCTCGCCACATACCCTAAATATAATCTGTCTCATTTCATGTGACTGGAAAACCACATTCAGTAGGATCACTCTGTCTGAGGTCCAAATCAAGTAATGAAGTTTGCAGCTTGGCCTATCTGCACCTTGGTGGACCTAACACTGACTGACCAGAGGTTTGAGGCCTGATCTCATCATCATGAACAACTTTTTCTATCAAAGCAACAAATGGAAGACATCATGGATGCACCCATGCTCCAAATGCCTGGCACCTGATTGATTATTTCAGCATGTGCCCAGGATCGCTGAGACGGCCGTATCACCAGGGCTATGACTAGTGCAGATGACTGCTGGGTGGCTCATTGTTTGACATGCCCATTCGTACCAGTCCAAAATGAAAAATAAAAGAAACAACCAAGGAAGAGGTTCACTATCAAGTGTTTGACAGACCCTGCTAAGAGCAATCATCTCCAGCAGAGCCTCAGTGATGATCTTGACACCACTGATCACTGGGGGAGCTTCAAGACAGACATCCATGAGGTGTGTGAAGAATCTGTAGGCTTTTCTAAAAAGTAACATTATGATAGAGAAATACAACTTCTCATTGACAGAAAAAGGAATGCCTTTAAAGTTTGGCAGATTGACATTAACGTCAAACAGAAGCCAGATGCTTATTTTTCACATTAAAGCTGAGACCCAGAGGAAAATTTGAAAATGAAAGAACAAGTGGTACGATGACATAGCAAAAGGGAGTCAAATATTTGTTGACAGCCATGATGGGCATAATTTTTTCAGTGCAGCCAAGGCTGTCTACTGGTCAACCGCACAAGAAGCCATCTTTCTGAGGTCCAAGGTAGGAACAAAACTTCTGAAAGACAGCTCCACCATCAATGCACTTCCAAGAGCTCTTGAACCCAGATTCTAATGTCAACTATAATATCACTGAAACCATTCCACTACACCCTGTTAAGGACTACCTGCCAGATGTACCAATTATCAAGAGGCCTTGAAAGTCATTAAGCAAATTAAAGAACAACAAAGCACGTGGTCCTGATGGAATACCAGCTGAAATCTATAAGCAAGGTGGAAAAAAATCTCTCTCGCCAACTACATACCTTTGCTATGAAAATCTGAAAACATGAACAGCTTCCTAGTCCCTTGAGAGATGCCAGAATCATTACCATCATTACCAAGTTAGGAGGTGGAATGCCATTCCTCTCTAACTGGGAAGATCCTTGCTCACATTCTCCTCAACAGGCTCACTATTCTTGCTAAGGAGGTTCTACCCGAGTCCCAGTGTAGTTTCAGACCACTCAGATACATTTAGATATCATCTTTGTTGCTAGACAACTGTGGGAAAAATGCCATGAGGAACACAGAGATCTTTACATGGTCTTCACTGACCTGACCTGAGACTTTCATCTGGAGTCAGCAGCCAATAGTGTATGGGTGTATCACTTTAACAACAACCCATTATGTTCCAAATCCAAGGTAACCAACACTTCCATTACCGATCTTCAATATGTGTTATGCCTGCGTATTCAATTGAAAAAATCCAGGTAACTCTTGTTTGCTTCTGTGAAGCATACGAAATGCATGGATTCACTGTCAACTTTACAAAAAACAAGTTACTTGACCAATTCACCCCAAATCAACAGTCTGCTTCCCCAAGGAGGGCAATCCTTGGAGAAGGTTGAGCATTTCCCCTACCTGGGTAGGCACCTTTCCCAAAAAGTAAACATAGATGATAACATTCAACAGTGGATAAAAACTTCTAGTGCTGTGCTTGGATATCTCTGAAATTGCGTTGTCAATGATCATGACATTAAGACCCCAAACAAGCTTCTCTTCAACCAGGCTGTTATCATGCCTACCCTGTTATGTGTGTGTGAAAAGGATGATGTCTGCAACAACTGAAAACTTTGGAACATTACCATCAGCAGTGCCTTTGGAAAATCTTCTGTACCAATTGGAAAGACAAAAAAATGAATGCCGGCATTCTTGCTCAAGCAAACACCACTAATATTACAGCCAAATTTATGCAGTATGAGCTCTGTTGGAGCTCTGTTTGGGGCAAGAACAGCTCATGAGGATGCCTGGCAACCAGCTCCCCAAACAGATTTTATACTCACAAATGGTCAGCGCTCTAGAAGAGACTCAAAGTCATCTTAAAGACCAATCTGAAGAAATACAATATTAACATCAATACCTGAGACTCAAGCACTGAATTGTCCCCAGTTGCTCCATGATGTAGGGCAAGGCATTGATGATTTTGAGAAACTCAACTCACTATAGAGGTGGATAGACAAGAGACAAAGAGAAATTGCTGTGACCTAATATCACCAGCATCTGCTTCTTTTTCCTGGAACTATTGGCCATGTCTACAGTCAAACATGACAAACATGATGACTTCCCTATTTATTGAATGACTGTCATCTTTGTATTGAGGGACTGCTAAGGATGATGAATTTAAATTCTAGCATAGCCTGTACACCTGTAGGACTTGATACAAACAACTTTCCAGAGAACAGGACTTTGAATGCTATCCAAAATAAAAAAAGTGGATGACTCTTTGCTCCTCTTTGACTGCAATATTTTTTCCCTGTGACATAGCAGTTCAAAGCAGACATCTTGCCAGCTGTGGTCTCAGCCAAATTTATAATGGCTGGATTTTGTTATGAAGCTTGAACACATCTGGTTCACATATGAATTTTCACCTGAATCTTTAGGATAATCCTACAACATCTAAATAGGTCCATTTTGCTCAACTTCTCAAGTCTTTTATCTTAGAGAAAGTATAGTATCTTTAATATCCTGTACTGTCTGATCTATATCAGAGTCTGGATTCTTTCAGTGCAGTAACATGGGCTATATTGCAACATGCAATGGAATACCGATCTTTTGAGTTTGCTTCTTCCCATCATGTGATTCAGTACTTAACATACTTAAATTAGCTGCCACAATAGGACTGAGTCTGATTAGTTATAATCTCTCACTGATCCTGTACTGGAAGTCAAGAGTAAATGCTGTTGTTCCTGGTCTGGTAGTATAACTAAGCAGGGAAGCAGGTGGGGAGCCAGCTTAGTGAGAAGGTATGGAGGAGGCATTAAAATAGCAGTGGCAGCTGCAGCTGCAGTTGCTGTCCTGGTACTGCTGACAGTGGCAGCAACCTGGCCACTACCATTGCCCCATGCTCATGGTGCACAACTGTCCAGCTCTACTTTTGTTATGGTCTATGAATGGACAGGCGAGTCAGAGTGATACTGGTAACACTTCTACCTCAGGAATAATGCATTTCAAATGCTGCAAATGATGGGAGATCATAGCATTAATACAGATCAGTTTCTCTTAGGATTGTATTGCCCATCCACATGTTAGGCCTAATTAATTCTCTTACCTTTTTAAATGTGGGGGCTTTATCATAGACAAGGTCTTTTTTTAAACAGCAATTTCATCTAATTTTAATATTCCCCAGATAATAGTGAAATAAACCAATGTCATCCAGTTCTTCCTTAGATAAAAACATCATGTTTGGATCATAAACCTTATTTTAACTTTTTTTTTAGATGCCCAATTTAGTAAGAGCAATTCAGTGCTACATCTTAAATGTAGTATGACTAGAACACTGGAATCTGCCTGGAATGTGAAAAAAGGGAATAATTTATATTTAATTGGTCTAAACCTACCTTTCCTAGGTCAATAAGAAGAGGAAAATCAGCAGCATTAATCAAGATAAAATTATCAGCTGATTAATCAGTGTTCTAATTACTGCATAGTTCTTTCCCTTTTCAGTTTTAATTACTAAACTTCATTGTCTTTTCCATATGGCCATCATGCATTCAGAGTACACTTTTTCTCCTGGTGAGATCATTAATATAAAAAATGTACATTCAAGACATTAGTGAAGATATAAGAAATTACTACTGCCTACTAAGAAATTACCAAAGAAGCTGCAAATCAGCCATAGGTTATAAAGGAAAAGTCTAATAAATCTACCAACACTTAAGAAAATAGGGATAGTAGAAATGTAATTATGATTATCAAATCAACCTTTGTCCTAAAGTGAGTTTTACCCATACTATTTCATGAAATCTATTTCTTGGCTGGGGCAGAAACCAGTCACAATTTGATTTAAATTGGCAAAATACATTGGAGACCACTTCAATTCATAGCCTTGGTGCAAACCACATGAGTATTTTCTTAACATTAACATTTTTGTCTGTAAAATATTCTTAGTATCTAAGGCCCAGAACTTCAAAGGTGTTTGGGCTTTTTTGTCCCTCTAAAATAAGTCATTTCAGTTGGTGGTAGAGATCTAAATACCTTTGGGAGGTCTAACTGAATAAAGCTTCAGTGTAATATTTTAATACAAGTGCCTGGGTTCTTTCTATGTCATTGGAAGGAATTAAGCAGATGACAAACTTGGATGTTGACCTTTAATGTTGCTTTCCAAGCTGCATTGTGAAAGAAAAAAATAGAATAAAAATGTCCATGATAACGAAGTATTTCTGTTGAAATCTTGACTGCTTGTATCTGTGTCACACTAACCGTTTTCTCATACATCTCTGTTTGGGAAGTTGTTTTTGAATGGGGCACTAAGATGAAGTCATGATACCAGCTGATCTGGATTCATGACAGAGTAAGGTGCTTCCAAATGTAAAGTTTTCAAAATCAGCACCTAGCTGATAACACATTGGAGATTGTGTTTTCCACTAATACTTGGTATTATCTTGGTAATAGCTTTCAGCATCTGTAATGTGTTGGTTTTACTTTTGGAATAGGTGAGAGAGACTTTTTGTCATTATCTGCTGTATTTTAGTTTTTGAATAACATTTAAAAGTGTTTCTCCTACCTGAAAACCTTTGTGAGATTTATCTTAGATGCACCAAAGTGTTGCTTTTCCTTTTCTATACATATAGCAGTTTCAGACATTGATGCCTAATAATAGATTACAATGAAGTTAGTCCAGCTTTGACCATGTGCAACTGAGAGCAGAATATATTCCACTGGGACTTGTGTAAGTACATCAATGGATATCTGTACTGTGCCATTTAATTGTAATTGTTGAACTCTCACAATAGGTATTTTAACTGATTTTCACTGTCTGTAAAGCATACACTATCTATCTAAATATAACTGCTTGTCTCTAAATCCAGGAAAAATATATTCTCGTCACTTTATTTATTTATTTGTAAAAGACACTGAATAATCTGCATTATGCATTATGGGAGCTTGGAATTGGAAAACCATTGGGCTTTGCCACCACTTATCACTAAATGACTAGAGCACTCAATAATTCCATTTGCATGATCCTAATGCATGAATGGGAATACTGATGTGGTAGGTGGGAAATTGCATTCTACAGCTACTTAATTCCATGCTAAATACTTTTCCAAACAGTCGGCAATTTTGAACTGCCACAGTCTGCAAAATGTTACTGCATGGTTTTTATTGTAGCTTTTCATTTTCCTATTCATTATATTCTTGAAATGCTGCACTCATTATGTGTTTAGTAAATAAACCTTTCACAGAAGACTTATTTATGAAATATAAATAATAGAGAACTTAAAGGTGGGTGGTTCCACTGATCTTACTTTGTATAAATGAGAAGAACATATGTAAAAAGTTGATCTTCAGGGCAGATAACCACCAAGATATATCTATTTATGTAACACATAACATGTGGGTATGTGTGTGTGTGTGTGTGTGCGTGCGCGCGCACATATCTATATGGAATAGATTTATATAATAAAGAAATAAAATGCAAATATATGAACATACATTGTTTCTTGGGTCTCTATAAGATCTTCCCCTCTTTCTGCAATATGTTTCCTACATTGAACACTGAGATCTGTTTTTTATTCATACAAACCTGAAAGTGTTAAGCCCTTTCTGCTTGGTAGAGAGCAGCTTCTGGTTCCACTGAAGTCAAAATACATTCAACATTTTGTATGTCTGGTCCCCATGTCCTAAGCAGGGAGAAGATCTATCAGCAGGTGGGAACAGCCGAGGCTGCTCGAACACTGTCTTTGTCTTCTGTTTTCAGCAGCTGCAGCCCTAAAAAGATCTGTTTGTAAGGAAAATTATACTAATACCTAATGTGCAGGTCACTTTTAACTATACCCTGGTTTTCTTTGTCTCTCATTTTCCTGGTTAAAGTGTGTCATCATGGCATATGCACATTCTAGCAGTCTAGCTAAGAACTAGCTAGACCCTACATAAGAACTCTCTTGGTTTTGTTTTTAGACCATGGATTATTTTATGATTAATGATAACGTGTAGCTCTGCAAGGGAAGAAAAGATAAAGGATATCAAATCTCATGCTGGGTAGGCATATGTCTCTTTCCTCCAATTTGCTACAGAATCCATTAGTGCAGTGGTCAACAACCTACAGCCTATGGGCTGGATTTGGCCTGCAGAGCCATTATATCTAGTACACAGAGCCGGGGGGCTTCTTTGGTGTTCCAGCATCATGGGTTTGCACCCATGTGGCAACTGGTAAACACAGAGATATGGCAGTAGTGGCATTCCCTGGGGGTGAGGAGTGGGAGGAGTGGTGACTGTGGTTGCGGTGGTATAGTTGGAAGCAGTCCCCATTGAGGCCCATTCTCCTTTAAACCCACCTCCCTCCACTCCAGAATGTTGCCAACCCCTGAATTACTGCATTATGATCGGTATATGCATGGGCATATACATATGTATGTGTAAGAGGTGTTTTCACCTTTCTCTGCATCAAGGGAAATGTCCAGGTTACACTGTATCTTGCATTGGATATGTCTAGTCCTTGGTGTTAGAGTGTTGCCAGCTCCTGATAGCCACAGATTTCAAATACCGACAAAAGGGGTATTAGTTTACTGTAAGTGCATCCAAGGCTGTGATCATGTATTTTTACCATATAGTTTATAACAGTGTTTTATTTTGTTCTTACCTGCTTGAAAGTTCTATTGCATCTTTAAACCAATTTATCCTCAGAAGAAATAGACTTATCAGTTATTTAGTTAACTGATTAGTAATTGAAGGCCTAGTCTGGAAATTGTACAAGTTTTCTATGAATATTCATAAAAAATAATTAACTTGGCACCTGATTTAGAACCCAACAACAGTTCACTTCAATTTAATTTTTTTTTTTGATAGATGAGTTAATTATATGCTGAGGTCTAGTTGCTGGGGTTTCTTTCGTAAGTGGCGATTGACTAACTGCTGCTGGTGACAATAACTGTGTTTTTTGTGGCTTTCACAATGATGGTCTGCAGCTGGAGGGAGGCACAGAGCTATTCCCCTGGGAGAGATGTTGGCTCCCTTAAGTGTGGGCCTCATCCTGTTTCCATGGGTGGACTGACTCCTGGCTCCTTCACCCCCCAACCACAGGATCGGAATAGCTCCTACTAAGTCAAAAATACTTTAATCCAGTAAAGGGTGAATCTCTGGACAAGTTAAATTAGTTCCATAGTGAATCCTGCTTTAGCATCATAGCCACTGACTTCTATAGCATTGCTGGGGAAAATGAGGAAGACAGGGAATGGAACAAATGTTGTTATCAGTCGATGAAGGAACTTTCCTAGGTCCTTTTTCTTCCTGTAGGAAAGGAGCCCTTGGCATCATCTAAATTTGAGAGAACTTAAATGTTGCTTAGTTTTTTGATACAGGCATATTCTTTCTAGAGCTCAAATGAGAGTGCAGCCAGACCATCTATCCCACCAAAACCCAAGTCCACTGCAGAACAGCAGCAGAGAATGGGGGGTGGAGGGGGATGGGGGTGGAAGAGGAGTGGATGTGGGGGGCAGGGGGAAGAAAAAGCAAAGAGAGTAAGGGTAAAATCTTCAAGTAACTACTTTTTGCCTTATTTACAGTCTAGGGCTGCCAAGCCAACATCTCCCCATGCCTATCCTGTTGCCAAGTCACATCCCCAGACAGCAGAGCAATACTGCCATCTAGTGCCATCCTTTCCATCTATGCCCAGCTTTTTCTCCCTTTCTATCTTTTTTCCCTTTTTTTTTTTTCTAAAAGGTTTTTATCCCGTCAAGGAAAAACTGGCTCTTGGAAAACAACCAACTCTGTTGGAACTCAGAGATAATAATCAGTTTCTCTGGGCTTGTGAAATTGGCTCATTAAGCGTGCTTTTTAACAGAAAATATTGGAAGCGATTAAGTCTGCTTTACTGAGTGGGCATGAAATGGCTAACCTTCGGCCACCCACAGCTCCTAGGTGCCTGGCGTCGTTTTATGCATGCAGCGTAATGTCTTTACTTGAAGTGCTGTTTATTCATCACCTGCTTATTTATCTCTTTGCATTTGGCAGGCACATCGATCAATGTTAAACTGTCACACAAGGTTATTTTTCTTTTACATAACAGTAGAGGCCTAAGGTAGTGGCATATTAAAAGTAATAACTTTCTAACTTGTAGCTCAAGATGACAGCACTATTTTTACCTGAATATATTAAAGCAAGAAATTCCATCCGTGTGTGTGTGTGTGTGTGTGTCTGTGTCTGTGTGTATGCATCCATATATACACACACATACACGTGTGTGTCTGCATCCGTGTATGCATGTATGTGTGCATACATACACAGGCATATGTGCATACATACACATATAAATATATATAATGCATACAATAGTATGCATATGTAATACTACTGTTCTTTGAAGACCAAGGGCTGCAAGGCTTCATTCTGTGTTGCTTTATAATTTGTTTGTGTGTGAGCATACGTTCATATTTAGTGAATGTTCCTTCACCACAAAACAAATCCTCTTCTGACCTGCCTGAGTTATCTTTAGGGCTTGCAGTACTTATAGACCTATGCAGAGAGAATTTTACATATGGTAGTGAATACCCCACTAGCTTTATCTTATGACAGTCAGTATTTCCAGACTGACAATGAATGCATTTACTCATCCTTTTATTGGGGGGAAGAATGTAGATGCCTGACTTCCAAGTGCAACCATTGGTGTTGTGGCTGAAACTGTGTAATTGTCATCCCCTTCCATAAGCATGTTACCTAGAGAAAAGCACCATAGTTGTGGAGAGCATGCAGTTCTGGCACAATGAATAGGGGAGTGGGATGCTGCAACTGATTGTGTACGTGGCTAGGAAGCAACAATCTAAAAAAAGAGCAAAAAAGTCAATGCTGAAGTGATTCATTTCATTTTCACCCCGCTTTTTTTGGTTCCCGTATTCCGTTGCTTTCAAACACTGCCCAGCTTTGATAGACTTCCTGTCTTGGCACAGGGCCAGGCAAGCTTTCTCTGTACAAACAGGTTTTCTTTTTATTTTCAGTCCAACCTAAAAATGCCTACAGATAGAAGAATGTCAGATCTTTTTAGTGTTGAATTTCAAAGAGGTCCTTAGAATTCTTTCCTTCCCTTGATCTTGTCTTTGGATTGCAGCTTGGACTAGCACTCTGCTTCTAAATATAAGCCATGGACAGTGGCTTACTAATAAAATGCTTTGATAGTCCTGTGTACATGGGAATTAAGCATATAGTTGAGATGGGCATTGTGTCAGCAATACTGTTTGTGCTGACATGAGACACTACTCCTTTCCCACTAGTGTACCTTGTCTGCCAAAATACTTCGCCTAGAAAGTGTGAATCAATCAGTGGAAATACTTAAGAAAACGAGGCCATGTAATGCACTTGCATTTGATGCCAACAGAATCTCGCATTCCAAGTGGAGTTTAACATTGTGATTAGCCTACTTCTGAATCTGTTTATTTCATTTATTCATTCCTGTGCTTGGGCAGACAGTTGAAACTGTGATACGTGGTAATGTATTTTATCATGGGAAGTGAAAGCCTGAAGAAAAAAAAAAAGCATTTCCATTAAAAAAGCAGTACCTCCACAAGTCTATGCTCTTTGGATCAATATTTGCATCAAAGTGGTTTAAATGTATGTGGCTCTAGGGCTGTCCATTCTTTCAACCTGACCTGAAGCATTGATCAGGACCAGCGAAAGGAAGGGAAAACAGCAAATCCAGTAAGGTAAAATTAAAAAAGCAAAGAATGTCAGTATGACTCCTGAGAAACACTTAAAGTGCTCACAGGATTTGTATGAACTAGCAATTGCCTTAGTTAAGAGAGTACCCCCTTTCCACTGCTGGCACATGGCATTTGAGGTTCATTTGATCCCTCTTCTAAGAGCTACAAAGAATATTTCAAATTTAATTTGAAAAAAATGTGAAAACCAACTGCTTGGGATATTTGAGAAGACTTGTAGTTTGGAGTGAAACTTTAATTCTAATTTTTAATCTTTACTTTGGTTTGTAGCTAAAACTACAGCATGGGGTTGGCAACCTATGCTCGTGGAGCCAATAGAGCTGGCTCACAGAATGTACTTTTGGCAGCAGGGAGTCTCAGTGGTATTCGGTGGTGTGTGCTTTGCCTACGCCATGCTGCAGCTTTCTTGTGTCATGCTGCAACTGGGTGATGGGAAAAAGCTGTGGCAGGAGCAAGCAACAGTGGTGGCAAACATCCTACTGGTTGCCATGTAGAACCCAAGCTAGGCCATCTGCACCTGCTGTCACAAATCATCTCTGACCCCCATTGTAGCATATCATAATTCATGGAATGTGCAGAGATTATGTATTGTGGGACAATGCCATATTTTCTTGTATGCAACATGCACCTATTGTCCAAAAACCAGCTGCTGGAAATTGGATTGCACTCTACGTATGAGGAAAGACAGCAAAAGTAGTTTCTGCCACTTTCCAGGTAAAAGCGGAAGTAAAGGATGAAGGCAATTGGGCTCAGCTCCCTAGCTGCTGTTACTTAAGTTACTGCAAGAAATTTTTTTTTTCTTCATTCTGTCTATGAAAAACAAGGTGCATCTCATGCCAGGACATGTTGTATGCAAGAAAATGGTAATTGCAGATTTAAGTTCCTCTTTATTTTAGAACCTACTGGAAACTATTACTACTACTAGAAACTACCTTTTTGTGAGCACCATTGGGGTAGGCACTACACACATTCAGGATACAAACAATCCATACCCTAAAGAACATATAATCTAAACACAAAACAGATGAGCAGTAACACTTTCTAAGAGAAGCATCATCAAATTTCACTGATTAATGGTTTACAAATTACGTACCTAGAATGAAGAACAGCTTGTTTTCCTTCTCTGTTTTGTTCTCCCTTTTGTTTATTCTAGGGTGCTTTCTCAATTCATTGCACAGCAAAAGGGAGAAATTTAATATAAAAGGATTGATATTGGTGAGAATAAGGTCACAGGATGAAATCCTGGATTCACTGAAGTGTTGAGGATCTTTTGCCATTCATTGAACTGGGGACAGGATTTCTGACTTGGCTGAGGCTTTCTGCAGATACCAGGACTGGATGTGCACTTCTCACTATCAGACCAAGGCTTGTGCTTGTTTTATATGCACAAATGCTAGTTAGTTTACAATGCTTGTTGCTCAGGTATGTTTGGATATCACCGGAAAGCCTGCATGTGCTGCAGTTCCAGATCACCATCTTTTTTTCTTTGGAAATTTTGGCATTGACTTCAGTGGGTGTGGTTGCGGGCTCTTAAACTTGACCTGCAAGTGTAATGATTTGGATGATGACTAGTGTTCAAGTAGAAAACCTGTTTAACTGCGGGGGAGGAGGGGGTGTTGTTTTTGGGGTGGAGGTGGGAAGAACAAACATTATGTTTTAGTAAAGAGAAACAGAAGCTGAAATGACAGCACATAGTACTGCCTACCAGACTGAGAAAAAAAAACATTTATAGCTAAGAAGTGCATCACATAAGCAAAAACCCACATCCACCTTATTTAATAGAATACAATTAACTAAATAATATCTCTCTTTTTGCACACTGCAGCCACTCTGCTGGCAAAACACTTAGCACCTTCTCAGATTAGGCTGCATGAATACAACAGTATTAAGTTAACTTCACAAAAAAGGCCTTCCAGTACTAGGAACAATCAAAGGATTTCAGCAAGGTGGCCTTGCCCACAACCATAGAGGTCTCATAATGAAGTAGAACTGAGCAAATTAATTTTCTTGACAGAATGTCTGTGCGCAGATTGTAGTTTCCTCAAATTTACTTGTTGTTTATTCTTAGTAAGCATTTTTGTGAATGTATGTACACTGAATATTGATAATGAACACTCAGCAAGGATTCAGTATATGAGATTTAAAATTTGAGCTGTACTGATTAATAGTGATTGGTTACTTAAGTCAAAGGGAAAGGCAGTGGTTTTTCAGGTTTAGGAAAATTTTACCTATGCTATTAAGCTGTTTCTGTTCTCCACTACAAAGGACCTACCTGAAGCAGTTGATGTTTATTGTCAGTCCCCCTTGTGTCACCTCAGCTGCCACACACATAATTTAGGGTGCTGACTGCTAGAAACCCTGGCCTTTGTAAAAGAAGTATACTGCTAACCAGAAAGTGCAGAACTAAATGCAAAAACCGGTACCAAAAAAGTTAATTTATTCCTCTTTGTTTATTATATTTATATACCGACATTCCATACAAATGCTCAGGGCAGCTTACAGAAAGAGGCAGGAACAATGTCTAAAAGCAAATGGAATAGTTTAATGTGATCTGTGACTTATTCATGGCAGAAGCACCTGACTTTATTTACAATGTCCAAGACTGTGTTGGACGAATCTTAGCTGAATCATTTAGTCACATTGGTACTCTGTTCGGCATGAATCACAGGGATGTCATGTGCAATTTCTTTCAGTTTCAGGAAGCTATCCAGATCAAAACTGGATGTGTTTGGGAAATTCAACTTGTGTGAAAGGCCTGGGTTAATGATTAAATTAGATTTTGTGAAGGTATTCACTACTTGTACTGCAGATGTCTTTTTTTCTGGCCTTTGTATTGAAATCTTCCATGCCCATAAGACTATAAACTGTGAAATGGCTCAGGATTTCATGGCCACCATGGCAACCATTGGCCTGTGCCACATGAGTTATGTCTGTGCATATCCTGCAGATGTGTATATATAGGGTGCATCTACATGAGCTGTTTAGTTGACTAATTAGCTCTTCAGTAAACATCTTGGCATCTACACATGTGGCCCTCTTAGGCCACAGGAAACTAATAAACTCCACAACAGGGTAGTACATGTCAATACAAGCAGTACTTGTAAATACAACTACTACCCTGCTGCAGAGTTTTATACTTCCCAGAAGCACATGTGTAGATGTTGACATGGCTGACTGGGGAATGAGTGTGCTTCAGTATGGAGGCTGCTGGCTAGCCCTGCACTGGAGCGCCCTTTTGCCGCAGCCAGCCCCTCTTCAGTATGTTGAGCTGGGGGAGAGCAGCCCCAGGCTCATAGGCTGACCCTTAGGGCCCATACCAACTAGGGCTCCTCCTCCCTAGCTCAGTGTGCTGAGGTCCTAGGTGCATGTTCAAACAGTGTGCCTAGGAACAATAAACTCCAGAGCAGTAACTGACAAAGTTTCTTACTTCTGAATTGCATGTGTAGATGTGCCCATAGTGGATCATATTTTGCAGGTAAGATTGGAGAGTGATGATGTGAAGATTATACTTTTAGCCTATTCCTCCAAGTTGAGGACCAGAGCTGCATCATTTTTCAGTCTCTGAATACTAATAGGTCTAACTGGGATGCACCAAAGAGGTAGCATTGTTTAGTTAGTGAACTAATCTGGAGACATTCTAAGGTACTGGCAACCTAGAAAATCTAAGGTGTTTTCACTTGAATCAAGGATTTCTTGCCAGGTGACATTTCCATCCACACTATTTGACCATACTCACTGGCTTTGTCTACATGAGACACTTTACTGCATAGTCGACTAATAATCTACTGAGCATTAAAGCATTATTATCTACATGTGCAGGCATTTATTTTACAGTAAATTAGTCTACTGCACAGTAAATTTACTACCTGTATGTGCAGGTAGTAAATTTACTGCACAGTACAGCCAAATAGCATTAATTGAACATGTAGACACACCCACTATTCAATGTGTAAGGCTAAGTCAATGGAAGAGTGAACAGTGAGGATGTCAGTCACACTCTCTTTGTTTTGAGTTCCATATAATCTTGTTCACCAAGGTGCTATGACTATGGGAAGACTTTGGGCTCACAATCTGCTGGTGTTCTTCAAAGCTTGAGCTATTGTTGGCATTGTTTAATACTTGCATAGGAGCTAATCTCTTATGAAAAGTCTTGCTAATGTTACCATCCTTTCTGTAAGCTTTTTTGGGAACATTAATTAAGTGAAGAGTTACAAAGGAGCTGTTGGTTTTCCCCATGTTCTCTGATCTCCTTTCTTTCTCCTTACATATGGATACACTGATTTACAGGGCAATAAAAAGTGCCCATGATTATTTTTGGATCTGCTAGCAGAATTGCTACTGATAGACTTTAGATATATATTCTAAGTTAGGTAAGATAGAATGGATAAATAGGTATTATCAACTGGTTAAAATATTTTGAACAGTTGTCCGTGGAAAAAAAGAATCGGACTGAAATTTTAATATTGAAAACTGAACTGAAATACTTTATTTTGGAAACCCCAACCCCCCCCAAATATGCTTTGACCTTAATGTCTGCATCTAAGTTACTATGGTGCCTCACGGAAACTTATACCTCCAGGTCTCCTATAAACCCATCTCTCTCTGGTCAGACTATATCAACTGTCATGGATAGTGGTGGTTCAGCAGGAAGTAAACATTTAACATGAAACACAGCATTTCATCTCATCTTGGAAAACTCAAATGAAGCATTTTGGTGTAGGAATATTCAAACTGATGTTTTGGTATCTCTAAGTTAAAATTTTTCATTGTGTTTCCTTCTCTGAAAAGTTTTGCTATTTCAACTTTTCACCCCAGTATGGGATAAGAACAAAATTTTCTGGTTTTTTTTGTATCCATTTGTTGCTGACTCCGAGATACTGCTTATTTATCTATGCTTTCTAGAGGGTGAGGAAAGAGCTTTGCTTCAGTAGCTCTTCTTTCCATGCAGCGGTTTTGCAGGGAGATGTTCATCTCTTGCCCTTTGACAAAGTGGAGGAACTGCATAGAGGAATTTGCAGGTCTAGTGTTCATGCCTCTAGCAGACAGATACCTTTACAGACAGGTTGGGCAGTTCTGAGTCATCACCCATATTCTCCACCTCCTTTATCATTTTTACCCTCTGCACATACTCAGACTGTGTGCAGGACCTAAGATTTGACTTATTTTGTCAGTTTAATTAGGAGATTAATTGATGTATGTTTGCTCAGAGCCCTGGGATGGCCCTATGATATAAATCCAAAAACGAAATATGATTTAGATAAAACATGATACAAAAAATTTCCATATACTTTATATATGTTAGCACTATAAAATTTGTTAAATTTTTGTTTTCCATATCCTCATTAAAATCTATCTGATAACCAGCTAATTTATGCAGGAGCTTAAATATGCATATAAAATATTAAATTTATGTAAGCAAGCTTGAAATTTTTGTCCCTGGTACATTCTTTTGTAAACGCAACAGAAGAATGACGTCCTAGGATTTGCATGAGAAGCATCTATGGATGCAAACCAGAATTTTGCTCACTTTACTAGCCGCAGCATCACACTGAAGGCTCATGTTCATTTTGTGGTTAATCATGACCCCCAAGCCCCTTTCATCTGTAGTACTAGCCGACGTAGCACTGCCGAGTCTATAGGCATGCTGCAGGTTTTTCCTCCCAAGGTGGAGAACCTTGCATTTTTCAGTGTAGAACACCATCAGGTTCTCATTCACCCATTTCATGAGCCTGTCAAGATCTGTCCTCAGGTGTGGATGCTTTACCCCAGAGCTTGGTATTATCAGCAAACTTGGCCAGTCCACTTCTGACACCAACGTCCACTTCATTGATAAAGATGTTAAATAGTATAGGCCCTAGGGCAGAGCCTTGAGGGACCCCACTGGTGACCACATACCTGCTCAAGTGCTTCTACCTAATAAGAGTTCTAGCTTCGCTAATATTCAGTACAGCTAAGAAAATCAACCCTTTAGTCTGGTTATTATGCACACCTGTCCAGTAAGTGATAGTTCCCCTCAAAGGAAAGAGCTACATACAGATTTTCCTGCCCCGTCCCCAAATAAGCATTTGGCCCATGATGAACATAATATATAAGATGTGATTAAGTAGTTATTCACATCTTAAGTAGTGACCTGGTCATGCATTCAAACATTTACCAATGTGATAAAACTAGGAATAATCCACAAAATTATTACATAAAATATACGTAATAACTTTTGCCTGGTTCTTATCATGCCTTTAATTGAATGCATGGACAATACATACCCTCTGGAACTGTAACCAACAATATTCCCATATGCTCCAGAGGCAGGGAGACTTGGTCAGCTAATAAGGATTCCCCCAGCTGCGAGCCCCTTCAGATGATCAGAGCTCCAAGCCAGAGGAGTACATTATACACACTCATAGCTTGAAGCATGTTCAGCTGATGGGGCTCCCACTCATGGGAGTGCATGGTGTATACCCTGGGTTGGGAGCCAAGCTTGCTGCTTGCTGGTACAGGGGGAGCCTGGAACCATCCTTCCTCTGTACTGGCAAAATGGTGCAATAGGTTCTGATGTGGGATCCCACAATTACGCCTTCTGCCGTACACATGTGGTATGGCAAGAAAAGTGATTGTTGGGATCCCACAGCAGATCCCATCATGCCTTTACTTTAAAATCTGTCAGAGGTTGTTCACACAGTTACTTTGTCTTTCCAGTAAAATATGGAAGTCATAGGCCATGTTCTCTACCCTTTCCTAGTACCATAGCAAGGGGGGAGGAGGGGAGTGGTGTGACTACCCCAGGTGCTGAAGCAGAGGGGTGCCAATAGGTGCTGCCCAGCCTGGGTGGAGTGCAGGATGAAGCCATGAGTAGCTCATATGGGGTGGTGGGGGGGGGAGGTGGCTCCTGCTGCTGCATGGACAAGCATGGGGAGTAAGCAGGGGGAGGGCATATGCTCCCCAGATCTGTGTGCAAGGTGGGGGTGGGCTGCCGCTATGGGCTTTGCCATGGGCACCATATTTCCTAGCCATGGTACTGCTCTTGCCAGTCCCTTTCAGAAACTCAGATTGCTTAAAGGGAGTGGAAAATGGACACCATTCCAACGTGGGGGATTCCTCTGGAAAGAGGCCCTGTGGGGGAGTTCCATGAGGGAGTCACCTGGAGCAATCCTGTGTGGACATAAAACCCGGTGATTACCTGCTGGTGGTAATTTTCTTGCAGTCTGGGCAGACAACAGACACCTCTCTTGAATACTTGCTGATCAAGGGTCAAATTGTACCTGATATTGGCCCAAATGGGCAGCTGTACAGGAGTCCCAAGAGAAACACCGGAAAAAAGCTATGTCATAGGGAGGCACAGCTGCCATTTGAGGTCTCCTGTGTGTACTGAGGAGGCACATACTATAGCATCCATTAAGATGGTGCTCTTCATCAGTGCTCCTAACTAACTCTTCTAGGGGCTGTGCAGAGTGAGGCCATGGCCCTGCTTCTCTCCAGTTTTCTGAAGAGTGTCTGGTATCTCATGGGATGCAACCCCCACTTCCCCCTGATCCTCCTCTACTTCCTAGGGCAGGGAGGTAACCTTTGACTGACACTAGTGCAGGCCATAGAGGTGGAGGTAGAGGTAAGCTCCATGCAGCCATTCACCTGCACATTCATTGAGTCATATATTTTAATGATGGAGTGGCCCATTAGATTATCTAATTTGACTTCTTGCAGAATCAAAGCCACTGAATTTTGCACAAAAAATCCTGAATCAATTCAACCTGTGGCTGAGCTAGAGCATCTTTCAGAAAGGCATCTGGTATTGATTTAAGGACTTCAAAGGATAGAGAAACCATCCCATTTCTAGGATAAATTATTCAAGTATTTAATTAATTTTGTTATTAAATTAACTCCTAGGAATCAATCTGTCCCAAAGGTTTCTGAGAAAGCCAGTTGAGCCACTTTTAGCCCGAGTGGTGTTTTTTTGCATTTTTTTAGAAATGTAGTTTCACCACCTCAAAGTTTCATGCAAAAGAACACTGGAATATTTTATGATTAAATTCAGCACAGTGGTAGTATTGTATGATTCCACTGACATCATTTCAGGGAGGAATTTAGACAATGCTGTTTATGACTAATATTTTCAAAGGAGTCTATCAGTGATAGACATCCAGATTCCCTGGAGGGTGGGTGCCCATCCTCATCTTCAGGTGCCTAGATACCTTAAAAATCTGGTCTCATGACATATAGGGTCCTTTGAAACTTATCAAAATTTAAAACTTTGAGTGATCTGGTATACAATTAAATATGCACTGTATTTCGCTATTGATTTCTAGAAAAGGACAAAGACCCAGTGGAATCCAATTGCAATGCCACACATGTTGAAATAAAATAAAAGAACATTAGCTTTTCTTCAGCTTTTCAGGAGAAGGGAAGATAAGAACTGTGATTTTTAGCAAGCCTTCATCATCCTTACCAAAGCTTTAGATGCTGTTAGCCTTCTAGGCCTGTGAAAACTCATGGCAATATTTGCGTGTTCAGAAAAGTTTATGAAATTATCCGTCATCTGCACAATAGTAAGCTGGATAAGGCTGTGTCTGGCACTCTGTTGGATCCATTTGTAATAGCAAAAGGAGTCAAGCAAAGGTATATTTTGGCACAGAATCTCTATGGACTGTTCTTTGCAGTAATGATTGATGATGCCACTAGAGACAAGATGCTAAGAATATTTATTAAATTTTGAACATCTGGCAAGCTCTTTACCCTGAGCAGATTGAAGGCCTCCACAAAACTAAATGAGAAGGTTATAGCTGAACTTCTGCATGCAGGTGGTTGTGCTTTCATTGCACATACTACAGAAGACCTCTAGTTCATGACCAACAAATTTGCTGTGGCAAGTAAAGTCTACAGATTTATTGTCAGTCTGAAGAAAAGCAAGGTTATATACAAAACCCATAGCTAGAAAATCATATGTAAGACAGCATCAGAATCAATGCTACTGAACTAGTATGGGTAACAAATTTCATTTGCCTTTATGGATTTTTATAAAACATTCTATTGGTATCCAAGAACTTGTAAGCTGAATTAGAAGTCCATGTTCTGGATGTCAGATTTCATCACAGTTTGCCACCAGCATGGTAGCCCACAAAACACCAAACTTCACGTTTACTGTGCTGTGATAATTTCCACATTAGTCCATGGCTGTGAAACATGGACAAGTCGTTGCTGGCACATCAAAGAGCTGGAAAAATTTCATCAACAACACCTTCAAGCTATTATGCTTATCAAGTTGCAGGATAAGAATCACAAATAATGAGATTTTGCAAAGAGATTGCACAAACAGTATTGAAACAATGGTTATAAAAGCATTGCTTTACTGGACTGGACACGTCCTCTGTATTTAGGACACAAAGCTCCCATAGGAAATGGTGCACAGTGAGCTTGTAATAAGCAGCAGATCAAAATTCAGACAGAGGAAGAGATCCAGATGTCCAGAAAAAGAACCTCACCCATTATATCACACATATCAACATGTGGGATGCTACAGCAGTAAAAATAATCACTGATGCAGAAAATTATGAAGTGAGACATCAGTCAACAGAGCTGAGGAAACAATTCACCACAGAACATTTATTTGTGAATAATTTTTGCCTCTTACCATGCTTTTCTAGCTGAACATCCTTGAATACAGAGGCATCAAATTCATGTAAAAATTCAATGGAATAATTGGGGAAATTTTTTAGCATTATTTTCTCAGCTGTATTATTTGACAACAACAGAGAAGCTATTTCTTAAAGAATAACCACAGAGAGCTGGGATAATAGGTGAGACTTGTAAATGGCACTGCTAATTTTTGCTCCATCTGTGGAATCTCTAGTGATCTGAAGTTTAGACCCGTTCCAAGTCCACTAAAGTTCTTTCCTAATCAATTGCCTTGAAAGAAAAGGACTACTAATGGTTATGATATTGGCAATTTCCTTGATTTTTTTAATGAACATAATGATATGGCTGCTGAACATTGTGCCTTATTGAAATGCTTCAACTTAAAACGGAGAGAGAAATACTTTCTGAAAGACCCCGTGGAATCTGAAGGAACAGTGCAAAGCCACATTTCTAGGGAACTCTGAGGAATAAAGAAAACCAAGTGATGGTTCTTCCTGTTAAATAAAGTTAGCCCAGTTTAGGAGCCTCTTGGAGTTGCAAGAAACTGCTTTTCATCCTGTTGTTTATTTCTTTCAGACACCAGGGCAAATGAGTGACAGCATTTCCTGGTCCTGATCAGGACGAGACTGCAGCTGTTGGGGCAAAGGGCATTCCAGTGATGGAGTGCAAATGGGCTGGGGTGAATCAGGGGCAGGAAGGGGGTGCAACCTGCACATGGAGCTGAACAAGCCTTCACTGCAGTAGGAGAAAGGAGGTATATGTTGCTTTCTTTCCATCCCTTTGCTACCCTAGGGGCTAATGCAGGGATGTATTGAACTTCCAGTTCGCATCTCTGAAAGTCTGCATTGAGTTAAGTCTGGCTGTCTGAAAAACATTATTTCTCATTCTGCCTCTCTGAGAAAGCTTCAATTTATGGGACATGACAGCTGAAGGAACCCAGGGTGAAACTGTTGCAATCCGAGAGTAAAAGGGGCATGCAGAGGATCCTCAGTTATGGAACTCCCCTAAAAATTGGATACTTTCTTGACTCCCCTCTGTTAAGGCTTAGTACAAGACAAATCCCTTTACCTAGGCCTTCTACCCAACAAAGAGAGCTACCAAAGGGCTATGAATATTGTTTCCTCCTATCTTCTTCATATACAATCAAAGGGAGATCAGAGAGGTGGAAATAGTCAGATCAAGGTTATCAGTTATTACTTCTCTTAACTCCTGTATTTGTCATCTGAACAGTAGGGAGTGAGAAGTGCACAAGAGAATCTGAAAAATAGTTAGAATTTAGGTCTGCAATGATCTGAATAATCCAAGATGGCTGGCAAGCAGGAGCTACTATGGTACGAGAAAGGATCAGGAAAGAGTACAAAGCCACATTCCAGTTTAAGTCACACTCCTTGTAAACATAAGGAAGTCTATCTGAATATTCTGTTTGGAGAAATACACCTTCAAAAACTTAGGGCTGCTTTACCAAGCCAACAAAAAACAAAGTTCGTGCATTTCATGATGTGCACAACTGATGGACAGTTCTTATCTTGTCATCATAGTCTTTTATCTCAGGCAGCTAAGATTCAGTAAATATATTCACTCGCCCTACTTCTGACAGGGATTTTCATCAGTAATTGAATATTATGAGTTGTATGGCCTTACTCTGTGCTTCTGGGGTAACAAGAAATGATTTGATAAAGTAGTTTAAATGAATTAGTATAGGGAAATGAGACAGGTTATCTTTGGAGCTAATCTTCTAGAATATGTTTGCAAACTTTTTGGTAAGTAAAAAAACCCAACAGTTGAGATAAAGTATTTTATCCCTGAAACAAGATACGGTTTTCCTGTGAGGAAAAAAACAAAATAAAACAAAACATGTTTATTGTAAAAATCTATCTGGATTTTTGCTGCAGTATTGAAAGAAGGAAATGCTTTTGTCCCAGTAAGACCCTATGGATGCCTTTCTTAATTTTTCTGCTCATTTCATTGTCTTACCTAAAGTATATGTAAGGGACTTCATATAGTTCAGTTATGGAAACGTGCATATTTTACACCACAAAAGAGAGAACCTTTTTTGGGTAAATATTCTTTCAGATGAATCACAATTGATGTAGTCAGAGCTAACAAGCAGATGGATGTATTTGAATACCATTATCTTATGTACAATGATATTATCTCTTTCATGAAAAATTCAGCAATTTGGGTAGCTCTAGTCAAGGGGAAGGAGAAAGTAAAAAAGAAAAAAATAGTGAGAAAAACATGATCAGATCTGGAATCCCTGAGGGGGTCACATTGCATCATTTAGCAGGAGAATGAGCAATGCAGAAGGAGCAAAGTTGGTAGAGTAACTATCTGCTTTCCTTATGGTATTCTTGGCTCTGAGTTCTATTCAAGCCCTGCAGCTGTAGGTGGGCAGCTCTTGGGCCCGCTAACGCATCACACCATGACATTTTTATCATCAGTCTAGGAGAAGAAAATAAATTTGCTAACAGAATGGAGTTGGCAGGCTAGTACTACATTGTCACATTCCAGACATCTCCAGGTCTGGCCTAAGCCAGAGGAAACAAGATTGTGCGCCAGGAAGCCTGTGATGGACACATTGTTATACAAGTAGAAAGGGGTAGGTTTTGCTTATATACAAATAAGATATTCCTAATTGAAATACTGGGGCTCAGACTTGAACATTTGAAATCACAGTTTTGTTTCTGGAAGGTCAATCATAAATCCACTCTGACTTTGGTAAAATTATTTTTCAGTATCTTTTCTTTTTTGAGGACAAAATTTTACAGAAATAAATTCCAAATATTTTGGGTTAAATTACCAGAGATTATATATAATACACTATTGTAATAGGAATATTTTTTCAGTGTTACTATATATCAGAGAGATATCACAGAGATTTTTTCCTCTGAAATACACTCCCCACCCAAAAGGAATCTATACAATCAGTTTGGTGGGGTAGAAGAACCAGGTCTGTTACAGGGAGCATTATAACCAGTTTTATGGGGGAAAACAGATACCTAACATAACAGAACCATCGCTTTTCTATTTGGGAGAGTACACCGCAAGTACTCTCAGATAATCACACAAGAAAAGATGATTTCAGATTTTTGTAAGGGGGCCGGGGAGTGAAATAATGGTTTGTCCTTTAGCAATGAAAATAGCACAGATTTGTGATTTGAGCTAGGGACAGACATTACACATAAATCGGTTTAAGTGATTAGAAACTGGTTTAAACCTGTAACAGAACAGATATTCCTTGCACATAAACCAGTTTCAAAATGGCCAAAACCAGTTTGAGATAAATCTGGTTGAATGTAGTATCAGACTTAACTGATTTGGCTCAAACCGAATTATGCAATGTCTGTCCCAGACCCCTTGCTGTTTTAAAATAAACCAGACTCCCCAAGCATCCCAGCATGCTCTCTGGGCTGGGCGTGGCCCTCTGCTCTCTAGATGGAGCAGGGACCGGACCTAGCAGAGACACTGGCCGGCATGACCCTGTTAAGGCAAAATGGGCAAGGAAGGGGTTAATTCTTCCCTCCTTCCCCATTTCAGCTTTGGTCAGCCTGTCTGCCAGGGAGGAGAGGGGGCTGCAGTGGTGGCCCTTGGACTTGGAAGACCTTGGCTGCAGGGAAGGGATGGAGGGAGGAATTAACCCTTCTCCCTTCCCCCTTCACCTTAATGGGGCCATGCTGGGTTAGCTGTCCTGCAGAGTGGGGAGGAGGGCTCAGTTCCATGCTTGGGGGGACTCTTCCCCCTCCTCCTCCTCCTAGGGTGGGGAGGGAGACTCTGTGAGGTGCTGGATGGGGAGTCTTTCTCCTCTTCCCTTCCCCCCCTGCCACCCTAGGGTGGGGGGGGGGTTTCCATGTGATGCTCCCCGGCCCCACCAGTGGGGTGGGGGGCAGGGGTAGACTTTCTTCCATGCTAAGGGGAACTCTTCCCCCTCTTCTTCCTCCCTACAGAGAGGCAGTGGCAGTGCAGAGCTCAGCTGGGCAGGGTGTGGGGTGTGAGGGAGGGTGAGGATGTTGAGAAGCCCCCCATACTCCCCTCATGGCATGCAGCCCTTGCTGCCTGGCAGTGGCATCAGCAGCGGGAGGGGAGGTCAGGGTGCTCATGCCCGGCACGGCTCCGGTCAACACTGCACAGGGGGAGGGAGTGGAGCCTGCCTTATCCCTGTGGCTCAGCTCCCTGAGCCTGAGCCTGCAGTGGAGGAAGCTCCACACTGGAGTCAGCTGCTTCCCCTGCTCCCCACTGTTCAGGTCCCATACTCTGCTGGGAGTGGAGGGAGCCCGGCCCCTGCTTCCCCACAGAGTCCAGTGCGTGGCTTCCCCTCTGTGAGAGCGGAGTTGCAGGCGCGGGTGTGGAGTTGCGGGGATAGAAGTAGCCAGGCAGGCTGCATGAGGCTGCTTTCCTTGCCCCCAGCACAGCTCTGGCAGCCTCTATTGCGGGGGGGGGGGGAGGAGGAGGGAAAAGATTCCCTCCAGCACCAAACAGAACCCCCCTCCTGGCCCCACAGCCGTGGGGGAGGGGGAGGATGGGGAAGAGTTCCCCTTTAGGGCTGGGCAGCCCTGTGTACCCAGATTGTTCCTGGCTGTCAGGGAGCTGCTGGGGTGGGCCTGCTGGGGCTTTGCCAGCCTCCCCCCACCCTCAGTTCAGCTTCCTTGGGAAAGGGAGGGCTGCTCTAGCACCCCTGGGCTTCTGGCTTGAGCCACTGCAGGCATGTGCTGAATGTCTATCCACCGAACTGGTTCACCCGCTGCAGGTTAGACAAACCTGCAAAGACTAAATCAATTCAGACTCAGGCTTTTTGAATGTCTGTCCCTAGCCTTGGGGTGTGTGGACACATACTGTCTATGCATAATCTCTTGGCTGCTGTGACCCTGAGGTGAACATGAGACCTCCAGAAGTTTCCGATACAATGCAGGCTCTGCCAAGCCTCTGCAAGCTACTGGAGAAGATTCAGACTGTGACTCTGCCTCCATCTTCATTACCTTCATACTCTTTAAGGATGCTGTTCTGGAGCTCACCTTCAGCAAATGCAACAAAACATTTGAAAAGCATGACTTCTATTTAATGAACTTTAGTCAACGCATGAAAAGAAGGATGGTCCAAAACCTTCTGAAGACAAGGGCTCTTTCTGGGCTCTGGATGGGGCCCAGAATGTCTTACTAAATGGATGAGTAAATAATTCCAAACTACCTTTGGGCCTACTTCTACATGTGAGTGGGTACATCTACACACACCTCTGGCGTGTAGCTGCCCCTGGTGTTTCCAACCCTACCATGCACTAGCAATGAGCGTGTTGCTACTGTGTAGTAGTGCCAGTGTCACAGTTCATGCCCGCCAATGCTATGACACTGTAGCAACAAGCTACTTCACTATAGCTCATCACTATGGAAAGGTAGCATCTTGTGTAGATGCACCCAGTAACTCTCATGTGAAGAATTGTGTGTGCAAGAACCATTGAGTTAGGAAGAATAAAAGTAAAAATGCTTTGCATGATTTGCAAATCTTTGTGTCCTTTAGACAAGCCACCTAACTATCTCCATTTGTATCCCAGTTCAAATGGCATCAGGCACACGTAATAATTGTCTTAGACAACTTTAACATTTTAATATCTAATTTGGAACAATGTTATCAAAATGTCATGTTATTCAATTCTCTAGTGCAATATTCCCTTTACAAATAGTATTTTGGTTTAGAAAACATCTGTTAGGCAATAAAAAATACTGACCACTCTTATAAAAATAAGCCCCCCATCTTCTATCAAAATGATGGGCACTGAAAATCTGAATTTTTAATGGGGCTTAAAGAAGGTTAAAAAAGGATGAAGTAGGACTGAAAAAATATTTCATCTAAGTTGTAAAGGAGCTTGGAACCACACCACAAGCATCATAATTAACTTTAATAATTATAAATGTAAATGCAGACAAGCCACAAGGTTTTAATGGTGTGCCACATGCTTCTGCTAATTATTTTAGAGTTTGGACACATTCAGTGCCAGCTAATTATAAACCCTGCTATGGAAATCATCTGTTTATATTAGACTTATTGATCTCTAGTGTTTAAGCAATATGAAAAGGGAAATCTACAATGCTGTACCATCTGCTTTGTATTCCTAATTGCTTTTAAAGAATCAAATATATAAATAGCCAGCTTTTTATATGTTGGGCCTCAAACCCATTCAAGAAATGCATTTTGCAAATCTAACTTAACAAGAAAGAGATGGAGTATTAAATATAATGGTTCTTTCACTTGTTCTATCCCTCTGTCTATCCAGTTCTTTCACCTCAGCCTATGACTAGAGAATGTCCATGTCCCAGAAGTCTCATATATAGGTCAAGCCATCTGAGAAGTTATGCAGTTTATCATTTACATCTTTTAATTGCACATTTTCTTTTACTCCCTGTCATCAAACACACCTTATGGCCATGAACATTTCTTGTTACTCCACCTAATGGAAACACAGGAAGAGGGAAAAAGAAATTAATGTTCAAACTAACGACCACATCCTTTGGGAAGTATTTGGCTTTATGGCAGATTACATCTATTGGGTTGCAGGACAAGTATATAGTTTTGGGGGGGCTGACACTTTGGTTATTTCCTGTTGGATGCACAACCACTGAATATTTTTTCCATCTCATCATAATTCCTCTTTAGACCTACAGTGTTCTACACAGTAAGAAATATCCATTTTCAGTCTTTTAGATATTTAGTGTGAAAATTTCAAATAAATAGATTCTTGTTTGTGAAATTTGTGCCTACAGATTAATGTGATTTTGCCTCTCACTGCCTGATGGAAGCTATAGATCAGGTAGCTGGTGTGAGCCATTTTCTTGCACCCAGAATTCATTGTATCTTGGAAATGGACTTCTTGTATTAAGAATAATGCTTAAGATATATGGCTTAGCTCTTTGAAGAGCAATGCTTACAAGATTTCTGTGAACTAAGTAAGTGTGTGTTGGCTCTGTCTTACAGATTGAGGTTACTGGAGAAGAGGGCAAGTGATTTGCACATAGCCAAAAAGCCAGGGACCATGCTGTTATACTTTTGCAGTCCCTACTGTGCAATTTTTTTGTGAGTAGAAGTTCAAATGAATTGGTTAGAGCAAAAAATTACTTAGAGAGAAAGTTGTTCTGCTTCAAGAGAGGGTGCTTTATGGCTGAATTTGTCTATCCAGGTTATATAATGAAATTACTTTTAGAGAAATGCCATGATGAACATAATGAGGTAAGGCAGCAGACCCTCATCTGGTGTCAATTGTTGTTGCTATGTTGATTTTTTGAAGTCAGTTCATCTAGGATGAGGATCTGCCCTAAGAACCGTGATCTTCCTTTTGTACAACAGAGTATCATATATACATTTTGGAGTAAGAAACTGGGTTAGGTCTCCTTTTAAACTTGTTTAACTCCACTGAAATCAGTGGGTCTGGCAATAATCATTTGAAATTAGTTTATTTGATGGCAGTCTATAGGCTCTGAACTTCTCCTACCTTGCATGAAGTCATTCCACAGAGTAAGTGTAAAACACAACCACTCTGATCTGGGATTATCTATTCCCCTCTACTTCCCTTTGTAATAATGGAAATGCTCATTTCAGAGGTAAGCCACAAGGGAATCAGGGCCTAAAAGTGCACTGCTGATAAGTCTTGATTTGATTCCTTCCTTTGCAGCTGAAGAATGTTTTACTCTCTTTCCTGCACTTGCAAAATTGCTCATCCTAGTCTGGCACTTTAGAAAAGAAGTCTGTCACATATTGCTTTATGCTTATCCTTTTCTCTTGCACATATACTTCCTTATTTTTAATCTCCTCACATGTATATTAATAGTGTAGTCTTCTGTTATTGTCTGTGTTTATTCTTCCTCTTCTGAATTGAAGAAAAGTGGGAACCTGGATTTTAATAATCTCAATTTCTAACTGCGTTGAAATCCCAGCTTCTCTCCAAAAGGTAAGGGACTAAGTAAAAGAGCACAACTGGAAGAGGCTTTTTAAATAACCTTTCCAACAACTTCACAGTTTCCAGTGAATAACAGTTATTTTAAAGCTCTATAGGAACTCCTAATCAGACCCTTAGATAATTATTGTCTTTTCCTTTTATTCCTTTGGCATAAATAGTAAGAGTGTAGTAAGTGTGTGTGGCCACATAGCATTATTTGTAATGCTGGTGTCAATCTTGGCACAAAGGTTGTGAGCTCACTTGGCACAGAAGTTAGTAAAGAGAGTAGGAAGATCAACTATGCAACTTGAAGAGAACCCTGTGTAAGGTGTAGCCGTGAACTGAACCCCTTTTCCCCACCACTGTCTTGCCCCATGCACACACAGGGAATATGCACAGTCTTGTTACAGAGGACCTTTGCTTTTTGATGTCATATTGTATTGTATTGTCTTGTATTGTCAAGCAGCCATCTCTCTGGAACTCTGCTCTGTGAGTCTCTGGAGACTGTGGCCCTGCCTCCTCCCTGCTGTTCTCTATCCCATATCGTGTGATTGCTCCCTGGAGGGAGTAAGGAGAAGGTAGTTCCTCTACACAGGGAGAGCTATTACGCTCTGTCCTCAAGCATCTCTCCTCCTGCATGCCTGTGCAAGGGCCGATTATAATCTAGTCTGTATTGTTTAACCTTTTCAGAACATACAGCTGTACAGACAAACACTATCATTTTTCTTTTGTGCCTTCCATATCCATAGATTAAATGAGCAAGGCTTCACAGGGTGTTAGCACTGGTTTATACATGATTAGAAACTTAAGGGTCACACATTTCCTAACTTCTGCAGGCCACGTTTATGGCAAACATAAGGAGCTCTCTGCTGCTCTCCGTCCCCTTTTACCCCTCCACCCCCAAAGCTTCCTAGGTGGTAATCTCCCATATTCTAGTTCAGGCAGACCACTTGCTTTGCCCTCATGTTAAAGGATTTGTGTGTCTCTATTTAAACCTTCCACCATTTTGGGGGCTTCCTGTTTTCCTTTGCTCATTGCAGGTGCTCTGGATGCTTCCTAACCCTTACTCATATAAAATTAGTGTGTTTCTGCCCATGGATGCCTAGACCATTCAGTGAACATTTTGAATACTTTGGATTTAATATTCAAAAGTGTTTGTGTTACTTCCCAACAGACAAACAGAAGTACTGCCAAGTTGAGTTTTAGGCCTGGCAATCTTGGCCAGCAAAATAACTAAATACTATACCCCTCTCAGAAGAAAGCCTTTAGAATCACCAGCAGGTGGATATGAGAAGTAGTCACTGACCATGCAGTAGGGCTGTGTGAAGATTCAGTCCCTGATTCGATTCTGTGGAGATTTGGCCTGATTCGGTGGCCGAACCGCCAAATCTGAATTGAATCAAAGGACCCTTTAATCTCTCCAAATTGAATCAGGAACCCTCCGAATTGATTCAGGAGAGATTCTGAAAGATTCAGCAATTCAGACAGAGACAGCTTTAAATGTTTTTTCTACATACCTCTAGGTAGCAGGCGGTTTGTGAATGCTGCAATGCTGGGGTGCAGGGAGCATCCCACAGATGCTCAGGGGGCTCTCCAGCACTCTCATCAACAGACCTGGAAGTGGACCAGAAACACTTCCAGTCCACTTCTGGGATCACTGAGGAGTGCCGCGGGAGACTCCCTTCTGCCCTGCTTCCTCAGCAGCTGGCGCCTCCTGGTTCTGGGGGGGGGGGTGGTACCCAGAGTCCCTCCATGGCCAATCACTGAGCCCAGGGATAGCAGGGGTGGGCCCTACATGAACTCCCTGGTGGACCCAGAAATGGACCAGTGGTACTTCTGGTCCAAGGTTAGCTGCTGAGCACATGGAGGCCCCCACTCACACTCCTGTGGGACACTCCATCTGCCCCAGCATTACAGCATTCACAAGCCTTGCTGGTATCTCAAGGTATATAGAAAAAACATTTAAAGCTGTGTCTATGTCCGAATCAGCATCAAATATTCAGATTTGGATTCAGCCAAATCAAACCGGGGATAGTGATCTGAATCAATGAATTAAATCACTGTCCCTGATTTGGGCGGAATCTGAATCAAATAGGGCCAGCTTTGCACACCCCTAACACACAGTGCAATTCAACATTTTAAAAGTTAAGTAGCCTGGCTCCTTTAGATAATCTTTTAAGTCAAATATTATATACGTTAGTCACTGCTGGGGGGGGGTCAGCAATTGGCCAGCACTGCCCCTAAAAAGAGAGGTACTGGTTAGGAGAGGAGAACTGCATGACTAACTGGGGAGAGGCTGCTTATTGCATTCCTACTATACCTTCTAATTGTGGGCCTTCTGTATGGCCCCTGGTGGAACTAAAATCTGCCTTCTGCTCTGAGGGACAGTAGACTTCCCTGAAATAGACCCTTCTTTCTTTCTTTTGGGCCTTAGGCTACTTAGAGCTTTGAATGTCATGATAGTCTTCTTGAGTTTCTTTCAGAAGTGACTTGGCTGCTATCAATGAGAAGTACAAGTGTGAAATACACTTATCAGCATACCCTACCAAGTTAAGCCATCTGTACCTTTTAAATAGCCTTCAAATCGAGCTCCAGGGAGGAACATCATGCAAGGGCAAGGTAAGAGTGGGACAGTAACAACTTTACACCAAAGTAGAGATGAAAAAAGTCATTTATTGACATTGCTGCTATCTGGATAAAATAGAGGGACAGTCAGGGAATGGATGGTAGCTGGGGCAGAGGTTGCTGCACTGATTTTTCATGAAGTATAAATACATGGCATTGGATGTACCCATTGCACCCTAGAACTCTGGATCTATGCTTGTTTTCTCTGGGGGGATCCTAAATTTTACTACATAGAGGGCATGTCTACTTGTGTTCATTTAATGCACAGTAAATATGGCAACTTACACTGACTTAAGTGTAAATTGCTGTAATTGAGTAAAGCCTGATTAGTTACTGCACAGTAATGTACACGTAGATGTCTTACTGTGCAGTAACACTGCGTATGCAGACTGACTTGGGACTTGACATAAAGCACATTATTTCTATATATGGATTGACTTGGGACTAATTTTAGTCCCAAGTTAGTCCACATACAGCATTAATGTGCTTGAACACCTGCACATGTAGATGCCATCTTATTTCCACTTACTGTGCAGTAAATTTAAGTCGGCGGAAATGCACGTGTAGACATGCCCAGAAATTAGCAGAATTATCACTAACTCAATCACCCTGAAATGAACTTCAAAAATACATTGAACTTCAAAAATATAACTCGGAAAACAAGATGACTGGCTGAAAGTATACACAGGGTTTTGAGAAGATCATAAACCAGCATGGCTTCAGCAGTGTGGAATCTAAAGGTGTTCATAATCTCTTGGGGTGAATTTACAATAGCTTGGTATTGTCATGTATTACAGATTAGTTGCCCCTGCATGTCACAGTCCATTTAAAAAGTAGGGTTGTGCTTTTGAGTTCAGTCGGTCATAAAAGCACTACAATACAATTTTTAACAAGGAGCAGTGCCTGTGAAAGAAACAGGATCAAGACAATTGTAATTAAAAAAAAAAAAGAACAAAACAATGGGCCTTGTTGAACAGCATTCCATGTTTCAGGGAAGATACATTTTTAAATCATAAAGATATTAAACTCCCCCACAATAAAGGTTTATAATAGAAACTCCAGTGACCCTCCATTGTGGTGGGGCTTCTGTGGTTCTATAATTAGGATTATTAAGATGAAATCAGGCATATAAATGTTAACATTCTGCTCATTAAAATAGTCCTATTCAGAGGATTAAGGATTCTGCATTTTACATTCATAAAGTGAATAATATAAACTTAACCAGCAGCTTCTTTGATTACGGGTTGGAAAGAGTTAAAATTCTCTATGTAGATCACTGAAGTTTTATTATGTAAGATGACCTTAGGAACTGTCATCCCCCTTGAATTTATACAAAGAATTCAAAGTAAAGGTTTTCTAGGTTACACTTCTTTTTTCAACCCTTTGTCCTGTCAGCTCAGTCCTAGATATCTTCATCTGCCGACGTGCCCAGATGTGCAATGAATGTTGATTTGAGCTGGCCCCTCAACCCCTCCCTGCTGGTGTCATTAAAACCAGGGAGGTAGCTGCTCCCCTGGCATCTTTGGCAAGGCTTGGCTTTACACTGCGGACTAAATTATTGATGAAGAGCACTTCTGTCGCAGTGTGTTTTACCCACCTTTAAATGAAACAGTGCGGATAGAGCTGTCATTGCCTCCTCACTCCCTGCAACTTCTACATGACATTTATGATGTGGTTCAGATTGCACTGAAGCAATTAATTTCCAGTAGAGCTTGCACTCAGAATGAAGATCCCTGACAATTACCAAGGGCTGGTTTTTCAATGAGCCTACTACACAGTCATCGATATGGTATACAAAAGAAAACATCACAATACACTGTAAGGGGCTGTTGGATTCATAATTCTCCTTGCCTTTTTCTGAATGTGATGTAAGGTGTCTGAACTTCTCTTTCTTATGCGTTCTGCACCAAGACATCTCACTAAGAATGTGGGTGACTCCATATCTGCAACTCACACTTTCAGGCCCAATTCTGCTGCAAGTTGAGTGCCTTTAGCTCCTGTTAGAGTCACCAGCAGCCAAGTTTTATAATCTCCCACAACAAGTCTTACCAAAATCTGTCTGTTTCCAGGTCCATCCCTTCTCTTTAAAGCTTGTACCCATCTGCGCCAGTATGTGAAACATATATATAGCTATTAAGCTACTCATGCTAGCATTGTGACTTTGTACCTCTTTTAGTTACTATACAAGTATTAGTGTAGGCATTTTGTTCATAAGGAGTGCTGCTTGCTTGAAAATTGTGCAGAATACTAAAGAATAGGGAAAAAAATTATGTAGTGTTCCTTTCATACTTAGGGTCTGGTGCTGGTACTGGTAATGCATTCTTTCTATATGTACCTTTTGCCAATACATGGACAGCAGCAGTTATGTGCTGGAAGTCATTTCTTGTTTTACTGAAGGAGGGAATATTGTCCAGGACAATGGATTATATTGACTATTACTTCTGAAAAGGTAGCATCAATTTGCACATGAATAGTTATCAAAGATGGACCGAAGTGGCCATGGTTTTAGATTTTAGCTGATGTGTAGCATGGTTCTGCCTTTCTTGACAGCTGTACTGTCATGCTCACATGCAGTAAAGAATTTGAACTGGCAGCTAGGTATTATGGGGATGGGCATTTTAGGAATGCACAGACAAAGGTACAGACTGTATGTGGAAAGGTAAAATAATGTGTGGTTCTTGTAGAGATACATTCAGGCTGAATGGTGAATGCTTTGACAATTGAAACATTTTGACATAAGTACTTATTACTAGCAGGGTGTGAAGTGGTTTGGCTAAAATAAGATGTCTTCTTGCCCTGATCCTGAAACAAACTACACTGGAGATTTGGAAAACCCCTTATAACTTTAAAATGTATTTCCTGTTTTTTGGATACTCTTCTGTAGTTCCTAGTTTGGAAAGGGCTATCACTGGGTTCCCTGAAATACTGCCATTGTTGTTCTGGTTTGTTTTGGCCCCTGAAGTAATTTAACTTCAAGTTGAGTGCTGGGTACTTAGACTTTTTGAATACCAGGAATTTAGGCATTCAAGATTCAACTTTTATAGACATTCATATCTGAAAATCCTAGCTCTGGTTATTTGTTTTGTTTTTTGTTTGTTTGTTTATACTTACAAATTTCACTTGGGAAAGGGAATGGAAATATTTTATTTAAATATTTTTTTAAAGATATGTTTGACCTAACTGAAGCTAGGAATTTCAAAGCATGTTACTGGAAAGCCTATAGAGATTTAAAAAAAAAATTTTTTTTAGCACAATCAGATATGACTCTGTGTGGATATGTTTCAGCTAAACATCGCATGTGAAGCAAACCTCTAGATCTCTCAGGGATCACCCATGATTATTAAAAGTTGCACAGGCTGTATATCAAAATGAGAATTGGCTGAGATTAGCATTCTGGGTGGTAAATCTTCTGAAATATTTTGAACAAAACATGATGTACCGGCAAATACCGTTTGTGCTGAGGAAGAGCTTCTTTGTCTGTTGCTTCATCACTATATAATAGTTAGCTGCTATGTGTATGTGTATATCACAAGCAGCCAGAAATTGCTGATCTGACTGAATTACTGCAAATGACCTTAAAATGTCTTTATTTTCTTTCATTGTAGTGTTTATTAAATTACCGGGCCAAATGCTAACATTCTTAAGAAGACATTCTGAGCAGGAGGGAATAAGAACTGAGTAAGGAATTTCAGATTTGGCTCATTCCTCATATTTTTGTGAAGTCTCACTTTTTAATGATTTTACCATTCTTTATGCTGTGGTTCAGGTTATGCAGAAAAATTTATGGGATTTTATTTCACTATTATGCTACAGAGTATAGTATGTTTACTATTTGCTTAATAGCAATTTGCTTTAAATTAACATTTTTAGAGTCCTGTGTATATTTAAGTCTCCTCTCTGAGTTATAGGGGAGTGTTCCCCTATACTCTTTTGAAACATGAAAAATTTCCTTGCATTTTTCCTCCTTTACAGCCCATGCACATTATTTCACACCTAAATCTTTCTAGGTAAGGGACAGTAAGTCCTCATGCAGACATTCAGTTTCTCCTGGGAGAGCTACTGCTTTCCCAGGAGAAACCATGAGCTTACAGATGTTCAGGCTTTTTCTCCCAGAGTACAAAAGGCTATTCCAAAAGAAAAATAACCTGGTAACAAGCAGGGAGAAATCATTTCATGAAGAGTTTCTTCTGGGAGTGTGAATGTTTGTACATGCTAACGACACATAACAACAACATGGGCAGTCTGGGTTAGCCAATCAGGGCTGCCCTGTGCACTGCTGCTGTCTGTTGCCAGACAGACTAAGGGGGCTCGCAGACCATACTGATATGTGTAAACAAACCCAGCTCCAGCCCCTTCCCTTTCCCTTCCTCCCCTCCTCAGCTGCACAGTGTCAACACTACAAGCTCTCTACTTTTCAGGGCTTCAGCATTCAAAAGTACATACACATGGTTCTGGGTAAGAACCTGAGAAAAACCTGAGAGACTTTTCACAGATTGTTTGAATGTGTGTATGCAGCCTAAATTATTTCTCATCCATTGACTTGATAGTATCTAGAGATAAGGGCTAGGCCTACAGTAGAAAGCCCTTAGTATAGCTGTTGTGCTATTGATAAAATAGCATTTTTGCTGGTTTAACTTATTCAGGAGGCCTGGACAAAGCTATTCTAGCCAAAAGTTCATTTTTGACAGGATAAGCTTTGTTCTCCAAATGAAGATTTGTTGGCTGTTACAGGTTACTGGCATCACATAGTGCCCCATATGTGTCAAGGAATGGAAGGCTGAAGGAGAACTTATTTCATTGTTAACTTCCATCCATAGTTGTAGTAATTTGTTTTTTGTGATATACTAACCTCAGAATGTTCAGCTTGTAGGTGAGAAATCAAAAGTATGGCTTCCTGTGTGAACCATAGGATAGTTTCATACAGCCAGATCCAAAGCCTACTAAGGAAGGGACAGACATCCATTGACTTTGGTAACCATTTGGTCAGGCCCTTAATTCCTTCTCACCTGGGCAGTGCTCCTTTACTTACATATACATCCATACCAATTCCTCCCCTAGATCCTTGGGCAACCCTTTCTTCCAACAAGTCTGTTCCCCTTATCCTGAGTTATTTTATCAAAGGGCAAAAAACAACTGGCCTTTTGTCTCTCCCCGTGTTTTGAGGAGCTAGTTAGCAGGCCCAGTTCTCATCTTGTTTCTGTTTTTTGGGGATGTTTGAGGGGAGGGGGCTGCTGGCAGACCCATTTCCCAGTTAATCTTACAGGAAAGACAAAATCTGGAACACTTTTTTTCCTACAGCTGAATGAGAAAAAGTCCATATTGGTTCTGCTATTACCATTCCTTTCATACACTCAAGGGCTGAAATGCCTGAGTAGGCTTGATTAGTTTAATCCTTTTTAAAACTAGGAATTTATTTTCATGATTTAACACATTTACATCTGCACCATTAGTGCTATAATGTCACCCTCTAGCCCACAATGTTAAGTGCTGCATGTAACACTGATTTGTATCTCATGTAAAAACACCAGTACCTCAGCCAACATTTTCAAATGTGTGCACTTATGTTATCTACCTAAATAAAAGAAGCCTTATTTTTAGAGTTTCAGGGAGTAGTGATAAATGAAAGCAAAAGAAAAGTAGGCCTCTGAGAGGCTAGTGAAGTGAAGAGGCATACGACTTATGGGGAAACCGAACTCTTCATTGTCTTGCTGTATGTCATGCAAAGGCAGCCATATCATTGGAAACTAAGTGTGGGTGCTGGTATTTGTGCAGAAGACAGCAGAGGTGCAGGGGAGCAAATAGGTTCATGGGTGATTCTGGAAGGGTGAATATGAGAATACTTACGAATGAGAATATGTAGGGAGGGCCATGGGAAAAATCCTATGTAAGTGGGAAACCAGAAGGTAATAATTTTGCTGAGTGAAGGAGACTCTTGGAATAAGAGATGTGGTACTGTGCAGGTGGCCTGGAGTTTGGGAAGGCCTGGTTTCTATCCATGTTTGAAGAGCTTCCTGTTGCATTGGAGAAGAGAAGGAGCAACCTTATGTTACTAATATATGCCTAGTTTGCCTCCTGGCTCTCTGAAATTAAAGTGGGAGGAAGATGGGCAGTGTAGAATTCAGATGCAGAGTCTCTAACAGTATTTTGGCTTCATCTGCTGAAGTTGGAGAAAATCTCTCATGAATTAGAGGGCTAATACAGTCATAGTTACATTTAAGAACGGCAAGTGTGTTCTGCTTGTAAGATGCCACAAACATTTATGTGTGAGTTTGAAGTTTATGGGTAAAGGGATTCTTTTGTTATTGAAAACCAAACAAGGTAAAATTTCCAGGTCCAAATTTTAAGAAATGGGGTATTTTCAAACTTCCTTCTGAGACCAAGTAATTGTAGTATTAGGAGCTGATTTTTTCCTGTATTGCAGCATTTTTTACCAGTAGAATTCCACTGAACATCCTGCAAATGATTTCTACCAGTGTAAAAATGCTACCATGTAACAGAGAATTGGGCCCCTTGTATGTAAAAATTGGAGATGATATGCAGTAATTTAAGTGTGAAATAGTGGGATTTTAATGCTGTTCAAGGGCAAATTTCAACATATCCTTAAGTGCAGAGTCACTACTGAGGGCTCCTGTAATGTTATTTTGAGGTTAATTTGGGAAGCTTCATTTAACATTTTGGTTGTATAACCACCATTGTCATTAATGAGTGTTGGATAGTTGAGTTCTAGTGCGCTGCTATGAAAATACCCCTTTTGCAGTTGTTTATGTCCAAAAGTATAAAGTGCCAAATATACCATTCTCTGAAATGTCATTTTCAGATACAATAATGTGTTAATGTTTTTAATACAGTTGTCTGCTCTCCTAAAAGCTAGGCAAAGAAGCTTTGGATCTGAGTTCTGAACCTTTTTTTAATGACAGATTTCTTCAGTCAGAAGCAAGTCAAGCTTTCCCTTTGTCATCCTAGCTTATTTTTCACTCTTGCAGTCTTTCCACAAGACAGCAGTGAGAGATTGCTATGAAACTAATTAATGTCTGACAGACAGATCGAACCAAATATCCAAAGGATTCAGAGTATAGTTCATTCCCCCTTACAAAACAGAAAAGCACAAGGCAAGAAACATATAGATGACATTATTACACTAACAAATAGCTGAGGGAATTTTCTTGCTCATTTTATCCAAATTAGACAATTTAAGACAATTATGGTTAAACTCCCCTCCCAGACTGCAGCTCAGTTACCTTGATGTGTTGGTAGTTGGAAAGAGATACATATGAAATATTACCTAAGAGGGAAGCTGTGTGCTTTAGTGGACCTCTATTGTCTCTCAGAGTGCAACCACAAGGGAGAAATAAGGGTCATGTGTCATATATGCATAGCCAAAGTATAGAAGATTTATGACTTAGTGAATATGTAGATATGCTAGTGTTCTTGACCAAGCTATGGAAGCTGTCCTTGAGTGTGTCTGAGGTTTTACAGTCTAAAAAAAATACTTCAAAGAGAGAAAGAGACAAACAATTATACACACAGTGTCTTGGAACACTTGGGCAGTGTTCTTTGCAATAGAAAAAATAATGACTGCTCATCCTATTCTCTTGGGGGGGAAATTTCCATATTTTTGCTTTCGAGGCACTTTCAAAGCCATTTACTGCCATAATTCATACACCACTGGATTAAGAAGCATATGCCTCTTAAAATCAGCAAGAGGCTATGTAGTGGATTTGCTGATTTAAGGAAAAGCAAAAAATAAAATAAAAATAAACTAAGGCAGATTGAGACCTACTTTTATGTCAAAGTACAGAATAAGAGCAGTATGCAGGTCCACTCATTAGGAAATAATTTTAAGTTAATTGGATAATTTAACAACAGAGATTATCAAACTCCAATATGTTGACCATTGAACTTGATAATTTCAAGTGTTAGCATACAATCTTTTAGTTGGTAATTATCAGGAATTGTTAATTGCATATTAGACATTAGCTGTGAAGGGGATGCATCTAGTGGGTGTGGATGGTCAGACGAACACTAGTTTGAGACATAGATGTTTCTGTTTCAGAAGTCAGGATAGTCTTGTGATACTAACTGTGAGTGATTGTGTAGTATGTTGTTAATCTACTGTACTATACTTCTCTTCTATTATAGCAGTAAAACACCTTTAATTCATGTGATTAATTCCTGCATGGCTTCTCAAATTAGGGTCCCTAATCAGTTACCAGGATTATCTTGTCCTTTTGGATCTGTACAGTATGCAAGTTTCACAAAAAATAAACAATCTCTCTCTTAACATTGCAACGAAAATCTTTCAAATAGCAACTTTCCAATTTTCAGCTGAACTAGATGCAAATTACTGCAGTGCCAATTGCCTGAGTCTTCAGACAGCCTGAAACTGTAGCCCTGAAAGGATTGTGATGTGGCATGTTTCTGACGTATTAAATGGCTTTATCACTGTTGGTGATTCCTCAAAAGAAAACCTATTTGCCTGTACTTACCTGACATTGAGGATGTCTGATTGCTGGCAAGAACTTCCAAAATAGGGCATGAGTTCTCTCCCAAATTCTAAATCCCTCCTGGCTATCTACAAGGGGAAGAGAAAAAGCAATCGCTTTCCCATCACTTTAGCTGACTTATGGGTACTGAAATCCAAACTGTCCTAGTTGTCGTCATCCAGCAGGAGTAATAAATAATACAGGAGGTATTGCACAGAATGAATTATTGGTGCTCCTATTTAATTTGCTAAAACCTTATTATTTTAAAATGTTTCTGAATACAGGTGATGGAAAGAGTCAGTGGGGAATGGGCAGTTACTAGGGCTGTGTGAAGCTTCAGTCCCCAATTCGATTCAGTGGAGATTCAGCCCGATTTGGCAGCCAAATCTTGAAATTGAATCAGCGACCCTTTAATCTCTCCAAATTGAATTTCAACCCTCCAAATTGATTTGGAGAGATTCAGAAAGATTTGGTGATTTGGACACAGGCACAGCTTTAAATGTTTTTTCTACATACCTCTAGGGAGCAGGCAGCTCATGAATGCTGTGATGCTGGGGCACATGGAGTGTCCATGATTCAGGCTGAATCTAAATCTGAATTGAATAGGGCCTGCTTTGCACACCCCTAGCAGTTACTCTTTCTCAGCAGAGCTGACTCAGCACAGTGGAGAAAGTCATCTGTGCCAAGAAAAGTCCATGAGGTAAGGGAGATTCAGGGCCATCCCTATCTGCTCTTGAAACTACACAACTATATGCCATTCTTAGGCAGGGTGGATTGCAAGGTGTCAGCCCAGTCCATTATTAGTAAACCACTTGATTGTGTTCTTTGCCAGAAGACTCCTGGTAAAACCTTTTTAGATTAGTATAGGGGCACTGTTATGCTTAAGGGGAGCATTTTAAGACATATGCCGGACTTCTGCATTGAAGTTAGAATTGCTTCTTTTATGATACATTATTTTACATGCATTAAGGATTGGTGAACCAGAGGAATCTTTATAGCCTCTTTGCCATTGAGAAATGTGATGTAAATAGCTTGTGAAACACGCACTAGAGTCATTAGTTTTGTGAGAACATCAGTGTTGCTGGCCTTTGTCCCTTCTTGACTGGTGCCTTGCACTCCAGCGACATCAGGGTGGGATCCCAATTTGGCATTACCTATGTGATCTGATGGCTGCTCCTGCTTGCCAGCCATGCCTTTGATGTTACTCTTTGGAGACAGTCCCAGCAGGTGGTCTGCAGGATTTCACACCTGGGTTTCTTCATGGGGCTTCAAACCTCCCCTTTACCCCACCCTTATTACATCCATGGCCAAGAGGAACCGTGGAGGTCCTGTTTGTAGGTGATGTCTTCTCACCCACGGCATCCTACTTCTTGAGGGCGCTGACCTCCTGGCCGTCTTTTCCTCACAGGCCATCCTTCAGGCTGGACACAGGCCTTTGCAACCAAACTTGCCTCACTCTTGAAGTAACAGGAACTTAGGGATAATACCACTGGTGACTGAAAAAGGAACTTAAGGATACCCACAATGGAACAGAAAATAATCAGCATCCACTGACAGGGCTCTGGATCTTGCCTCCCAGGCCCCACAGGTCCCAACAGGGACTTTGTCTCTCTTCTTTTAAGGGTTGTCTGCTGGTCTCAGAGGCTCCCCGCTGCACCCATTGGTTGTCTTGTGGGGCCCTCCTATGGGCCCCCACCCTTTCCCATCTCAGCCTCGTCTGACCTGACAGCGGGCTGTCACATCCACTCCCAGCTTTGCCCTTATTGTCAGCCTTTGCTGCTCCACCTGACCTTCCCTCCTGAATAAGCTTCAGACTGCTGTAACCCCACAGCCCTAAGCCACTGCCTTGCCCGCCATCCGGCTTGACCCCCAGCATATGCCTCACTTCATGGGACCCTGGTGGGCTCCGCACTCTCCTCTTGGTCCATGCACTGCACTCCTTGCTCTTACCATGATCCATGGTAGGGCTTCTACCTCCTCTCGAGGCTCTGAGATGCACCACTGGAGATTCTGTGCTGTGCCTGATGGCTTGGCCTGATCCTCATGCCAGGGTGTCTCCCGGGGGGGCTGCGGCTTCCTTGGTGCCTTGCTCCCTGGCACTCTCTGGGCTTCTCTTGGTGTCCTCTGGTGTCTATCTGTCATCATGCTCTTCTTTCCCTCAGTGTCCTGCAGCTGTGCTCCCAGCTACCTTTTGAAGAGCCCATACCTCTTTTGCTGCTGATTTGCAGTCTCAGGCAGCTCCAAAATTGCCATGACTGAGCCTGCTGCCCCAGTGTCTCCCTGTAGTTGTTGCTCATTGCTGCCCCTGCAGTGAGTACCAGGGTGAATTGGTGGGGGAGGGGCATGGGGTGAGTGTGTATGTGTGGGGGGGCTCTCTCTTCCCCTCTCACACTCAGCTTCCATAAGGGAAGACAAGTTAAAAAAACCGTTAAATGAAGAAAGCAGGCAATTGTGTTCATGAGATGTGGGTGTGTGTGTATGCACATGCACAAATCTTAAATTTTTTATAGTATACTACAGTGTACAAATGATAGGGGTTTCTGAATCAGCACAGGTACAGTATTTTCCATCAGAAAGTGGCCCGTAGTTTCCGGAAACACCTACTGAAATAACAGTAACATCTTACGTGGAGCCTAGGAGAGATCATGATTTAATTAAACCACAAATAGTATTCATACAAATATATAAAGTTTTAAATGTTGATGTCCAACATGTCTAAAAATGCTACATTTTGAAGTGTAATTTTTGCTGAGACAAATGGGAATTGTAGTCTCATACTAGAAAGCAGAACTTAGAAACTTAGAATTAAACTTTTAAAAGAAACTGGGCAGCTACTTCACATATTTTTAAGCTTGTAGAAATGTACTTTTAAAAGTCAGGTCAATCTTGGATGAATCTTGGTTGATACAGTAGAGTTACACTAATATAGTTAAACATAGAGTCAGGCCCAATGTAGCTGGTATTTTTTTATCATTTTTTTTCTTGAGATTTGTCTTAAAAACTTTTAAAGACAGACCTGATTAAATCCACAATATCCTTTCTTTCCTGAAGGAAAATGGAAGAAGTTTGAGGATATTGATTGAATAAGCCTACCAAATATATGCCTTGGAATTCACATTTTACTCCTGTTTGAATGAGCAAACAATCACATGCCTGTAATAATGTAAATTTTACTTTCATTATGACTGTACTCCCACGAGCTAATTACATTTCAGATACAAAGCCTGTCAACTTTCCTGCTCTGTAGTGATAAAGGAACCTGCTGGGTAAAATAGCCACCACTCATATGTTATTTTTGGAAACATCCAACCTACTGCTGGAAAGAGTTCTTGTTTTTAAGTTGAAATAAAAAAAATCCCAAAACCTACTAGTATATTTAGAGTACATGTAAGAGGCTATAATGATCCATATGATCAGATAATACATTTTGGGATTAATCGGAGTCTTTGTTTCAGGCATCTGTCTTTTATTTTAGACTCTGTTTCTTTTTGGAAAAACATGAAGTTTCTCATCATAGTCATTAAGCATGTGGGCAGAAAATGAGACAGAGCAGATTCCAAAAAGTGTTTTGTTCCACTTAGACCCTATTTCTTGCACTGTTTATTCAGGAGGAAAGAAAACATTGTTTGTACTTTACATAATCAAATGAAGCTTTGCTGATTCTTAAGCATAAATGGATGACTTTGTGCTCCAGAGGGAGCCAATGGGAGTCCAGTCTTTGAAATCTAAGGGTTCTGCCACCTTTCATTATAGTGCATAGTATTTTACTCCACATGCATCCCCATTCCTTTCAGTGGGAGTAGTTATGAAAAAAGCAAGGGTGGAAAGACCTAATTATGATTGCATAATATTAAATAACCATTATTAAATATAATAAATTAAAAATTAATAAAGTTTTCTCCTGAATTCTTCCTCTCACTGGCACTTGGGATCAAACTATTTCCATCTTCACATGGACCTCTGCTGTAGATCAGGACCAAAAACACAATGGCCTCACATCTCACCTAAAAAAGCGCACAGATGTGAGTGCTGACTTATGCCTAGGTGCCTAGCAATGGGCAGCCTGAAGCGAATTGCTCACTAGTGATGTCTGGTGCAAAAACATTATGGCTGCCAGGTGTATTTGTTTGGGATATGGCATGGAAGAGTTCATGCCATATCCCAAGAGAAAATATGAGCTTAGAAGTGAGCATATTCGCATAAGATGCTATTAGAAAGCTCCTCATATTGTAGCAGTATGGCCAACTGAACATGACTTAGACTGGGACTCAGGAAACTTAGATTCTTACCATAGATCTGCCACTGACTGGCTTGGCAAGGCACTTCCAATTCTGATCTCTAAAATGGGATAATAATATCTACCTGCTTTTTAAGTTGTATTGAAGTCTGTTGCTAAAAGAGTTATATAAGAGTGATTAGCTGAGGACTCATTGGAGATGCTCACTGGTGGCTGTTGTCCTCATGGTGACTACACGACTCACCATCTGATGTATTAGGTTTGTTGCTAATCTGGATGGGTAAAATTAATTCCAGTTTTGAGCACCTATACAAGATCAATGTGCCACTTATATCCTACGTAAACAGCATGCAAGTGATGCGTTGGTTTCCCACAGGCTCTCTGCAAAGTGAGATTTTCTTCCTATATGAATTCTATAGCGATAGCATGAGCATGGTCAGGTGTGCTTGCCCTGCTATTACATTCAGGTATTGTTGCTAGAAAATATCCAATCCATAATGGACCAGATATTCAGTTGAGGTAAGTGGAGCTATACTCCTTTATGCCAACAGAGGATATGACCTAAAGTCCTTAGGAAGTCACAGTGCAGAGGGTAGCTTTTCTGTGCCTGGAAAAGACAAGACTGACTTCCTTAATACACATAACATTGTATATTACATACATAATATTGTACAGCTGAAATATATGTCTATATGTTTGGCAAGCATTATCAGTATGAAATGGTCTTGCATCTCATTAGTGGTAGTATTTCAAGGGGGAAAAAAACCCATAAATGGCCAGGATGCTGTGGTTTAAAAAATTGACTACTTAAGCACAGTAAGTTTTTCCATAAATTTTCATAAGTATTTTTATTATGCTTAGCACACATCCTAAATACATAATTACATGCTGTCCTGGTCAATTGAGTAAATAATACACCTTTTAAAAAATGAATGAATATTTAACCAATGGACTGGAATGGCTCCAATGTGGAGAACATAATACAGGTTTTAAAAACTGCCTAATTACACACTTAACCAAGACATGAGGATAGTTCCTCTAGCCATTTGGGCCTGTCAAGTAAATAACATGCATTTTACAAAACCGGCTAATTATGGATTTCCCCAGGGGATTGTAAGAGATCTGGGGTCTCAGGTAAATAATATGCATTTTATAGCTATATAGGGGAATTACATTAATTAAATAAAATTTAATAAAAATTTTAAAAAGTCAAATTGTAAATAATGCTAGTAACACCAGGAAATTCAGGTCACGTGGCACATCTTCCATCTTGAAAAGAACAGCACATTTGTGATAATGACCCTTGCGTTATGATTCATGTGACAGATCCTTATACTGCAGGAAGCCCTCAAGGAGAGTCCTTTGGTCTCTGTCCGGTACCAGCATCAGCTCACATGGATCAGCTTGCAGTATCGGGACCAAAAACATCATGATTTCAAGAAAGGAGAGCACTCAGTTCTGCCTTTGTTTTATTTCTGCAGCTCCACTGACTCTTATTGTGAAAGCTGAGGGCAAGGTCTTCACCCATGGCCCTTTACTTGCTTTGCTCCAGGACTGAATAGAACGACAAGGGAATCTAGGCTCATAGATCATTAACATACACTTTTTAGGCCTTCACAGGAATTTTCTAAAGTGCACAAGGAAAATGGAAACAACTTGCAGTAAATGGGCATTGTATTGAGCTAGTAAAAAAAAGAAAAAAACAAACAAACAACCCTGCCCCATCACGCAATCCTTGAGTGCTTTGCAATATATTTGCTATTAAAAACCTATGACTGAAAATGAGATTCTAGTGTTTAAAAAAAGGTTTGTGTTGAAATATATTCTGGGCCTGATCCGGCAGGGTGCAGTGAGGTCACAGAGTAACTCAACGGATCACTGTCTCTCTCTCTGCGTGACTGCACAAAAAGTTATGCCTAAGTAACACTGACATGTAAACAGACTGCGGCAGAAGCAAGGAAATGCAGAGTTTGGATAAAGTTGTAATTAAGATTCTTAACTAGAGCATACAAACAATGTATGTACACACACACTTAGGTGTATTAAACAGATGATTTCATGACTAAAGGGTTTAATGGATGTGTCTGAAGGACTGCCAACCACACCTCTCTTTTATGGACTGTAGTCTTTTAAGACCGTGTCGGTATACTGGGTACAGATTCCTTCCATTTTTGGAACAGTGTAAAGGATTTTTTAAAATTTTCCTGTCTTGGCCTGTTTTCTGAAGCTTGAAAAGCAATATTGGCACAAACAGCATGCGCCAATCCTCTCCCAGAGACTTCTGGGTAATATACAACTATTTTGTCAGACATTTTCCAGTTTTACATACTAAAGCTGTATTCTGAATATAAAGTCCTGCAAGCTATTTAGATCACAAGTATGAAATCTGAAACTGCTGGTTCTATGATGATAAAGGAACATGCTGGTTAAAAGAACCCCTTTTTTGCTGCAAGCAATCAACATACTATGTGGAAGGAAGCCTAGATTTGAAGTAGAGTTTGAAATGCTGCAGGGATTGCAATGCATCCTTCTAACATTCTTCCTTGGTCAGAGGAAGGTGTTTTTGTTTGTTTATGTGTTTACTTTGAGACCGGTAGATTGGAAATTTGAATCAGTTTCCTCTCCCAACACACCTCCGTACCCTTGCGTAAATTTAATACAAACAGTCTGCCCTAGGTCAAAAGGACTATTGTTTAGTGGTAAGAATCATCTTTCTGAGCTTGTTTCTTTCCTTACAAATGTACTAATTGTTACAAAATTCTAAGTGTGTGCGCAGCATTCAGTAGTTACAGAAGTCAGATAGGATACAGAGTTTTACTGTTTGGAAATCAAATAGCATGGTGGGGGGAGATTTAAACCCACACAAATTAATGACTCTAAATTATCTGACTTTCATGTATTTTAACTACACCATGGTCTTATGGCACCATTTTGTGGTTCTTGTTTAGCAAAGAAACATCAGTAGTGATTGGTACAAAAAGCCCACGATTAATATTTATTGTAAATAAGTCGCTGCTTTACATTCAGATATTTTGGGGGAAAAAATCAGTTTTTTGGGGTCTCAGAACCAAATAGTGTCCTCTTTACTCAGGTGAAACTTATAGTGAGCTGTTGTGATCAAGGCTGAATTGAGCAATTTCTCGCCAGCAATTGCCTTGACCACTGGGGTCACCGTTAGGAAAATAATATGATAATCTTTACATTAACTTCAATAGTCTTCTTTGTGCCAGCTGCTCCTATTGTTGCTATGCTCAGCTAAGCTGGCATGAAGGGAATCAATGGAAGGGAGGGGGCTAGTATTGCTGGACTGCTTATGAGAAGACTTGCTTGAGTTCTCAAGCAAGGTGAATAGGACTTGGAGATTCTGACAAAAACGTTTTATCCGAGCTGTTCTCTTAATTAAATTAGTCCCATTCCAATAGCCAGCTGAATAGTGATGTCAAGGAGAAGACAGCCACCTTATGAAACCTCTCTTATAAAACTTAGTATATTTTTAGCATCTTGGATTCTTTCCATGCCATTGGTAACACACACATAACATCTCTCCACCATACTACTGATTTACAGGAGACTGAGGAAGAAGGAATTATTTTATATAGGTCAGAAAGTGAATGTGTTGAGAGAACCCTTTTTGTTCAGAGAGTAACCAAACCATCATAAACACTAGGAGACAGTGATAGGGACACTATTATTTACACATGGTCTTATTACAGTTTCAGTAGTACTATACCTGGGCAGCAGATCATATTTTCATGATGTCTTGGCAAGCTTAAATAAAACTTGCTTTAGGCTTACAAAGTTTAGAAGGGATTACTTGATCCTTTGCAATTTCTGCTGCAAAGAATCTTAAATCCCTAAGTGCCAAATCCTGCTGAGTTTGAGCACAGAAGTAATTCCAGTGGAATCAATGCATTATACCATGTGATTGGAGCAAGCAGGATTTGGCCCTGAATACATCAGGTGTGGGGGGGGGGGGAGGGGGGAATGTATAGGTCAGAAAGAGGTACGTTGCAGACATTTTTTTCTCTCTCTTTTTAAAAGTACCTAGAATTTGCAAGGAATTGGAATAAAATTTCTGTGGAATTTTCTTGAAGAAAAAGGGAGAGTACTGTTTGCAGAGGGCTTGACAGCTCTTGACAGTGCTGCAAAAAAATGCAAACAGGCTGCAGTTTAACCAATGCCTTGTACCATAGAGTGTGACTGCCCTCTGCTGCTCCCAGACAGACTGCACATTTTTGGAATGCTCCTTATTGTTTTGCCATTTCCAACAAAGGTGAAGCATCTGACACAATGTATCCACAATATTGACATATATCTTGAATGAACAGTGATCACATTCAGTTGTAGAGTCATGTTTCTATGCAGTGGTCAGATTCGGAGTTCAGCTGTACTAGTTTAAATGGAATCAATGGAGTTATGGCAAATGTAAAATAATGCAACACACTTGTGCTGTTATATAAACTGGCCATTAGTTTTCTGACTGTATTTAGTGGAGCTGAGAATGAGGAGAACAACCTTACTTAAATAAAGTGTAAAACTAAGAAATGCAAATGCAAAACCAAAAGAAAAGGAAGAAAGAAAGAAGCCCCAAACAAATTCTGTTAATATTTCCATACAGTGGAGGTCATTTATGGATGCAGTCCCTAATGTTATAACAGAATTCAAAGGAAAGGTGGTATTTTAAGATTGGCAAGTGGAAGTTAGTACAAAAGCAAACCAAGCTTTTTTTTTGTATGTACATATTTAAATATTTAGTGGTCAGGATACCTGGACCCACTCTCTAATTTATATTAAACTGTATATTTTTGAAGACAGGTATTCTGTCCCACACAATACACATCTAAAACTTCAGATTACAAATCACATTTTACACAGGCTTTTAAAATGCACTTTAAAATTGCCTAGTTGTAAATAATTATTTGTCAAAATCTCCTGTCAAAGAAAGCTGTTGGATTATCTGGGCATAGAACAGGCATTTCTTTTTCTCTGGCCACATCCTATATCCCTTACTCAAATAAATCTCCATTGAAGTGAAAAATGTAGGATTTAGTTTGCAGCTGTGAAAAAGAAAGACCATCTCAGCACAACCTTATAGATGTATTATTACTGAAAGAGGCAGTAGACAGTAAACAGGTGTTATAGTTTGGAAATCTGTTGCACATGCTATACATTTTAGGTCTCCAGAATGGCTCTCAGTTCTTTTATTTCTCTTGGAAAATAATCAGGATATCTTATTAAAGCACAAATATCTTCTAAAGTATAGTAGTGTAAATCAGGAAGGACTCCAACTGAATTCCCAATTTACTGTAATATAACAAAACAGAATATTATCTTATTTGTAAAGGCTGCTCTCCCACCAATGGGACGGTTATCTTCAGATATGTCTGTGGGACCCCTCAAGATGTAGACTGTCCTCCAAATGTTCATGAAAGAATAAACCATATAGCATGGGTCAGAAGCAGCTTGCAGGCTGTTTTTAGAACAACTTGTTTAATTCATTAAAACTTGCTAGATGGCTTTTTTATCAGGAGTTCAATCCTGCATTCATGTGATGTGCTCAACACCTCCTAGTTCCTTCTGTTTTCAGTGCTCAGTGTAGTGTATATTTTCTTAGCACCATGCAGCCCTGAGCCCTAATGCAAGTAATAAAAAGTACCTATCTCCATTTTTCTGCAAATGAAGAGCATTGTAATTTAAAACATCATCAGGAAGTTAATGCTGTGGAGGATCAATACTATTGTAATATAGCACCATGCAAATTAACTCAGTGATAGTGTTAATGTTCTATTGAACTGATTAAGAGGAATGCTATGGAAGCAGTACAGAAGGTGAGTACAGCAGCCTTTTGCTGCTGCAAGCTTGGTTTCAAATGTTTGTTTAGTTGGTTTAATCCAGTATTTCCCCACCTCTCTGTATACAAAAGAGCTTGCCTGGTAGTCTCTGTTCAGAAACGGTGATAGCAACAGCACTGCAAATCAAGACCAAAACACATTGACAAAGCTGTGTGGGGTGAACCCTTGCACATACATCTTCCATGTGTCTCGTTCTGCTCAATGCTATTGTTCCTTCACTTCCACAAGGACTGACATTCACCTAAAATCCTAAAGATAAATCAAATTAGTGTCCTTAATTGGATAGACAATTCCATAAGGAACAAGCCTGACAAAGGCAGTGAGGCTAATAAAATTGTGAGACAGCTGACTAGCCTAGAGGTTTCCTTTAATGTTACAACCTCCTTGGTCTTCGATCAGACATGGGGACAAATTCCGACCTGAGATGAGCTGGAGCTATTGTGAAGACCTCTTTCTAGGTCGCATAAGACAGTGGGTTAACTAAAGTGCTTTTTAGCCTAACCTGCTGCCCAGCTCATGGGACAGACTTGACTGAACTGTAGGAGTTAATATTTTCAACATGAAGAGGCAGCAAAGATGTTGCATATTTATGGTCTGAATCTGATCTCACTCACTTCAGTATGAGTCAGTTGTTGAAAGTTAATGGTTCAACTAACGTAAGTGAGATTATAATCCAGCCTGTGGTAAGCTTCAGGTAAAAGCAGGAAAATCTGGGATGCTAGGCTGAAGTATTTTCCATATGCTGGAAGCCAAGTCAGTGTGAGGGGGTTGAAAAGAATAAAAGATCGATTGTATTTATGGACATTTACTGAAGTAGTTATTGCTCCCACAATATACTGGTAAGTGAGCCTTTGCTACCTGCCAGCTTGATCTGTGGGAGTCAGTCTAATTAGACTTTAAAATCTGTAGAGCAGAGCCCCTCTATTTTACTGTCTGGTATAGTCAGTATTTTAAGAGTTAATAATAAGTGATAAAAACAACACATTTTGTTTCCTGTTGGGATCTCTCTTTCCATCTGAAATGGCTGAATAGATGCAGGCAGCTTATGAATAAGCTCTCTTTTTCCTATAACAGCATTTCCCTCTTCTGCTTAGGATCATCCCTGTAGGGGCATGGTGAGTGGTACTCCCCAGAGCTACCACAGTGCTATACCATGAATCATCTAGCTAACTGGGTGTTGTTTAAACACCTCCCTTACAGATCTGCTGTTCTTCAGAGCACCTCATTTTCAGCCATGAAGGCTGGTGAGTGGCCCTCATGAGAGCAGCTGTGAATGTGATTCCATGAAATGTCAGAGGTAGTTTCCAAAAGTGCATCTCATACAATAGCAAACAGTACTATAAACAACTTTCATACAGGAGCTACCTTGTAATGTGCCCTAAAATGATTTACAACCCATTAATATATTGCGACAAAGCTTCTCTGGAACTGAGAAAATAACTGGTTTAAACTGAGTCTCAACAACAGAAATAGTGGTTGCCTCTATTTCCACTGTGTGTGCTGTCTGTTTGATGCATCATTCATGGATGTAAGAAAGCAACAGACTAGCATTTGCATTTTGTTCTTAATCCCAGGTCTTTTTCGTTGATACCTTTCCCTTTTTTAAAGACTATGGATTTGTTCAGGCAGAACTCTTGCACTTTTTTCCCCTACAAAACTGTAAATTAATTAACTTAGGACAAAAATTCTGCAGGAGATCTTTATGAAGCTAAAAAAGCTAAAGTGGCACTCACTGAGTGAAATGGAACCTGCAGTCCACAGGCCACCTACGTGATCTGAAGGTAAAGCCATGGCACACAGATAGGTTTTGTCAGAGTGCTCTCAAAACGTGTCTATCAGGTTCTTGTGCCCAGAGACTCACTATCCTCCACTCAAACTCCTGAGTTTCCCTCCTTCCAGTAGTAACACAGCTGTCTACCTCCTGTATCAGCTCCCACTCTAGTTTTCAGTCCCTTGTAAAACTTTCTCAGTCACCCTGAATAATGCAGAACCTCACTTCATCACTTCTATCAACTATTGGTTCCAGTCTCTTAACCAATCTTGAGCTTCCTCCAACTATTTTAGCAATTTCAGATGATTTCTTTTGGCTACCATTGCGTCCATTACCAACTCACCTGCCAATTAGACTCTAATTACCCTCCTCTCCCTTTGGTCCTTTGGCTGAACTTACAGCCTCCCCAGGAGGCTTTCAGTTACTAGGCAGGCACTGATCCTGTAACCTTGAATTGACGCCGGGTGTTTTTATTTCCTGGTTTGACTTTAATTATTCCAAGTCTATAGTGTTTTGCTTCTATCATACAAACTCAAGGGATGGTTTTTTTTTTCACTTAAAATACTGAAGTATTTTAAATAGTCTTATGCAGTGAATATGTGTTTTCCTTTTTGGATGCCTTAGTCCTGCTGAATGCAAAACTCTTGGGTCTAAATTGTCATAAGGATCTACTGAATTCAGATGCCTCATTCTTGGATGTCCTACATAAGACACTTTGAAGCAGACTTTCAGGAGTTATGGCACTTTAGAGTTCTCATTTAATTCCTGGAGGCATGCAGAATTAAGGAGAACACTGAAACACTCACCTATACTCAGAGGTTAGCAGAATGATTGATTGCTATCTTGATCTCTCTTTATTTCCTTAGTAGTTATTTCCTGCATGAAATCTCAACTCATAAAATATATTCATGTTGGCTATATTTTGTCAGTGAGAAGCCCAGTCTAAACTAACTTCCCCATGACCCCAAATACACAAGCTTCTTCCTGGCCTCTTGTAATTCAGCAGAAAGATCAGCCTGTATTCATAGGTGGTGGTGCCTGAACAGATTGAGTGGGTCTTGGCAGATGCAACTTTGCCATGAATTCATGGGGCCTCTGTGCAACCAACCAACATGTTTGTCAGGAGAAACAAATCATGGATCATCTCCTGAGATGCCCTGTAATCATGGATCATAGATCATCTCCTCAGGTGCTCCACAGTGCCCCCCCCCCCAAAAAAAAAATCTGGCTACACCAACACCAGAAGCAGTGGCCTGTGCAGTATATTGGGAACAGACCATATAGAAAGGTTGAATTGGTGACATGACAAAGAAGAAGGCAGGCACAATGCTTTACCTACATCTCAATGCCCCTGAATTTATGGAGGAAAAAAAAAACATTGGGCCTGGTGTTCACAACTGTCTTTATCAAATGAAAGTGTAAAATGAGTTTATTCAGCTGTCAACATTTCAGGGCCACCAAACTTGGAAAAAGCTTTCTCTCTTCTTAGCTTTCCTGAAGATATTGAGATGGTTTGGGTTGTCCTTCTTTCACCTGTAGCCCTAAGAACCAGGGGGTATCTGGTTCTCCTCCAAAATGCAGAAAGAACAAACAGCAGCATTGATACTGCCTTTAAAGTATGCTTCAGTTTCTCCAAACGAGAGCCTATTCATTTTACCCAACTGGGGATTCAGTTAACTCTTTAATAAATCAGTTTTATTGAACATTATTAAGTATTAACTTCAAGCATGCATATAGATATAGCCGAAACAGTTTCAGTAATCTTAGCAAGATACAATCTTAGCAAGCAAGTACTCCTATATTACCAGTCCTAATAATACATGACTTGGGAGCTGGCCAGGCTTCCAGAGCAGGCAAAGTTCCTTGAAGAGAGGCATCATCGGGGTGAGGGGAAGGGAAAGGGAGGAAGGGACAAGGAAGAAAAGGGGAAGAAGGAGGGAGAGAGAAAGGAAAAAAGGGGGGGTAATATTTCTAGTCCTTTAGTTGTGTAGCTTACCATTAGGCCAATTTTCTGTTTTTTCATCAACAACTTGGGGTTTGTCTTCACTTTATCATTGTTTTTCTCTTCTTCTTCGTACCAGGAACCATTTGCTTCTGATATGGGTGGAATGCGCGATAACAAACCCTTTTATCCATAACAAGCATTTTTATCATCAGACTCTTGCAGAAAAACAAGCTGCATCAGACTCTCTTTTTTTTCTCTGTAGGGAGCAGGTCCTACGTAGCATAACTCCATGAATGTACTCTTAGCCTACTTATGTCAAGACTGCTCTCGGCCTTGCAGGTCTAAGGGACCATTTCAGTCCTGTCAAGCATCAAAAGGCTGAACTGTTTCCATATCCCTATCAAGATTCCTTTTGAATTGGGCCAAGGGCAGAACTTACATAATTCAGGTGCCTTGGATATAGCAAAAGATGCAGAATAGAGAAGCTAACACTGAGAGTATGGAGGCTTTGAGAGTATTAAAAGATCTGTTGCACTATTAAGATAATAGGAGGTGTGCATTGAAGATGCTAAGTGACGTTCCCCCCCCCGGCCACCATATTATTCCTGTAACCTCTTGTGTTCATCTGGGTGCAGTCAGCAGCTTATCTCCTTGGATGCTGATAGTACAGAAATGTTAAAAAGATGTTTGAGAAGGGATGTTTCTTCTTTAAAACAGAAATCAGTCCTCATGTCTATAGAATCCAGGAGGCTGATGAACCAGCAACAACAGAGAAGATTTTTGGCTGCCTCAGACCCCTTGAACTTTAAACTAACAATGTAAATTTCCAGGATAATTGTATATGCATTTAATATGCAGGGCCTTTTATTGAAAGGAAGTATAAAAAAATTAAACTTTGTAAGTATCCAGAACAATTATAAAATGAGTAGATGATAGCAGTAATACTGTAAATGGAAATTCAGTGAAATGTCAAGGCACTTGCCATGAAATGCAGCAATGATATGATACTAAACACAATACAGAGAGCTTTCAAATACTAATACCTTTATCATTTTCTCTATTAATAATAATAAAGTTCAAACAAGCATCACCAAGTTGACTGGGGCAATAATAATATCATTACCATCATCTGCTGGAAGGAGCTGTAATGGTTCTGTCATTCTGTCCTGCAGGAAGATCACTTACGAACAGAGTTGGATTCACACATAAATCCCTGAAGGTAAACGACAGGACCATTACAAAGCTCAGAGCATAATTGTAAACTCACATGCTAATGGCTCAGACTTGTAAAGATACCAATCATAACATAACAGCAATGGTAATAAACAGTAAATTAATTTTTCACCCTGTTTGGCACTATCTTTTAAGAGTAAAATGTTACTGAGATTAGCTCAGTTTACTCCAAGGCTAAGTGATCTCCCTTTGCTATTTTGAGTCTACTGTTGTTTTCTTTTAGTAATCTTTACATAATTCCATCTTTTCATGGTTAATTTGTATAGCGGTGACATGATGAACAGAATAGTACTATAGGTGCAACAGCTTGTGCATAGATATTAAGTGTTCAACTTCAACTTCTTTTGGTACAAAAATGCCCAATTTGCAAAGAATGTTTGAAAGTGACACAAAGCAAAGGGCTTTCCAGTAACAGAAATCGACACATCACTTGCATGTGTTCTAAGGCTGCTAGCCACCCCTCAGTGCGGATGGTTTATAATGATGCTATTTTAAAACTTGCACTGAGTCCTTATATCTTCTGTGGGAAATATTGTCTTTGTTCTTTTCCAAAGGAAAACAAAAGGACTGTGAGCCAAACCATGCTTGTATTTACCAGCATGGTACCACATTCTACTTAGTTATGCCTGGGCAATTCCAAAGGACAAAATTCTGCTCTTAGTTACACAGGCGTGAACCTATTATATCTTATTGATTTCAGTGAAGTAGCTCTGGTTCTAAGGCTCGACCCTTTCAAGGTGCTGAGTACTCTAGCCTTGTTCCAGCAAAACACTTAACCCGTGTTTAGCTTTAGACAAGTGAGTCTCATGAGAGACATTGAAGTCATATGCTTAACGTTAAGCATGTACTTAAGTGCTTTGCTTGATCGGGGACAGAATGCTCAATGCCTTATGGGAGTGAACATTCAGACCAGTGCAAGTGAGAGCAGAAATTGCTTTCCTTTGGTCCACTGCTCTTACTGAGGTTGCATGGATATAGAAAAGGGCAGAATATAGCCTTTTAGGATGATATGAGAGCTGTCTGTCCTGGTCATCTATTTGTATATGGCTTCTCTAAAAAGTGATCATCTCTGTAATATCTAAGTTCTGCATCTAAAAGACGTATTAAAGAATGAAGTATGGTAACTATTCCTATTATACCTTTTCAAATGGATAGGGTCATTATACGATACTCGTGTGTGCCATACACCCCTGTTTTGGAGTGAAAACTGCCAAATCAGGTGACAAATATTTGATTTTTTAAAAAAAAATATGTATAATAGAATATTTAGTTTAAAAATGAATTGAATTCATAAGCAGCTTCATTATTCAGTAAGTAAAGGAGCATATTTCAGCAATCAGATACAATGTCAAGGGCATTATTGGTAGGACTGGGAGTCATGGGGCCTCAGGCAAAGCTGTGGGCCACATTTGTTATAAATGGATGTACAGATTTATAATGTTTTGTGGAGGATTCTGTTACTGATCATGTACTTCACAGGTATATTTTTAAAGTTATTTTTGTTTTAGAAATGAAGCTTGATTTGCATAAGAGCAGTCTGCACAATTAATTATAATACTGAATATTAATTAATAAAAAAATCAAAAATAAGTTGCTGGCTGCTGTATAATTAGGTATCTACACCCATCAGATCAAAGTATGTAAATGAGATACAATCTAATAAGCCCCACTGTTTAGCTCAAGAATGATAATGAATCTAATTTTCCTGCCTTACCTTAGCTAAAGCCACTAACTATGTGATTTTCTTGTCTTTGTACATTTTTTTATAAGTTGGTACAAAAATGAGATAATCAATAATTGGGAATAGTTTCCTGAGTGACTCCTGCTAATGCTAATGGGAGTTAATTGCCTATATTTAGAGGAAAATATACAGTGCTGATACCCCAATGATTATAAATGACATAGGTGCATAGACTGCACAAGGGATTAAATGTCTCCACCCAAAAGAGGGAAATAGTTACTTAGGGAACTCTGTCCTATTTGTTCTGTGGCATCTAAGCCTTGTCTGTCTGTGAAGAGGATAGCTTTGCAGGCTTGAGGTGAAAGCAGGTCTGGCATGGACTTCTTACAGCACACAATGCCTGAGAACCATGGGGCAGCCCTCTACGTCCTCTCAGCCCATTGAGCAGCTGAGCTTGCTCAGAAGTCAGGTTTCAATTAGGTCTCTGCCTGTGTCTGCACACTGCCTCCTTGTGGGCTCACAGTGGGACAGAAGGCCTAACTTAGGACTGTGAAATTGTCAGCATGAGTTGCCTTAGTAATTTGTTTTGTTTTCTTAGCGCCATGTAGAATGGCTGTCCCATCTCCTTTTGCCCTTGTACCTGCCAGCTGCCACCCCTCCTCTAATAACCACATGAGGATGGTAGTATCTGTTTTAGTGTGCTCTCCCACCTCCTGGCTCACCAGGACTTGCTTGAGTTCTAACCCTGGAACATCAATTAATCTCTATCATGGCCTGAGTGTGGGAGACAGTCACTAGGGCTAGGTACACTTATTGAGCATTAAGCACACAGAAAGTGCCTTTCATCTGTAACAGAAGAGATGTTAATGGCACATAAAGTGCTTTAACAATGGTGGATCCCACTCTAAGTTAAAATGACAAATCCTGCCCCAGATGGATGCAGTATCAGACTAATACATTTTATGTTAGAGCACTTTATTAAATATCTGCACCAGTTTCCACTGTGACTCAAGTTAGGTCACAGTCCCCCAGCATCCCAGGGGCCTCTCATTGGGCAGCTTGCTAGCCTCAGCTGGCGCTTGTCTGCTCCAGGCAAGCACTGACTCAGGTCCATCCCTGAGCCATCACAGGGAAGAGACAGAAAAGGCTCTGTCTCCTCTAAGCATGGTTGGGTGGGGAAATGGAGCCCCCGTGTTGCATCCCCCCTCTCCCCCCGATTGATGGGTCAGGTCTTTGGTGGGGGAGGAAGGCTGGGTCCACACGGGTCCACACAGCAGGGGGCCTATGTTCTCTCACCCCCAGTTCCCAGAGTGGAAAAAAGCCAGGCTGGAGATCTGTCAAGAGACTGGAGTAGTGAGTGGAAAGAGTGCACCTGTGCCATGTGGCGTGCCCCCCCAGATTGCCGGGTCAGGTCTTGTGGGGGAGTGGCCTTGGTCTGAAAGCAAAGACAAGGGGAAAGCAAACAGAAACAACCGTAGTTTAGTCAGGTTTGAGAATGTGCGGTATTATCTTAAATGAAAAAAAAATGCTTCATACCCGAAGACGAATTTTTGCCTGTTGTTAGGCTATAATTTAGGTGCTTTCAGTATTTAAAAAATTATATGGCTGAGTTATTTACATCAGAAGAGTGGGAGATGTGCACTCAGATTAGCTTTCCTTCATGATGTTTTAAAATCTATAATGGGCATAATGGAGTCAATTGTACAATGGCAATTTGCAAAGCCCCATTGATTTCAATGAAAGGGCAATGAAAATGGTTAAAGGTTCTGGGAGGGGTGGTACTTCCAGATGAAGAGAGATTAAAAAGGCTGGCATTAGCAAAAAAGAACAAGAGGAGACATGAGAGGGGTTATATAAAAGGGATGGCAGAATGAAAACCAGAGGTGGGTTAGTTTGCTTGAAGAAAAAAAAAGCACTAACAGAAATCTTTCAAAATTCAAACTACAGCCAAATTCTCAGAGTTTTGAATTCAGTGATGATTTTAACACAATCATTTCAGATAATTTTTTACTCTGGTTTAATTAAATGCATACAAGAAGCAGTGTGAGCTGGATCCATACTGTGAGTTGGATAGAGGAGCAGAGCCTAAGAAGTGACCCATGGAGGTGATATATCTACAGTGTAGCAGAACAGGCACAAAGGCACAGGAATGCCAAGGGAAGCGTACTCAGAGGCAGTTGTTATACGTGTCCTAAAGACATAGTCTCTGTGTTGTTCTGTATCTAAGGACTGGTACACAATTAGGACCGTTGCTGTGTCCCTTGTTCCACCCTTATAGGTCTATTCTGCATCTGAAGTTAGTGTTAGATGACCTCATCTTAAACGATTGATCACTAAGTGCTGAAAAACAAATTATGTCTATCCCTTGCATGTTAGGGTTCCCCCATGTTTTCTAGCTCCTGCACAAATGGGCATTACTCAGCTCTTACTCTATAAGGCAGAAATAAAAAAACTAAGCAAAACCCAGGCATATTTAAAATGAGAAATATAACACAGTTCATATGTTCTCATGTGGTATGGCAGTATGTATAAATAATTGCTCTAGAATTGATTCTTTCTCTGCTCAAATGTTTAACTAACCAAACAAACAACAGTATGTCCTGTACATACAGACCATAAAACAGAAATGTATATCACTTAATAATGCATACTTGGGGGAGGGGTGCATGAATTAGAGAGAGAGATTACATTTGGGCTGAATTTTCCATTCCAAGTGTCTGCTTCAGGATGAAATTTTTGGAAAATTCCACTCAGAGTGATTGAGCCATTAGAAGGAATGAGGCTAAGGAAAAATATGTTTTCCCCATGCTGAAAAATTCTTCGGGACTTTTCTTTGAATAGCAATAGTGTCCCACAATTTAGAACAGGGATTTTAAATTTGGTTGGACAGGGGATATGGTTTTTGGGACAAAAGTGGGTTCAGTGAAAATGGGTTTGAAGCCCAGTGCGAGGGAAGTGGGTGTAGAGTAAGCAAAGGTGTTCCGAAGTGGACAGTGTGCCTCATCACTGCATTGGCTTTAGAACCTGTGCTCTGCTCACACCGAGCTCTTAAACCACTTTTCACTTAACTCTTTTTTTAATGCCAAGGAGAATCCTATCTTGGTACATAGTTGCACAAAGCTCACTGATTCCTGCTCATGCTTACACATTTGTTCCAGTTTTCACTGAACTTCAGACAACTGCAAGTTTGCAGATGACACCAAGCTTGAGGAAGTAGTAGATGCATTGGAGGGTAGGGCCAGGATTCAGAGACACCTCGACAAATTGGAGTATTGAACCAAAATAAATCTCATGAGATTCAGTAAGGACAAATGCAGAGTCTTTCACCTAGGAAAAAACCACGCCGTGCACTGGTACAGGCTGGGGGCTGAATGGCAAAGCAGAAGCTCTGAAGAAAAGGACCTGGGAGTTACAGTGGACAATAAGTTTAACATGGGCCAACAGTGTGGCCTTATTGCAAAGAAGGCTAACAGCATACTGAATTGCATTAGTAGGAGCATTGCTAGCAGCTGGAGGGAAATGATTATTTCTGTCTTATTTGGCACTGGTGAGGCCACATCTGGAGGAGTGCTGTGTCAAGTTTTGTCCCCACCCTCCTACAGAAAGGATATGGGCAAATTGGTGAAAGTCCAGCAGAGGGCAAGAAAAATGGTTAGCGGGCTGGAGAACATGACTTCTGAGGAGAGGCTGAGGGAACTGGGCTTATTTAGCCTGGAGAAGAGAAGATTGAGGGGCGATATAATAGTAACATTCAACTGCCTGAAGTTGAACTGCCAAAGAGGATGGAGCTAGACTGGTTTCAATGGTGGCAGAATGATGAACTTCAAGTTGAAGCAACGGAAGTGTAGGTTAGATATTAGGAAAAACCTTCTCACGAGTAGGGTAGTAAAGCACTGGAACAAGTTACCGAGAGAGGTTGTGGAATCTCTATTCCCAGAGTTTTTTAACATCCAGCTGGACAAAGCCCTGGCTGGGATGATGGTTCTGCTTTGTGCAGAATACGGGATTGAATGAACTCTGAAAGTCTCTTTCAGCCCTAATTTTCTATGAGTCTATGATTCTGTGAATGTGGACTTGGAAACAAAAGTCACAGCTGTATATAACAATGCCTAGATCAATGCATAGCTTGGCATGAGGACTGTTGGCTTGGTTGAAGGATTGATATGGAAGAGAAGGCAACACTGGGCCAGCAGGAGGATAGGGTGGGAATCTACTGGTTCTGTGTGAACGTGAAGAGGAACTTTGCCTTCACCTCCTGCTGGGAGGGGGAACTAGCCTAGGTATCTACATCTCAGGAGACTGGAGGAAGGGGAAGGGAGGCTTCAATACATGCTAGAACACATACATCTGTGTCCAAGGATTAGGTACACCCATTCTGGGACAATGCCAGCCAGAGTCTGTTCTCTTCCATCCCATCTCTCATCCCCAGTTCCCCCAAAATTGTAATCCTGTAATATCCTAAAATGGGCATAGTTTGAGAGATACTTCTCCTAATGGTGCTAGCACTGTTTAGGGCTCTGCTAGCCTGGGTCTCACTACTTCCTCTGCATCACAATGATTTCTGCTTCAGTACGGTGACCAAAAGTGAATTGCTGTAAAAGGCATTGATCTCTGGTAGCAGGAGGAACTGGAGCTAACACCCCCCCACCCCCACACACCATCTCTCCTCCCTTAAAATTGACTTCCTGCCTCAGGTGCCTTTGCTGGCCACAGGTGGAATTTAGCAACATGTATTGCTCAGCCCAAGCAGTACTGTGGAGCTCACAATCCATTGCTTTCTTTTATTCTTTCTTTCTAAGTGAACATTGGCAAAGTAAGCCTGATAAGAGATACATCAAGTCCACTGTTCATTGCATACTAAGTGCCCTTGTTGTAAAAGCTGCCCTGCTGGGAGAAAATGACTATTAATGTTTTGCTAGTGTCTGTGACTCTTTCCACAATCTCTCACTGTGCCAAAAAGACAGTTTTCTTTTCTTACACAAGGACCTGCTCCAGATGTTGACAAGTACAACAATCAAGACTCAGTTGTTAGCAGCAACCAGAAACCATCAAGAACCTTCATCAATTACACACAAGCAGCAGGTTTAGTTGCAATCAAGACAATAAAGTACTATCAACAGTGAGGTGAAGTTCTCAGTTCTTTTTTTAACCAGCCATTTTGTTTTTTGATATTATTCACATTTTTTTTAAAGTTACCAATGACTTAGGTATGTTATGGAATCTATATAACCAAAGAGAAATAGTTGTAAGATTGACAATATGTGGTGCTAAAAGATTCATTTTGACAAGATGGAAATACCTGTGTCTAGTTCTAAAAGACTGGGATGTGGAAATGGCTAATACTGCTGTACCTCACAACATCAAATGAGCTCTGTGCAAACATCTCCAAAGCTATATCCTTGTCAGTCTTCAATCCTCCCATAATCCTCTCTTTGCTATGATGCTGAATAAAAACTTGACAGACATTAGACCGTTTGTGTGCTGAGACCCCTGCCTAGCCTGCTGACCAGTACTGGCTTACTGTTTTTTGCTGGCCAATTTGTCTGTAACCATCCACTTTCTTTAGGCTGGAAACAGACATCGTTTTTGTCACAGGATCAGCTGTACCAATATGCATCTTGGCACAGCTGATCCTAATTGATTGGCAGATACAGATATCACCGGGGGCCGTTGTCCCACAGGGTCCTACAGCGTAACTCCTGGGACTTCAGGGGCCTGATCCTGTAGAACAGTGACACTGGGTGCCTGGCCCCATCCCAGGATGTGTGGCTGCAAGCACAAAGTGGGGAACCCCATGAAACATGCAGCACAGAATCCTCTGCAGGGGAATTCCTGAGACCTGCATCTGCCCCTCTCCATGCTAACAGACATGTGCCCTGGGGTGGGATTGGGGTAAAAGCAGTGGTTTGTGAGACGCTTGCTTCTCTGCCATATTGCTGGGGACAGGTGTTCGGGGGCCTTTTGCAATGTGCTTGGACAAACAGTTGCCTCATTATTGTGGTAGGAGATTTAGGGGTTAGTCCTAGGATACCTGTGAGGGACCTCTGAATAGGAACTGCTCTGTCCCAGGACAATGAAGTTTGTCTTGCCCCAAACAGGACATATGTTTCTGCCCTTATGTTGCAAGAGCATTTTGGGTGAATAATGCTTGTTCTCTTCTGTATTTGTGCAGTACATTGGGTTCTGATCCATAACCAGGGCTCCTAGGCGCCACTCTAGCGTATAAGGATAGGCATATATGGTATTTTAAACATAAACTGCCTAAAAATTGAAGAAAGTTCCTGCACATCCATCTTCCAGTAACTTTCATGTGTTGGGAAAGCCAGGCCTAGTTTGTGTTGCTAAGCTGTTGGCAAGAATGGAGGATTCAAGATGCTGAGGTAAAGGGGTTGCACCTTCTAGAATCATATCCTCTGTGTTATTTAAGAAGGTACCTTCCAGTTCCTAAATAAGTACTGTAGCACATCCCATTTGAAAACTCTTTTCTAGTCCTTACATTCTTGCTTTTCAGGAAGCAACCGTCCTATAATAAAATGATAATAATAATGATAATGTTGATAATAATTCATCTCTATGAGAATCACCAACTTGCTGAGGAGGGCTTTAAACTAGGCAGGCCTTGGGGAGTGAGGGCAGATTCCACTACTGGGCATCAATCCTCTGGCTGAGAAAACCAAGGGGAGGGATTTCATGTGGGGGACATGTACCAATGCCCTGAGACAACTCCTGAGAAGACTAGGGGTGAACTCAGCTGTCTTTATGGGAATACCCAAAGCATGAGGGATAAACAAGATGAACTGGCACTCCTTATGGCAGACAAGGGTTTGACTTCATTGGGTTGACAGAGACCTGGTGGGATTATACATACGACTGGGCAGTGAATATTGAGGTCTATAGGCTTTACAGGAAGGATTGGGTTGGGAAGAAGGGTAGCAGGGCGGCCCTCTATGTGAAAGAGTGATAGCCACTTCTGCGGGTCACATTTGATTGTATAGGGAGGCCTGTTGAGACCCTCTGGGACAAGATACAAGGGGCAGAGCTGTCCCTAGGGAACAGCAAATCAGGGTGACTGCTATGGGCCCCCACTTTGAGGGACTGTGGGCCCTCCCACAGGGCCTGCCTGGAGTTGGTGGCTCAGCCCTGTTCTGAGGAAGAAGCATGGAGACCCTTTTCCCCTTTTGTGGAGGTACCACAGCCCTGCACAGTGTTAAGGAGGCTGTGCACAGGCTGATTTGCCCCAGGCCCTGCACCCCACTAGGGTCAGCTCTGATGAGGGGGCTTAGAGAAGGGAACCCAGTGGTGGGAGTCTACTATCGGTCTCCCTACCAAGAAGAGAAGAGCAACCAGGCATTCTCCTGGGAACTGACTGAGGCAGCCAGAACTAAAGATTTGATAGTCATAGGTGACTTCAAATACTCTGACATCTGTTGGGAAGATCATTCAGCCAGCTTCAGCAGGTCAAACAGGGAGATATAGGTGACTTGATCTTGACACAGGCTGTAGAGGGACTGACTAGGGATAAAGCCACTCTGGACTTGGTGCTGACCAAAGAAGAAGACATGGTAGGTGACCTGAAGATTGGAGGTACTCTGGGCAACAGTGATCATGATCTGATCAGATTCACCATCCACCAAAAGGCTGGGAATTCTGCCAGCAGTACAGAAGTCCTAAACTTCAGAAGGGCAGAATTTGGTAAACTGAGGAGTCTAGTTAGAAAGGCCCTTCACAACCAGCAACAGGACCATTTGGAAGTTCAGGAACGGTGGTGCTTCCATAAGGAGGCAATTCTTACTGCTCAAAAAGAGGCCATTCCTACATGGTCAAAAAGAGGGAAAGGGGCCAAGAGACCCATGTGGTTCAACAGGGACATTATAAAACGTCTCAGAAAGAAAAAAGTGTACATGAAACGAAAAACAAGTGCAGCATCCAGAGAGGAATACACTCATATGGCCAGGGTATGCAGGTATGAGACAAAGAAAGCGAAGGCATGCATAGAGATCAAGCTGGCAACTGAATTAAAGGACAACTAAAAATCCTTCTATAGGTATATAGGGAGCAAGAAATAAGTCAAGCTCCAATGGCAGACCCCTACTGAATATAGAGGGGCAGCCCACAGTTGATCCCCATAAAAAGGCTTACTGACTTTGCATCAGTATTCTGGAAATCAGATGGGAATTCATCACCTGTCCAGAGGCCCAGAGAATACAGGGAAGACAGCAGTCCATATAAAATCAGTCCCAAAGATGTGAAAGTACTCTTAGACCATTTGGACATTTTCAAGTCTGCTAGGCCAGATCACCTGCATCTGAGAATCCTGAAGGAACTGGCCAACCTCATAGTGGTGCCTCTGGCAAGGCTGTTTAAGGAGTCATGGAACTCAAGAGTGGTCCCAAATGACTGGAACAAAGCTAGCATGGTACCCATCTTTAACAAACTATAGACGGGTCAGTCTGGCTTCAGTCCTAGGAATAATCTTCGAAAAAATTGTCAAGGAGGCCATCAACCACAAGCTTGTAATTGGCGGGGTATTAAGAAACAACCAGCATAGCTTTGTTGAGCGGAGGCCATGCCTAACAAACCTGATGTCCTTCTATGACCAAGTAAGTAACCAGCTGGATATGGGACATGTGGTTAACATCATCTACCTAGTGAGGACTTTGATCTGTTTTCCATGAGTTGCTCTCAATGAAGTTGGAGGGTACAGGTCTAGACTGGTCTACAGTGAGGTGGGTTGGCAACTGGCTTAGAGGCCAATCCCAGTGAGTTGAAATTGATGGGATGGCTTCATCCTGGAGGACTGTCTTGTGTGGTGTCCCCTAGGGATCAGTGCTTGGGCCCATGCTCTTTAACATCTTTATCAATTACTTGGATGTAGGAGTGGAAAGCACAACAATTAAGTTTGTGGATGACACCAAGCTTTGGGGAAATGTGGGCACATCTGAGGACAGGGTATGGATCTAGAATGACTTTGACAGGCTGGTTGTATGGGCTCAATGCAGTCAGATGAGGTTCAATAGGGACAAGTGCTGGGTTCTTCCTCTGAGTAGGAAGAACCCTCATCATAACTATATGATAAGTGGAGGTCCCCTGGCAGACACTGCATCTGAAAGGGACCTGGGGGTGACAATTGACCAGAAGATGAATATGAGCCGACAGTGAGATGAAGTTGCCAGCAGGGCAAACAGAACTCTGGCATGCATCAGCCGATGTGTTGCCAGGTAATCTATTCGGCATTGGTGAGGCCACAGCTGGAGTACTGTGTCCGGTTCTGGGCACCAGATATGGTGCAGTTCCCCTCCCTGGAGATGTTCAAGAGGAGGATGGACAAGCACTTCGTTGAGCTTGTTTGAGCCCAATTACCTCCTGCCCTCTGACAGGGGACTGGACTTGATGATCTTACAGGTCCCTTTTGGTCCTACTATTCTATGATTCTAACAAAAAATAGAACCGCTTTTTTAGTAACATAAATTATTCTGTTGTGCACTCACATATGTCAGAACCATTCGAAAACTACTTTCATTCCACTTATTGTGCCATTAAACTAAACAAACTGATCTGAAGGGCTGAAAACAGTTTTTACTGAATCAGCCTGTCTATCATTACTTGTTTCCATTCTTATCAGGGACAAGGGTACTGGAAAATTTATGTCTGCTGTTGGAAACAAAAAGATGGCAGAACAGTAACAGAACCCACAGAGATATCAAGACCAATTCCAACACATTCCATGGCTTGGGGTTTTATTAACTAAAACCTTCAAAGAAGCTAAACAGTTATGACACTAAACTGGCTTTACATGCATGGGCTGTTGGCTTTTGATATGAAAGGGAATATACAGCTTGAATTGCCAAGTGTCTAATCTTTAGCAGCAATGTTAACAATAAAAATAACACTTCATTATTTTTGTGAAAAGTAAAGCATATCTAAATTGCTTTTAACTACCAGCTCCACTTCTGCAATGTGGATTATGAATAAAGTTTTCAATAACACATCCATAGAAATCATTGTACATTCTCCTTCCAGGAAGCAGAAGGGTATTTTAGAAAGTATATTTGTATGCAAATAACTTGCTTTGAATTTGGAGGCTTTTTAAAAATATTTTCAAAATGTACCATAAGATGAAAAAACAATTTATAGGCGTAGTTTGGATTGGATATAAGATAGATAGCAAACTATACATTTCTGCACATTGAGACAAATGCCTTATTTTCATAATTGTAATAGGTGTAAATTTGGAAGATGTTATAAGCTTATGCAAATTACTTAGCAGTTGCATCTCTTGCTGGTGCATCTACTGTGTGCATTTATAGTAATAAAATTTACTATATTCATATAGCAAGGTTCAGCCTCCAGGATCACACTTATGTCAAACTGAAGTACAACATGGATTTGAATGGAATTAATTCTGAGTTTAAACAAGTGCAACTCAGTCTGGAGGTAGGATGATAGTTGTCTAGTTCAGTATGAACATGTGTGCAGGAAGCATTTTTTCAATCCATTATGCAGTTCATAAAGAAAAAAAGTATTGTGGATCTTGTAACATTTTCCTATAATCTTTCCCAATTCCTCTAACTTCAAGTCAGCTGATGTCAAGAAAGATTTGGTATTGATTTCAGTGGGCTTTAGGTCACACCTTTTTGTGGTGGCTTTCTAGATAGTCCCAGGCCTTGCCTTTATGGGCAAACTTGTCATCGATACAGTCCTGCCTTTCATAAAAACGGTGGAAATTACAGCGTAGACAGGGCTCAGGTATTTTTATTAGATGCAGGATTAAAAGATATCATTGTTAAAATGCCTGAGCCCTGCATTTGCTAGAGCTTCCATAACTACTACTAAAGCAGTAGCAGTGGTGAATTATGGCTATGAAGTTTGCTAGTGTAGCTGTAATCGAAGTGAGAAATGTTAAGGCATATTATTACAAATTGGCCTGTAATAGGCTGAATATTATAGATGCATTATATTCTTCTGAGCACAATATATCAAAATGGCTTGGGAAATGTTTCTTTTACTGAGTCAAGCCCTAAGAAAGCATTAGGCAACCTTCAGGATGAAGGCAGGAAGTACCATAACACAGGCAAATAGGATGCTGACAGTAGGATATAGAGAATCCTACAGGGAGCTGGTTAAAATCTACTTCACTTGAGTGGCCATCTTAGGAGAGCAAAGAGGTCAAAATATCCATAATTATTATTACAATTTTCTGTTTAAAATATGCCAAGTTTTTTTTTAAAAATCGAGCTTTAAAAACCCCCCTTTAAATTATGGCTTCAAAGCCTTAACTCATCTGGTAGCTTCCTAATTTCCCCAAGGATCTAAGAAAATGGCATTAGGATTCCTGGAGCAAGACTTAAGCTTTTAAAATTCTAGATTAATACACAAGTAATTTATATACATTACATAAAGGGGGCACTTAATTTTGTATGACTTTACCAGCTGGCCACTGGATTCTGTACAAAAGCCCTGAGATAATGCTGTAAGAAGAATGTTCTGTATTTACATCCTGATAGAAAATCTTCTAAACCATGGCCTTTGGAGGAGGTGAACATATTTTAATCTCCACATGTCTATTTGGAGAAATGTTTGGCTCTTAGTAGAACCATTGGAAGAAAGTAATTCATATTTCTAACTCTGGAAAATGTTGAAAGCTTATGAATAAAAAAAATCAGAGGCAGGAAACGCTATTTATATGTCAGCAGCTGAATCTGAATGACCCTATACTGGTTAACAACCATGACAACAACACTAGTTTCTGTGTACCATTTTAAATGTCCAAACAATTTTAGAATCATTAAATAAATAATCTTCCTAAGAGCCTTGTGAGTTGGCTAGGCTAATGCTGTCATCCCCATTTTACAACTGAGGAAGCTAATGAAATTACTTCCTCATGTCCACATGGTAAATCACTGGCAATGCCAATATTACAGGTAGGATCACTTGATCACTTGGAGTACTGTGTCCAGTTTTGGGCGCCATACTTCAAGAAGGATATGGAGAAGCTTGAGAGAGTCCCAAGAAGAGAGAAGAGCCACTCATATGATTAGAAGCCTGAAGAGCAAGCCATACCAAGAAAGGCTGACAGATATGGAGCTGCTCAGCTTAGAAAAGAGAAGACTTCAGGGGGATTTGGTGGCAGCTTACAGATATATCAAGGGTCTAGGCAAATAACTATTCACCAAAGCGCCACAGGGGAAAATCAGGAACAATGGTCATAAACTCCTAGAAGAAGGTTTCAGGCTGAATACAAGGAAAAAACTTTTTCATGGTTCGTGCGACCAGACTCTGGAATAGATTCCCAATGCAAGTGGTTCAGGCACCTACTCTGGAGATCTTCAAAAGGAGATTAGATGCACACCTAGCTGGGGTTATTGGACCCCAGCAGCCTTTCCTGCCAGAGGAGGGGGCTGGACCTGATGATCTCACAAGGTCCCTTAAAGCCCTAAACTTCTGTGAATCTGTGATTTTCATTTTAATACTTATTACTTCAGAACACGTTTGCTCAAATTACTCTGGTAGTTCACCATGACTACTGCAAATACTGTCCATCCAAAAAGTCTAGTATGCAAAATACCACATAAAGTACAGGACACATGATACTTACCACTGGTGTAAATTTGCAGGGGAAAAGTACAAAAAAGGGCCCCTGTATACATGCAGGTAAAGGTGCAACAGGATTTAATGTGCAATCCATACAATCGTACCTCCTCCCATGCCACATATGCCTGGCAGAAGGCATGATTGTAGGATCACAAATCAGGTTCCATCATGCCTTTTTGCCAATGCAGAGAGAGCCCTATCCTGGGCTCCCTCTAAACTAGCAAGAAGTGAATTCCTGCAGCTGGGTGCCATTTCAGCTGACTGCACTTCCAGCCAGGGGGGCACCTTACATACCCCATGGCTGGAAGATCATAGCTGCTACAATCTCCCAGCCATGGGGCTGTTCCATGCACCCTGAAGCATGGAGACCACAGCTGCTGCAGTCTCCCAGCTGTGGGGGTATATGGGTTCCCCATCACAGCTGGGAAATTGCAGCAGCTGGGGTCTCCCAGCCACGGTGATGCTTGGTGTGGCTCTGCATCAGGAAGATGGCAGCAGCTGCAGTCTCACAGCCATGGGGGCATAGGCTATATGTGCAGAACCCAACTAGAAAGTTATTCCACATTTTCCAGCAATAACTTTATAGGTGGTTGGACCTTTTTAAGGTACCATAGTTAATTTGCATGTGCAACCAGTCTAAATTAATTACACAATTAACCAGGATAGATGTAATATGTTGAGATGGTGTGAAACAGTTATGTTATGTATTGGAATGGTGTTGTCAATAAATACACAACTTGGAACAATGCTCAATGTAAGAAGAGATCATGCAGATGAAGATGAAAGAAAAACATTAAGTGTAACCTAAAGATCAGAGTAGCTCCACTAATTTTAGTAAAATTATTTCTGATTTACACAGTCATGAATAAGATCAGAATAAGGTTCAAGGAGACATCATAAACAAATAAGAGCACTGTCTATTGAATTTACGGTGGGAAATAAGTGCCATGTAAAGACATTGTACACATGTTATAGAGGGAACCAGACTAGATTATCGCAATGGTCTGTTCAGGTCTCAGTGTGTGAAAATACAACCAGCTTCTTAAGTGCCAGCCTATAATGCGTAGGAAAAGAAAATTACATTTTCAGGAGAACTTTAATCTAAGTGATGTATTCTTTAAGTCTCATGCAGACAGTATTAAAATATCCTGAGCATTTCCAAAAGTTAGTGAAAAATAATTTTGTAAATAAGTGTATCTAATATGGGAAATTCTATACTCCACTTCATTTTGATAACTAAAGAGGAATGACTTACAGAATTAAAAAATCAGCGATTCTTTAGATTCAAGTTATTATCACTTTATTCTGTTTGATGTGTGTGAACAACAAAGTCTAAATCAGTAACATATATATGGTGCTTTCTAAGGGCCAATATCAGAAAGATTAAAATAATTATGAGCCAAATCACCTGGGAGAAAAGACTGGATACAGAAAAAATGTGAATGATAATGCAGGAACTATTTAAGAATATTTTATTAGATGCTCAAAAACCACAGTCCAGCAAGGGAAAAAAGACTAGATTAGTGTTAAAAAAGGCTCATGTGAGGGAAAGTGAAAACCGCTGTAAATATATAGCAAAGAGAAAAGGGCAATTTTCTAGCAATGTATACAAATTAGAATCTAGGAACTGCAGATACCTAATAAGGGAAGCAAAAGGGCACAAGGAAAAAAAATCTATGGCTAATAGAATTAAGGTCCATAAGAAAGTTTTAAGTAAGTTAGGAACAAAAAAAATCATACTAATGGAAATAGTTTGCTACTAGCTGTAACTGGTAGAATTATCAGTAATAATGTGGAAAAAGCAGAAGAGCTAAATTACAGTCCTGTATTTATGATAAAAACAGATGATATTGTAACACCATGCTGCAGGGTTGTTGGTAGTAGCCATGTTGGTCTAAGGACATAGGCAGACAAGGTTCTTTGGGTAAATGTGATATCTTTTATTAGACCAACTAAATAGTTGGAAAAACGTTATTTGTAAACTTTTGGGCACAAACACCCTTTGTCAGGCATAGGGAGACTCAGCTCGTGTTATGTGTTCTCCAAGGTAGAAAAGAATCTAATTTACAACATGCAGGTCTGTGAAAATGCAGATGAGTGGAAGTTTGGAAGACAATGGGTAGAGATAGGAGGGGAAGGAACTGTGTGAAGGAATGCAAGTGGTCAGCTGTAGGCAGGTTACCTGGGGTATCAGATGTCAGCAATCAACATTTCCTCTAGACCATGGACATGGCTATGGGCACCAAATGGCCACATAATATGCCAAACTTTTTATGGCCCACCTGGAAGAAGAATTCCTCAAGAACTGCACCATCAAATCCATGGTATACCTAAAATATATAGATGATATTGTCTTCATTTGGATCGAAAACCTGCAGTCTCTGATTGATTTCCACCATAACTTCAACAATCATAACACCTCCATCAGACTATCTTTTGAATACTTCAGCACCAACATTTCCTTTTTAGACACTATAATCAATATCCAGAATGGTAAAATATAAACCACTGTATATAAGAAACCCATGGACCAATATATATATCCACACAGAACCAGCAATCACCCTAAACACACCAAAAAAGCTGAAATTTACAGCCAAGCTCCCCAATACCACCAAATCTGCAGTGAGGGGAATACCCGCAATTGTCAACCCAAAAATATCAAAAGGGTTTTCACCCAACAAGGACATTCCTCCAGAGAGATAGATTGCACTTTTAAAAGAGCCATCTGGATACCACACAAAGAAACCCTTCAGGAAAAAGAAAATCCCCCAAATACTCACATCATTAGTTATGACATACCATCCTTCCCTGGAACCTATAGAGAAAATCCTCAAACAAGTGCAACCCATACTAGACGAACACCCAGTTCTTAAAGAGATCTTTCCAGAGCCACCTATCTTAGCCTTTAAACAAACTCTGAACCTCAACACCGGAAGAAAAATTCCTATGACCCAAATCACACTGTCCTGGGGATAGCGAGAAGAGGGACTGGGAAGCCCTGCCCGTGGGGCACAGTGCAGAAAAAACCATGAAAATAAAGAAGGAAATACAAAACAACCACTTACCTACAGGAGGAGTGACATCGGAGGGACAAGGAGAAGAGCCTGTGTGGTTTACAAGCTGTACCTTTATGCAGTTAAAGCCGATGGGTGATGTCAAGGGGATGCACCAGCTGGCAGAGATCAAAGCGGCTGCCGGCAGTAGGGCAGGGAGAGCAAGAAGAGGGTGGTGCTGGACGGGTCATATTCAACCTGGGGGGAAGTGGGCAGCGGAGTTCCCCAGGGCTTGGTCCTTGGGCCTGCGCTGTTCAATTTCTTCAT
>NW_017728943.1:43087706-43105491 GCF_001723895.1 Crocodylus porosus
TTCAGGAGGGATGTGGACAACATTGAAAGGGTCCAGAGGAGGGCCACCTGCATGATCTGGGGACAGCAGGGCAGACCCTATATTGAAAGACTGCGGGACCTAAACCTGTTCAGCCTTCAGAAGAGAAGGCTGAGGGGGGGACCTGGTGATTGTCTATAAACTCAGTAGGGGGGACCAGCAGGGTTTGGGGGAGACACTGTTTCCCCTAGCGCCCCCTGGCATGATAAGGAACGATGAACACAAATTATTGGAGAGCAGGTTTAGATTAGACATCCACAAGAACTACTTCACAGTTAGGGCGGCTAGGAGCTGGAACCAACTTCCAAGGGAAGTGGTGCTGGCTCCTACCCTGGGGATCTTTAAGAAGAGGCTTGATGACTACCTGGCTGGACTCATTTGAGTCCAGTTTTTTTTTCTCCCGCCCAGGTGGGGGGTCGGACTTGAAGATCTACAAGGTCCCTTCCGACCCTACTTCTATGATTCTATGAAGTAAGGAGGCGGAGGCTCTCTGTGCTGACAACTGACAGAGCTGGCATGAACTGGGAACACCCAGAAGATGGGTGGCAGCTGAAGAAGCAAGGTTCCCTCACACTGGGGGTGCTGAGGCCAAGCCCCAGGAGGGGAGTAGCACTGGGGGTGACTTCCCCCTAACACTACTGAGGAGGTTCGGTGGTGGAGACGCCGAATGGTGGTGCAACCGGAACGGTGACCTGGAGGAAGAGGCTGAGGACAACCCTGGGGAAGCAGAAGTTTTCCCACCTGGTTGCTCCCAGGTACCAGGCCAGGGAGCTGGACTGGGGGCAGAAAGAATAGAGGGACCCTGCGGGACCAGCGTCGGGAGAGCACTACCAAGCTCGAGCAGGAGGGCCAGAAAAGGACACCAGATGGGAGGACACTTTTGGGGTTTTTTTTCTTCTTCTTTTCTTTGTTTTGTTTTCTTTACCCCTGCTCGACAGGGGCACCCATACCAGCCCCAGGTGTAGAGCAGACCGGGTCAAGGGGTCCCAGGCTTAGGGCCTGAACTGGCTAACTATCCTTTCCCAAGGAGAAAAATGAGATACCATAGGGCACAAGGAACATCCCCATTGGAGAGGCGGCCATGTCAAGACCTGGCATCCTGCTGGAGGTTGGTGTAAGGCTGGGGTGTAGCGGAGGTGGAGCTCCATGAACATCTTGCAAGCGGAGTGGTCATCCCTGAGGGGACCTTCAAGACTACCTCCCACACTGACGTAACATTCAAAGACATGGCAGGAAAGTTTGGGGGTGGCCAGAGGGACAACCAAAGCCCACCTTGGGGAATCCACGAAGCTAGAGAACGTATGTCCTCTACTGTTCAGGCCGATGCAGCAAGTGAGCAGGTGTTTAAAGCCAGGCGGGTGCACACACAAAATGGATCCTGACCATGCCAGGACAAGAAATGTAAAAACTGCCAACATATCTCCATCAGTCCCACAGTAACTACACCCCACAACAGAACCATCACCATTCCTGGATTTTATACCTGCACCTCCAGAAATGGAATATATCTCATCCAGTTCACCAAATGCCCTGATGGAAATTATGTAGGAGAAACCAAACACCAACTGTGTACCAGAATGAATGCACACCAAAAATCCATCAAAAACAAAAATATCCAATTACCTGTGGGTGCCCACTTCTCACAAGACACTGAGTCTCCAATCTTGCAGTTCTAATCCTCAAAGAGAATTTACAAAACATCTTTCATCGAAGAGCCTATGAGCTTCACTTTATAAATCTACCAGATACACACAATCATGGACTTAATATAGGCATTAGATTTATGGCACGTTACAACTTGTCTGACATCTGATTCACCAGGTAACCTGCTTACAACTGACTACTTGCATTCCTTCACACATGTCCCTCCCTCCCCAACCCATCTCTACCCATTGTCTTCCAAACTTCCACTCATTTGCATTTTCAGAGACCTGCATGTTGTAAATTATCTTCTTTTCAATCTTGGAGAACACATAACACCAGCAGAGTCTTCCTATGCCTGACAAAGGGTGTTTGTGCCTGAAAGCTTGCAAAGAACGTTTTCCCAACTATTTCGTTGGACTAATAAAAGTTGTCATACCATGTAATGATAATAAAATATTTCCAGTCTAGCAGTAATGTAGGAGAATGTTAAAGAGCAGTTACTGTTCATAGACTGGGGGATTCCATCCTGAGAAATGGAGAAGACTTGGGAGTCATAGTTAAGAATCAGCTGAACATGAGCTCTGAATGCAACATGCTGGGCATGTCTACATGTGCATTAGTGCACCTTTTCTGATCTACAATAAATTTAATACCTCCAGGCATTTATACACATGCTCCAGGAGTGGGGGAGAGGGCTGTAATTAAGCGCCTAGAAGTCATGTGTACCAGCATCCCCATGCTTCAAAACTGAGGCGGGGCACTTTATCTATTTTACAAAAATGCAAAGAATTCTTAAAATATATTCTAGAAATCAAAACTAATAACTCTCATTTAGTACCAGTAAATGCTTTGTGGGACCATAGAGAAAGGACTATACCATTTACAGGTAACTATTAGAAGATACATTTTTCTATCTTTTTTCTTTCTCTCATACGTGTTTACTCTCTCTGACCTCCCATCCTGTCAGAGTGTTGTGTCATTTGTCTTTCTTGCACTGATACCAAACCAAAATGTTAATGATGAAGTTATGGGTGTTGATATTGACTTTCCTCTGCTAGAATTATATCATTGCTTGGCATTCATCTAATATTCTATGTTGGCTTACTGTATAAAGGTCATTGTAATACTTTCCCTAAGGGTTTTATCTCTCTATCATAAGGAGTTGCTAGCATGACTGTCACAGGGCACTAAAGTGCCTGCTCCTATAGAAGGACAGGTGTTGGTTGCCGGGGCAACCACAGGGGTCAACTGACCAGGAAGGGGCAGGGCCTGGTGTATATAAACAAGCCAGGCTGAGATCAGAGTTCTCCTCTGGCAGCTGATGGAGTAAGAGCTCTGTTGATGTATTGCAGCCTACAGAAGCTGAGGGCCTGAATCAGGTCCTGAGTGAGGAGACCAGGTGAAGGAAACCCTGGTAGTGATTTTGAGAGGATAAGCTACCAGATGGTTTGGGGTCGCGTTTCAGCCAGGAGGCTTTTGTTTGAGTTACAGCCGGTTGGCTTGTGTCATTCTGTTTGTTCATTGTTTGTTATTAGACTGGAGGGCTGGGCGAGGCTGTAGGGGTTGGAGGAGGCCTCATAGGAGCTCCCCAGTAGCATGGGGGTTCCTGGTGCCAGAGAGGGTACAGCAGTCTGGTGCCAGAGAGGGCACAGTAGTCAGGGGGTGCACTGACCCCCAACCCTGAGAGGGGAGTTTGGTGGATTGGGGGCCAGGCAAGGCCAAGGCCTTCTGAGCCCAATTGTGGGAAGCCCCAGTGGGGTGCAGGACCCAGAAAAGGGGTCTAGGGGCCAGGTAAGGCCAAGGCTGCTGGAGCCCAACTGTGGGAAGCCCCAGTGTGGGTGTGGGCGTGGGAGTGAGCAAGGCCCCGGTGCGGGCGTGGGCGCGAGCACACAGGAAAGCCCCAGAGAGGGGCAGGTCTGGAGGATGTCCGCAAGGGTGCGGGCAATAGTTAGTTGACCCAACAATGTCCGGTACACCTGAAAGGCTTGGGATGTGGTATAAGAGGCAGTAGGAGCTACGCATAGCCCATAGGGCTGGGTGCACCAAAATCACTCTTCACAGAACAGGGACCAGGATAAATAAGAGTACCGTGTCCAGGGGGACAAGAAGGCAGCCTCCCTTAGAATATGTACACCATCAAAGACATGGCGGGTGAGAATGAGGGTGCTTGATGGACAACTTGGCACGGTAGGGGGCGCCAGGAGAGATCACGGCCGCTCCTGGGTCCCTGCCCTGTGACAATTACCTCTGTGGATTCAAAGCCGATCAGGATCTAAAAAAAACTTCAGTACCTTCTCTCTCTCTCTCTCTTTCTACTGAGGTCAAAGAGATGATTGTCTTTCATCTTGTAGAGCTGGCAAATCTACTGAAGCAAACAATTTAACAGTTGCTGCCTGTACATACTCAAATCCAGAGCCTCAGCTTATGAACATCAGTTGTAACTCCACTGAGTTCATTGGAGTTAAGCTCATTTACACCAGTATAGGATATTTAGAAGCTGTCGTGTTTGAAAAAAATTGTTTCCAAGATCAGGGTTTTTAAGTTTGTATTTTAATTCTTGAAATAGCATTTGCAAAATTAAAGGCAAGAAAAATCATCATAATGATATTAGTGTGTGCGCGTATTTTAAGAATTATAATAACTATAGTTATTTACGTAATAATTAAAACGGTGTTTTTCAAAGTAAGATGCTTCATGATAAAAGGTATTGTGAGATCTCTAACTGTTGTAAGAACATTGTATTCAAACCTAAGTATAATATTATACTTTTGTGGTCTTACAATATTTACATGAAAAACTCAAGATAATTGCAGATTCTGGTATAAAGTTTAAAACTTTCTAGCAATGTTGCAGCAAATGTAAGATTATATTTACAGGTGTCCTTGTTAAATATTGATAGTATGCAAATAAACTCGAATCCTAATTACTTTTAAATGTAGAAATATCAAAAGCTAAAACCATGCAAGTAACTCCTTTAAAATGCAAGAAGCTAAAATTTGTGATGACCTATATATACATATACAGGGACTAGCTACTTTTATTTGTGAGGTGCTAATTAGAGGCTCACATGTATTGTATTTTTTTTGGAAATATGGCAACATAAATAATATTGAGAGAACCTATTTTATTAGCATAAAAGTATGTTTGGTTTTGCTAATCTTTTTATGGATGTTGATGGATCTGATGTCTTTTAGTATCTTTTATGTTTAAGAAGCTTATTTGGGAGCTGTGGTAAGGAAACATTTGCAACTTCAATAACTTTAAAAAAATTAACAATTATTCGCAAGTGTTCTCAGTCGATTCTTTTGAAATCAGTGGCAAGCTTGGAAGTACTATAAGGATGGGGGAAAAGATTGATCTTATTGTTGGTTCAGTGGTTGATGATAGCAATTGAGAATCTGGTGAAATGGATTTGTACAAAACTGTGATTTCCTAAGTGCAGTTTCAATAATATGGAACTGCATATTTTGAGAGAAACATGGGAAAAGTGTAGGAAATTGTAGCATAAACTAAATATTCTGTTGAAGTACAATCTCCTGGAGTAAACAGTCATTACTCTAAGAATGGAGAAGCAATCACATCAGTTAAGTGTTTTGTACTTGTCAGTTTCCCTTGTATTTTTCATCCTAAGCTTTAACTGGGCTGATGGACTCCTGCCACTTCTACTGAAAAAGGACATTTAGCAGTAAAATTGCATGGAAGGAATCATGGCGTGTGGAAGAAAATGTGTAGAGTTTAGTTTCCTGCCTACTGAAAGTATCTTTATTGGGTTCTGCAGTTATAGGTCAGTGTGGAGATCATTCTCTTCTTTAAAGAAATACATTGCCTATATGGGTGATGGGTTTTCCATTTTTAAATAGTTTTGTTCATCTGAGTATATCTTGATGCATGAAAATATATTCCTAAAACTGTGAAGTAATAGCCTATCCAGAGCTATAAGCAAAACTCACCATTTAGATACAATTTAGTAAGCTATCTAATTTAGTCTAGATTCAGTCAGCCACTGCTCTTAAAACCCCTATGTTGAAATAAAAGGAATCACATTTTTAATGGTATGGGAAGGGATTTTACAAGCGTTCACCCCTGGCTTACCTCTTCTTCCTTTGAAATCACAAGGCAGCTTACTATTAACATCAGCTAGCACAACCACAGAGTCTGGTGCCCGGGGTGGCTACTACATATAGCGACAGAAGTGACTTTTGTTTGAGGCTGCTGGAATGACTGGGCTGCCACACCTGTTTTTTTTCCACTCTCCAAGTTGGCATTGGGTGTAGCTGCCTTGGTTGCCCAATCCTAGTTACAGCACTGTACAACAATTTCTGGTCCCTTGGTGGGATCTTAGGCATTACATTAAAGAAAGAAGTAATAATTTAATAATGAGAGAGTAAGGCCAATGCATATGCTTCTGAAGATCCAACCAAACAAGTCTAACTATAGGCTTTGTTAGACTTTAATTTTGGGCAGCTCCTAGAGCTGTCCATACATTAACACCTGAAACTAATTTTAAGCCCACTTTAGATGGCTTAATGTTATGTCACTCTGGGGCAGGGTTATCTCTGATCTGTGTTTCCTTGCTTGTCTTCCATCAATGCGTGACTGCTCCCTGCAGATGAACTGTCCAAGTTGCAGTCCTCCAGTATCTTAGGATGCAGTGTTCCTCCCCCACTTTCCTGCTCTGTGTGGACAGACTTTCAACTCCCTGAACTCCCTCTACTGCCCAGGGGGGTGATTCTGGCGCCAAGACAAATCCTCTTCCTAGCCCTGGGGGGTGTGATCTTTCCACCCCTAGGTATAAAACACCATGTAAACAGCTTGCAGAGCATATGCCAGCTAGCCATATGGCAGAGCATTGACAGGTCCTGGAGTGGGGTAACGGAGGAGAGGGCAGGGAATAAGGTAGGGGGCTGGATCAGGTCCCTGTGAGCTGCTGCCTCCTTCCCAGGGCAGGGGCAGTAGCTTCTCAAAAAATGCTTTCCCTCACTGCTCCCACCATGACCAGTACCCCCTACAGCCAATCCCAAATCCCAATGTACTAAAAATGAGAGCCTCTTTAATTTACTTCCTCTTTATTTATTTTCAAATTCTCTTTTTATTTTATTCTTCAGTAGCTGACTTCCTTCATTTCACCATCCTTCCCCCACCCCCATTTCTTTTCCACTCTCCATTTCATTACTAACCCATCTCATTAACTCTCCACCTCCCAGCTTCATGTCCAATGCCCCCCAACCCATCTCTCACCCCACCCTCCTAGAGCAAGGATAGAGGCTGTCCTGGCTTACCAGCCCTATAGTGGCAACTCACAGCTGTAGCTCCTAGTTTATTTTCCATATTGAACATACCTATGAAAATATGCTAGCCATAGGGCCAGACCTGGTCTTAATTGTCACAGCTCCATTGACTTACACTGGCTGAGGAGGTGCCCCCTGAACTGCTCCATGCATTTCATTGGGATAAGTCATCTACCAAATTCCAGTGTGTTTATATTTGTTATAATATCCGGTGTGTTTAGATCTGAAGCATTACCACGCTGATCTCTCATAAGCTTCCTCAGAGACAAATCTATATATTCCAAACTCACTGCAGGAAGAGGCCAGGATGACCACAAGTATTTGTATCCTCACAGCAAAATGTAAAACATACTTCTGTGACTGTCTTCCTGACTGCCAGTAAGGGGCTGGCACATCTGTTTGCATTCTAGTTTGTTTTCAATATAAGCCTGTCTAGGGACAGAATAAAGAGTGGTGCACCTGTGCTTGTCCTGGCACCCTCCCTTGCACATCTGTATGGCCTCAGCCTGGACTGCAAAATGGGAAAAGTCATGGCGTTGCCCCCTCCCACCCACTTGGGCAAAGAGAGATGTGGTATTATGTGGAGCCTGCTTCCCAGGTGTGCAGAAAGTGGGAGAACAGCACACTGGCCACAAGGAGTAGCAGGGCACGTTCAGCCCTCTCTATACCTTTAGCTACCAGCCAGGCTGCCATGGGATGAAACTTCTAGCTCCTGCTGGTTACAGTTTAAATGGATTGAACCAGTAGGAGCTCTAGCCCATAGCAGTCAAGGAAAGGGGAAACTGTGAGATATGGCAGACCAAAACCTGACAGAGTATGTCCCTTGGTTTTTGCAAGAGAAGGGAGACCTGAGACTCTGTCCATCCCTTGCTTTACCCCCACCCCCCGTAGACTGAAGGAAAAAGACCTTTCCTTTATTCTGCTAAAGTGGGTTAGAGGGGCCATAAAATAAATTGGGCAAATAAATATGAGTATTTAGTCTCTACATTAATCTGAAGACATCCTGTACAGTAAAATAATCCTGGGGAAGTTTTGCCCCAGGCAAACATTTGCTCAATGGCCACTTAATAGCTCCTGACTGACAATGAGTCTGTAGTGTAATCTATGCCATCCCCTCCCTAAAAAAGCAGGTACTCTGGAGAGAATCCTTGTAACATGAACTGCTAGAGAGAAAGGAGATAAATGTTCTTTTTGAAAGTTCCACTTGAACCAGGGTTCAAGGATAAATATTACCTCCCCTCGGATATGTTAACTATTTTTTAATGATGTGATCTGATATTTTAACAGTGTGCGCAGTGCCGCAGAGCTTTGGGTTTGTTGTTTAAATATCTTTGATGGTATGTCATAACAAATTAGTTTCTAAATGTTGCCAATTTGGCAGACAAAGCTGATTATTTCCTGCAATCACACTGCATATGTGCACAAGATTATAATTAATGACCAGGGATGCCAAGCACACTTTAATAATGATCCTTCAGCATTTAAGGGACTGTTAGAGTTATTGGCATTTGTGCCTCATGGTGCAGAGGAAAGGGGCAATGAATACTGATAGATCTATCAGTGTCATAGAATTCGATAGTTTCCTGATTTTCCTTATAAATTGGAGGATTCACTGGGAGTTATTGACAAAGCAGCTGCAGTGAATATTAACAGTGTTTGTGCTGCCTTCACTGAAACAGTATGAACTCCTAATTAGATTGGAACTGCTCTTTTGGCAACTTCGCAATGCAGTTCTCCTTGGCATATTGTCCACTTTGTGTAAGGATTAGAAGAAAATCAGTGATGCATTTTTAGAAGAGCACCAGAAAGTTGAGGTATCAGAAGGCTGGATCAGAATAAAAAGTGAAGTGAAAAACATACAGATGACTTAAATGAAGAGTAACTACTCTTGTAAAATGAATCCACAAAAATAAAACTGTGGAATATGGTTTCAGCATCAGGATGCTTAGTAAGATAGCTCTGAATGGGTTTTCACTGAAATAGTATAGGTACTGTTATACCACTCTATTTTCTGGCAGGAAGAGGACTGTAAAAAAGAAACAGATGAAATACAACCCCACTAAAACCACATTGTCCCAGAGCAGTTGAACTCGCTTAGAGAGCTAGAAATGGCAATGTGCACAATTCTGTATGTTTGTGAAATCGCTGATACCAAACTGCCCCGAAACTGAAGATTTGTCTACCTAGCTTCTATAACCATTGCAGTCTTATAGAAAAACTGTGCTGAGTTGGATAACTGCATATGTGTGTTTTGTATGAAATGGGGGAGAAGAGTTTCAGACACTCCCATTGCCTTGTGGTTCTCCACTTACCTTTACCCCTAATGCTTACAACACCTCCTCATAATGCCATGCAACTACTTCAGACTGAGGCAAGTGCATTAAATTCCTTACAGAGGTCACTGTTATACTGACTGAAAGGCTTATGGGCATTCCTTCTCCATTCCTGAATATTTTTATGCCTTTATTTAATTTATTAGCGAATTGCCCATCAAGAATAATGGGGGAGGATGGGGATGGAGCACCACTGCAAGCCTCCCAGGAGCAGGGTGGGAGGGGGAAGCTTGCCCCTCCATCCCCCTGTGCCAGCGTCCCACATCACTGCCCCCTTCAGCACCACTCGCCTTGCCCCCTCCCCTTTGCCCTGCTCCTTGGAGGCAGTGGAGTACTGCCATGATGGTAGGGATGGAGTTGGGGTGTGAGGTTAGCAGCCGCCTCCGAGGAGCAGAGCGCTCCAGGAGTGTTATGGACAGACAGACAGATAGATGGACTAAGCCCTTTATTATATAAGAATCCTCTACTGCACTGGTGGTAAAATAAGTGATTCTTCTGCCTGAACCTGTTGCAAACCATCCTATCTCCTGCTAAGGCAACACAAAGAACTTTCTGGGATTTTAGCTTCCCCTTCAAGAGCAGCAGGCACCATGCCTTCCTTCTATGCAGGAGTGACATAATGTGATCCGTCTGTGTACCATAAGAAGCTGCTGTATGCTGCCACAGAAATTAAAATGAACAAGGTGGTTTTTTTTGTTTTTGTTTTTTCCTTTGGGATAGAATGAATTTTCCATCTTAAATCTTAGTCCTTAGAGAAGTATAATTTACTCTGGGGTGTGATTCTACATATGTGCTTTAATGCGTAGTAGATTATTTTACTGCACATTAAAGCGACATATAAAAACTGTGACATTACACTAATGTGCAGTAAAATAATTTACTGTGCATTAAGCATTGCTAAAAAAGCATGCAAATGAGCTACTGCGCATGAGCGCGGTCTAATGCATATTAATTTAGTACCTCACATTGGAGGTACTAAATCTAATGTGCATTAGAAAAGGTGCATTAATACATGCTGGGTGCATCTACATCTGCTATTAATGCACCTGAATAAATTCAGGTGCAATTTGCCCTGGAGTTTTTTTCCTGGGCACAACATTTACATGTGTGCCTGGGACCTCAGCACATTGAGCCAGGGGGGTATAACCCTAGCTGGCAGGGTACCTGGGGTTGGGGGGGTGGTCAGCCTGAAAGCCTGGAGCTGCTCTACCCCAGCTCAGTGTGATACTAAGGAGCTGAGGGGATGGCTGGGCACATGGATGCTGGAGTGCAGGGCTAGCCAGCAGGCAGCCCCACACTGTAGCACCCTTGTGCTGCAGCCAGCAGCAGTCAGCAATCTACACATGCCTTTGAGGACATGTCAGTATTCCACCATAGGACAGTACCTGTGTCAAGCAGTACTGTCCTACGGCAGAGTTTTTATTAGTTTACTGTGACCTAATAGCACTGCACATGTAGACAGTGACACTTTACTGTGGAGCTAATTAGTCAACTCTGCAGTAAAGTGCACCCTCTGGGTGTGTCTACACAAGATGCTCCTGTGCAGTGGTTACTGCACATTTATTTAGTACTTGTACAATCAAGTACTAAATAAATGCACAGTAACCAAAGTTACTGTGCAGTAGCACCAGCAAACGCCTTTTTAGTGAAGCTACTGTGCAGTACCTGAATAATACTGTTGCTAATATGTATTAGCACTGTTGGTGCTGTGATGTACTTCTGTGCAGTATTATTCAGCTACTGCACAGTTAGTGTCTTTTGTAGATGTGCCCACTGAGTACTTTATGTAAGGTACTTAAAACTATCTAATATAAAATCTACTGTGTCATTTTAAGGAGAATATGCTTTACACTATTGAGTAAGAAAAATATCCTATCTCCGGTTATATTTCTTTTAGTTGTTATAATTGAAGACAGTGTTTAGCCATCCTTATACATCTCCACCATATCCATGTCCTGGCTATATTTCTCTGTGGATGTTCATTCCAACTCTTAATAGTATTTTCAGAAGACATGGTTGAAATTTTTGTTCACTAAAAGGTAAAAAATGCAAAGATGACCTGTTTTGTTTTGTTTTTCCTAACTTTTTAATCATTATTATATTAAAATATCTATCAAAGTTGCTATCAGAATATTTCATTTCCCTTAAATCCCGTTTTCAGTAAAATGGCTCCATTTCAAACCCCATGAAAATGGAAACAAATGCATTATGAAATCATTCTCCTGTTTTTGATCATCTTTAGTTTTTTTGTCACATGGATTTAATCATCAGTTATAAACCAATACTTAAAAGCTTTTCCTTCTGTTAAGTCTGAATAAGATTTCATTCCCTTTCAGGGTCAGATTCCTTTAGGTGAAGAAACTTACAAGGGAGTGGCACCCTACAAGCTGCCTCCAATTATTAATTGGGAATTTGTTCCTGTAAGTAGATATTTAGGAGGAGGGTCAACACACTGACAGATCTGCTTCAGTGTATAAATAAATTGTTTAATCTCTGGGCAAAACCAACATGTCCCTGGCCAGGCATTTAGGTCTGCCTGAAACACGAGTATTACAAATGATTGCTCTGAACCTTGGGCAGAATTATAGTTCATAATGGCTGGTGATTGGATTGATGGGAAAGGCAATGCATAAATGCTGTTTCTAACTCCTGCAGTTCAGAGGCCTGATTTTTAACTTGCTTAAAATGGTAACAACACCAGCTCAGAAATCACACTTATAACTTGCTTCTTCTCATGACATGTCTCAGAAAGCAGGTAAGTAATGCACTTCCTGAGCACACCCACACAAGACTTTGACTATGCGGTAGCTCAATACTAGGGCTGTGTGAAGCTTTGGTAGCTGATTCAATTTGGAGGAGATTTAGCCTGATTTGGTGGCTGAATCTCTGAATCCAAATCTAATCAGGAGACCCATTAAGAGGTCTGTATCGAATTGAAAGCCTCTGAATTGATTCAGAGAGATTCAGCACCAATTCGGAGAATTGGTCATAGACTAAACAGACAGTAGTCCTCAACCTGCCTCCAGCTGGTCAGTCTGTTGTGGTGGGTGGAAGGCAGATCAATGCCCCTGCAGTGAGGGAGAGATTGGGCTTGGGGCTGGGACAAGCTGCCTAGCTGGGGTAGAGCGGTGCATGGGACTTGGGGAGGGGGACTCCTTCCACCATGCGCTGCTGGTCTGGGAGCTGCTCTTCCGGTGGCTCCTCTGGTGGATCTCGCTGCTAGTTCGGGAGGGCATGGGAGCAGACATGTGCCTCTCAGTCTGGACAGGGTGGCTGGGCTGGGCTGCGCTCTGGGAGGCTAGCCCCAGCCACCCGCCACTGGGCTGCTCTCCACAGGATGGGTGCAGCCAGGGCTAGCCCCAGCCACAGCCCAGAGTGCAGCCTGGCTCTGCCTGCCCTGCAGAGCACAGTCCAGCAGTGGGGGCTTGCTGCCCAGAGCACGGCCCTGGCTCCGCCTACCCTGCAGAACATAGTGGAACAGGGGCCTATGGGGGAGCTACAGCCACCCTAAAATTCCTCATAGCTCTTGCCACTGGCTCCACCCCAATCTGGGTGCATGCATCTGCCACCATACCCTGCCACTGCCCACCCAGCCACGGTGAAGCTGTGGCTTGTCTGGGTGGTGTAGGGAGGCTGGAGTGGATTCTGCTGCTGCTACTGTGCACCACTTGTCTGAAGCAGCACAGCAGCAATGTCCCATGCCTCCTCACTCTGGGTGAGCAGCGAGAGAGCATAGGCCTTGCTCCCAGCACATTCTGCTGCCTGTCCAGAGTGCAGTCCAGCCCAGCCCAGTCCATCTTGCACAGATCCGGGGGCACAAGCCCACTCCTACATCCTTCCAGACCAGCAGCGCATGGCAGTGTGCAGTGGCAGGAGTCTCCTTCCCTGAGTCCTGCCTCCCCACCCCAGCTGGGCAGCTTGTCCCAGCCCCAGCTCCAATCTCTCCCTTGCTGTGGGGGCATTGATCTGCCTCCCTTCCCCCACATCCCTTCCTTTCTTCTTCCACCCACCACAACAGACTTACCAGCTGGAGGCAGCTGGGTCCAGTGCAGTCAAGGACTGCTTCCTGTTTAGTCTATGGTCAAATCTCTGAGTCGGTGATGAATCTTTGAATCGGATTCAGCCAAATCAAATCTGGCTTGAATCACCAAATCTAATCACTGTCCCTCCAAATTGGCTGAATCTGAGTTGAATACTTGCCGCTTCACACAGGCCTAACTGATACTACTGCACAGTACTGTCATGTGGCAAAAAATGTGATGCAATGCTACTGCACAGTCGTATTAAGCCACTGTGCAGTAGCATCACAATAAAAGTGTTTGCTAGCGCTACTGCTCAGTAATGACTGAGTGGAAGCATCTTGTGTGGATGTGGCCACTGTGATGTTCTGTTGTTGCTGATCTGTTTTATTATGTTAGCACTGAGATGCTTCAGCCAAAGTCAGAGCTCTATTTTGTCTTTGTATAAACACACAAGGAAACTCTATCCCTGAATGGACAACCCGGATAAATGACTGTTGAAGAAACAAAAGTGCAGGCTGTCTACTCAGTGGGAGCTAAGCAGCTAAGTAACTGAGAATCTGGCCTAGAGTAGTTGCTCATGACACGCAGCGGATCAGTAGTAGAGCCAGGAATGGAATGCGGGTGTCCTTGCTTTCTATCCCATGCTACAGTCATAGGATCATATTGTTTGCTTCTGTTGCTGAATACTTTTGCTGAGTGGAGGTTTCTACTCTGCCTAAATGTGTTAAATTCCATGTGGTGATTCTCCACTTTAGTTTAGATATTCACCAGAATTGTAGCTTACAGACCATGAAATATTCACCCAGAGAGGATCACAGGAATGTAAAATGATGATGAAGAAGAAGATAATGTACAATGCTTAAGTCCTTAAGATGCTAACCACTAGGGCTGTGCAAAATTTTGCCAGCCATTTCATTTCAGAAGTGTTTTGGCTCGTTTCAGCACCTGAAACACCGAATCCGAAATGAAATGGAAAGCTCTAAAACGTATTTGAAATGAAACAAAACCATCTGAAACATTTTGGAAAGGTTTTGGAATGTTTCAGAGGCGCCCCCTGGGAATAGTTTGGCACAGCCCTGCAGCCCTCTTTTTGAAGTGCTGGGAGGCTAGGGCTGGGCAGGGCAGCCATGGCGGCTTCTCCCCCAGCTCCTCTCACTGGGGCAGAGGCACAGCTAAAGGAGCCAACCAACCAACCAAACAAAACCAGCTCTGCACTCACTGGCTGCAGCAGTGGGGATCAGGGCCTCCAAGGGCTCATGGCAGAGCTCCCTCATGCAGTGTGGGGCAGTGGGGATCACCCCTGTCCCTTGGCACCTGTGCGGCTGCTGTTGCATTGTGTGGGTGTAGTGTAGCTCAGTAGGGCGCTGCATGCTGTCTGGGAGCTGGGGCTGAGCAGTGGTGAAGCACTGGAACAAATTACCTAGAGAGGTTGTTTTAAAAAAAAAAAAAAAAAAAAAAATTCTTGGAGATTTTTAAGGTCTGGCTTGACAAAACCCTGGCTGGCATGATCTAGTTGGGGATGGCACTGCTTGAGCAGGGGGTTGAACTAGATGACCTCCCTTCCAAAACTAATCTTCTATGACTCTAGTTCTAAGGTCTGGTGTCTATCTCTGAAGAGTCCAGCTCTGCCAGTGTCTTATTGGGTTCCCTTTAGGCATTTATTTTCCTTCTCTCTGTAAAATGGAGACAATGACACTGACTGTATTTTGTAAAATGCTGTGGTGTTTGTTAATGAAAAGTACTATATAAGAATATGGCATTATTATTATTCAGTAACGTAGGCAAAAATAAATGTCTTTGGTGCTAAAATGACACAAGGCAGTTATAATATGAAAGAATAGGAAATATAAATGAATCCTGGTATAAACAGAGCTGTTAGCCTATGAGCTGCTTGTGATATTGATCACTGTAATTGTTCCAGTTTGTTTACTGCTTGGGTATGTGAGTTATTGATCTGTACCTTATCTTTTTCTGCTCTTTCTAGGTCTTTGTGTTTGTTTTTTCCCCCCCCCCACTTTCTAATCCATTCTTGCTCTTTCTTTTTAGAGGGCTTAAATAAAAGCTTGAAAAAGATGATCAAACTGAGTGTAGAGAAGAAATTTCTTACAGTCTTTTTTTTTTTTTTTAAATGTTAAAGCCAATAATCTTGATGACCACCCCAAATTATGAGAGAACCAGCTGGTAAGGCCAACAAATAAGAGTAATTTAAGGTCTGATTTTTTTTTTTAGAGGCCCTGTTGAGTGTTGTAGATATGCAGTATTGTTCAGGATCAGTTCCCTGTGTTCAATGCACAGTATGGGTTAGATATTCAGATTCCCAGTACTCATGACTGAGGCCAGATTTTGAAAATAATTCTGCTATTGTCTAGCATCTAAAAGGAATGGCTGGATTCTTTTTTCCCCAATCACTCAGCAAGAGGCATTTCCAGAAATAATAGGTACTGGAGGATATTGAACACTTTTGAAAACCTGGTCACTTTGTTTTGGTGGCTACAGTGAAGCTGACCTTTGGAACATCTGGCCCTCTATATAGGAAAAGGAATTATTTGAATTTCTCAGGCCAAATTCTAGTATCCTTTTGTAACCCAGCTAGGGTCATGTTTAAACACATTAAGCAACTTGGTAGACTTTTCTCTAAGTTTTGTGAATGAACTTTCTTTCTTCAGGAATAGATCAGTTTGTGGAGAAGTTCAGCAAGCTAGTATTATCTGAGACTGTATTTAAAAATCTCAGCAATTGAAATCCCCCCCAAAAAGGAATTCTGTATGGTGCAGTGTATATAGTAGCACACACATTTTGGACTGTACCAGTGAGTATGCCCTGGCCAATTCATCTGTAAATCAGCAGAACTATGTTAGCAGAGGATATCTTCTTTAAATTCTCTTCCTCTCTTCCTCTCTTTTAGTCCACTTAAGCCATATCTATCTAGCTCTACTAAGGATCCAGTCCCAAATATTACAGTGATACTTGGGGAATGGGGAAGAAGTGAAGAACAGCATCCTCTGACAGCTTTAAACTGGGAATTCCAAAGCAAAACACTACCATCCTGGAAACTGTGACATGATGATTTTTTTTTTTAACTCCAGAGCTGACACTCCACTTTTAATGATCATTTACATGATAATAGCACCTGCCAAAGCTACAGGGATGTATCCCATTGAATGAAGGAGCCCCAACCTTGGCATCTCTGATCATTATCATAGATAACATCAGGAGGGTGGGGGAATAAATGTTCCCTTAGGTTCTGAAGCATTGAAAATTTTGCAGAATAGATCCCATGCTTTGAGATTCATCCAGAACCCAGTAGCAGCCAGAGCAGAGGCTAGAGCAGTGATTATCATTTGATGTATGACTTTCTGCATTAGCTTCAGCTTGCAAATGATCTGGAGAGACAGACCTCTTGTATGGCACTTTGGTTTAGAGTCAATATAACTTTAACATGGCTAATGTGGTATGGTTCACTCTGAAATAAGCCTTGCTGCTGCTGCTACCAGGCTGTCCAGAAGTAATCCAGGCTATTTTTTTTTCTTTTTAGTCTCTGATCCTCCTGGATATTTTCTTTTATAGTAACAATATTGCCTTATTACAAGGGAGTATTTCAGTTTCGTTCCTTTGCATAATGATTTAAAGGCAATGGCAACCTCTAGTTTCTTAGGATGAGCTTATTCTTTCCTGAACACTACTGTACTTCTTGGTACTCCTTGATCAATTCTCATTTCAATGTAGCAAATTCTTAATGGCTATTCACTACTTACAGATTCTGCCTTGTTCTTGAACTGCCCTTTTTGGCTTTGTGCATTCTAATGCTTCACTGATTCTATCAATGTCTATGTTGCTGAGTATACCACAAATGTCATATGGTGTACATGCCTTGGTCTAAAGCTTCTTTTAACTTGAAGTAATTGTAACCTCAAAATGGCAACAGTGTTCTGCCTCAAATATATTTAGGAAGAATGAGATAATGTTGCTTTTTTTCATTACTGTACCTGTGAGTCTGTTTTATTTGAATGGGATGCTGCATTGGAAATGTAATCAATTTTGGGTTCCACCTGTTCATAGCAACCACTGTAGTTTCCTCTTCCATATTTGGGAATACATAGTGAAGTGGAAAAGTCTATATTCCCAATAGTGGCTATTTTAATTCTACTGGAATCCAATACTCTTATAGCAAAAACATGTTTACAATCAACATGTGCCTACTTTTCAGACTGAGTTCTGAAAATAGAGAGGGAAATCTGCCGCCCTGACCCCTTAGCCCAGGAAGTCTACTGCTTCCCGGGGGGCTGCATCCGAGACATTGCAGAGAGGATCCCAGAGCTCCTCCGGCCCACAGACCACTACCCTATGCTCCTTATTCAAGTGGGCACCAATGACACGGCTCAGAGCACCCCCAGCCAGGTCATGAGGTGCTACAGGGAGTTGGGAGTGGGGCTTAGGGGTCTGGGAGCTCAGGTGGTGTTTTCATCGATCCTCCCAGTCT
>NW_017728943.1:43105502-43106948 GCF_001723895.1 Crocodylus porosus
TTATCTTGCTGGGATCCTATAACCCCAGCTGACTTCCTGCCCTTTGGGCAGGGGGCTGGACTCGATGATCTCCTGAGGTCCCTTCCAGCCCTGATGTCTATGAAATGGAAAAAGTGGCCCGACCTTTCTTCAGAGATTCTGACCAGCCATGGGTTCCATTGCCTTGATTAGATTTTTGAATATAGAATTAAGTGCATTGGCACCAAGGTTTGAAAGCCACAACCAGCACTATTGATGATTCAAAGTGCATCCTCGTAGTAGGTATTCTTTGAGGTGTTCAGCAAAGAATAATGCCCTTAGCAGAAAGGCCATACAGCAAGAGCATGAGGATCTCACTGTTTGAAAAGCTATTGAACATGTACATTAGTGGGTGTGTATACATCTGTACTTTAATATGCAGTAGGCTATTTTACTGCACATTAAAGCATAATGTAAAAACACATAAATTATGCCAATGCACAGTAAATTAATCTACTGCATATTAAACATCCCTAAAAGAGCATGCAGATGCACTACTGTGCATTAGTTCGGCCTAATGCCTCACTTACCTAAGTGAGGTAAGTGGTACCTCACTTTAGCGGTACTAAATTTAATGTGCATTATAAAAGGCACATTAATGCACATGTAGATAAGTAGTTAGGCCTGTTCACCTGAATTTGGGCAGAAGACAGGGCAGGGTGGCATAACTCATTCAGAAAGGCATGAGGTTTTTGTAAGTGACGGCTTACTTCATTAGATGCATGTCAGGAAGTAAGCTGTCCCCTATGAAAACCATGCCTTTCTGAATGAGTAAGGTGCCACACTGCCCTGCCTTCTGCCATACACTTTACCTTTAAGATAGAAAACTGAAAGGGGGAAATTACAATGGTAATTAGTGCCTGACCTAATGTCTGTCGCAGTTGGTGTAAACACTCCCATTGGTTTGTTTTTTTTTTTTTTAAGTGCAATTGGATTAAACATAGCTTATGACTAAGAAGCGTGGCACCTGGGAGCTCACAACTTTGGACACTTAAGGTGTGTCCACACTAGCGTGCATGTGCCTCTTGCCCCACCTCAAACCCCTTTGAGGCAGGGCAACAGGCATGTGCAGGAACAAAACTATGGATATCCAGTGGTCTAAAAAACTTGAATCTTAAAGTGGTGAAGGGCATGGTCCAGAACCATGCCCTGAGGCAACCGAAGCCTGGGTTCTCCATGCAAATGCTCTGGCTGCCAGAATGTCTTTATGGTTGGCTCTTGCCCTGGTGCTGAAACATGCAGCGGGCCAGACCACATGTTTCAGCACCAGGGCTCCTGTCCTAGTGAGTAAGGGTTCGGGGGGTGGCGACCATAGGGGGGACTCCCAACAGCTCTGCCCACTCCCTCAGTCCCCCTGCTGCAGCTGGCTTCTCCCCTTGCCAGCCCCCTGAGGCCCCTGACCCCTGCTGTGGCCGGCCCCTCCCCACA
>NW_017728943.1:43107414-43111863 GCF_001723895.1 Crocodylus porosus
GGGGCATGTGGGCCTTGCATGGGGGTTGGTAGCTCCTGATGGGGCCATTTGGCCCACGTCAGGGGGTCTGAACCCCTTGTGTGGGGGTCTCAACCCCTTGTGTGGGAAACGAACCCACTGTTGGGGGGCCGTAGGCCTTGTGTGAGGATCATTGACCTGTGGGAAGCCAGCAAAATATGTATTAATGAATTCATGAAACATGCATTTAGAGTTCACTTTATTATGATAAGAAACTTGCTTTAACACTGTAAATATATCAGTAAAACATTGTCCAACTGATTGCTGTCTCTGTCTTTATAGTGGTCTTTTGTTTTACTTGTGGAGGAACATGGATTTGGGGGTATTTTAGAGTGATTTTTTTTTGGGGGGGGGGTTTAAATCGGGTTTTTTTCAGTTTTCCAATAGGGAACACCAGAATTCCTGCTAAGGAGGCCACTGGCAGGACCCTGCCTGCTCAGACCTGGCACCTTGGACCCATCTGGCTGTGGCTGACCTCCTGGACAAGTGGGGCCAGGAGGACATGCTTTGACAATTCAATTCAGGCCACCACACCCGGAACATCTTCTGGGTGATAGCTGCCCAGATGCCCAGGCAGCAAGCACAAATGGCAGTAGTGCCACACAGAGGCCAACCCTGCAACCACAGTCCACTGGCAGCTGGCCCAGAGGGGCAGATGATTCCAGGTCTGGCAGGTGTGCAGCAGGTCACAGCCAGGCAGCAGCCCCCACTGCCAGACTGCTGCAGTGGGTAAAGGGTGCAGGGAACTCTCAGGGCTACTTCAGCAGTCCAGCTGGTAGAAAGAGTAGTGTCCCCAGGTACCAATTGGTGGGCCCCAGAAGCTCCTGAGAACTAGTAGTCCTGTGCTACTTGTCAGGGTGGCTTTTTATACTGCTGGAGCCAGGACAGAGCAGCTTTTTATACTGCTGGGGACAGCACAGGTGCTGGCCCTGGGCTCTAGTTCCCCCTGGCTAAAGATCCAGGAGGAGCCAGACAGGGTTATTTTGCCCCAAGTGGCACAATTTGCTCCACAACAAAGTGCATGTCTGAGCATATGCACTGAAGCAAAACACCCTGGCTCAGATTTGCACTGCTTCTATTTGAGCTGCTGCAAGTGCACATGCTTGCACGTGTGGATGCGCCTTTAGGTGCCAAAACCTTTTACTAGCTTATTTGTTGCATGATGATAAATATGACTGATGATTGATAAGAATAGATCTAAAAATGCTTCTTCACATAGTCTTCCATGAAGTGGCATTATACTTGTTAAGTTTCTGGGTATGAAAATTTTTATCTTTGATTATATACCTAGCATCTGTATTTCACTAGCTTAATATACTTTCCATGGGTTATTTTAAATTTATTACTTTCAAACTGTAAAATTTTCACTTAATTTCATTTGATAATACTCTGAAACTAAATTCTGTTTTATTCTATGTAGGGAAATGTTCCAGGGAGAAAGCTTTTTGCATTATATTATTACCTTATCCAAATGTAACGGGTGACATGAATAAAATATCCATTAAGAGTACAGGAGCCATTTGTCAGTGATCTTTAGCAATGTCCCCATTAACTTTCAGTTGACTCTCACAGTTGAATGTTGTATCATTTCCCTTGAAATACTCTTTCAAAGCTTTCCTAGCACAATTTTGATTTATACAAAGAACTTAGCTTGCCTTCTCACTCTTATTTCTTAAATCACTAATTTATAATTCTCCAAGCCAATGTTACTTCTAATATTATTCTAAAATACTGCATGTCTACTTTCAAGGGAAGTACTGGGATACACTGTTCTTGCCAAACATCCTTTTAGCAAAATCCAAAGAGAAACATTCCTGGGTGACTCATCATTTGGAATTAGAACTAAATGTTCTGTATATAGTTGATCAAACTTAACCTGACTGTACCCCTCAGAGGATTGTTTCCCATAATTCCCACAGATCTCCACCAGCTCTATTTTTAACATGAACAACAGAGCACTCTTTGTAGACTTGTTTTAAATTCATATATACCATCAACCAGCTGGACTAACTTATTGAATTTCAATAGTTTTCTGTTGAGTTCAAGAAGTCTATCAGTGCTGAGATTTTTCTTTACACCTTCTTTTTAGATTTTTATGTCCTAAAAGTTAAATGCTTTACAGGAATGACAGATTTCCTGGGATGATTATAAAAGCTGACTGTAACAGATTGTGGGTCTCAGGTGATAAGTAAGTGATTGCAAGCCTGCCTAGGAGGACTGGGGCAGATGATGAGGATAATTGGCTGGCCCAGAGAAAGTTTAAAAACTCCCAGGGAAGAGAGCTGAGGGAGAGAGAGAAGGAGGGCTGTGAAGCTAGAGGCTGCAGCAGTGAGCCAGGAAACTCTCTCTGGACTGGGAAAAGACCACAGGGTTTAATTTAACTCTTTTTTTGTTGTACCTGATGTTTGTTGCTCTGTGTTTTATTTTGTATTCTATGGGCAAGTTGATTCGGGGAAATAAGGACTGTGTGGTGCAACCTGACAACCTACTATACTCTAATTCATGCTGTTCCCTACTGCATTTATTGAAGGTCCACAAGGAGGGCTGGGAAATGTGCATATTTGTGATTTTCTACTTCTCCATCACCAAATTTAGGGCTTGCTTGTGTCAAAGCTTTCCCTAGGGGAATGTTACTACTAATATGAGGCTGTTGGAACTTAGTTCAGAAGATCAGTTATAGTGCTTCTGCAGTGTGTAATGGTTAGGCCTGTGCTGTGAATGAAACTCAAAGTACATGGTACATGTACTTGTTTATACTCCTTACATGTACTTGTTTGTACAAAATACATGGCTTATACTCACACAGTACATGGTTTGCTAAACCTTTTATTTCTTAGCTGTTAGGTTTGTAGTCCTTGACCAAATCTACATGATAGTACCAAAACAGATAGACACTAATATCATAAAAATCACCATAACAGTTGACAAAAATGGTAATTATCAAAGCCAAGGATTAAATGAAAAGGGAAGCTTTGATACTATGCCATTTAATAGAGCCAATTTTCCTTCAGGGAAGGGCTGAGGCATGCAGGGAGGGCAAGTAAGGAGTGCTAAGGATATTGCTGCTGCTTCTGCAGCTGCTGAAAACAACCTCAAGCCCTTCATGTCTGCTGTAAGAAACATTTGGACATATATGCACTCACATATACTACCCAGGCATGAAATGAACAATAATATACATGTAAAATCCTTCTATATTTTTGATGGCAGTTACATTCTTTCCACCCTCTAATTACTGTAAGGATAGAAGGAAAGACAGTAACTGAATAGAGGATGTTCTTAAATTTGGGTGGGCAACAAACTAGCTATGTATTGTCTGGTATTGCAGTCCCTTGTGGACCTGAAGGACACTGCCTGCCACTTGACTAGGTTGTTATCTGCTCTAATTGAGGATCTTACACATCCATGTTTCGCCTGCCACGACTTGATGTTGATGGAGTTAGTTCATATACCTTGACTTGTAGTCCAATTATCGGTCTCACCAATGTCCCGCGAGGTCCTAAGTTTCTGAGGGCTGCACCGCCCCTACATCCTTGCCTGTTCCACCAGGTGGTGGCCAGCCAGTTGGTCCAGCCATGTGTCCTCAGTTCCTCTCGAACAATCAAAAAAAGAAAGGTAAAAAAACCCATGAAAATAGAGAAGGCTCTCCTGGCCTGTGTCGCTGCTCTGGCTGTCTGCAGCTACACTCGAAACCCAACCTGACCTTCATTGGGTCAGCCTCTCTTGTTGGCTCTCTCTCTTTCTCTGAGAGCCCTTTGTAGAGCTTCCCACGATTTCTCTTAACAGCTTAAGTCCATACTATTGGGTTGTGCCACTATTACATGTAGTATGGTACCCCAAAGTCAATAGTGCCCCTCTATTAGGGTTATTATGGTACCCTTCTCACCCCAGCCAACTCCTGGCCGGTAAACAAACAGTTCTACTTCCTGCAGGGACCAGTAAACTGGGTTCCAAAACCCTGCTAGAGTTTTGCTCTCTGCCAGAGGTTCCTACAGCACTCAACGTTGCTTTCAAAGTTCCCTGCGCATGTTCCGGCAAGCTCCACCTCCTCCTCCTCCTCTTTCCGGTTCTGCATTGTTGCTTCCTGCCTGTCCCGGGCTCTTCTTTATACTGGCAGGGAAATTCTCGGCCCCTCCCTTCCCGACACACCTGGGTAGGGGGAATCTCTGCCGGGCTCCTTGGGGCTGCCGACCTGGGGCCGCTGAACCTTTGATTAGCCCGCGAGCCTTGGAGCCTTGTGGCTCCTCCTCTCTCTCACATGTATCAAGAATCAAAACTCAAGAGTACTGAGAACATATAAAGTTGGTTATAGATTTCATAGACATCAGGGCTGGAAGGCACCTCAGGAAATAGAGTCCAGCCCCCTGCCCAAAGGGCAGGAAGTCAGCTGGGGTCATAGGATCCCAGCAAGACAAGCATCCAATTTACTCT
>NW_017728943.1:43112288-43119505 GCF_001723895.1 Crocodylus porosus
AAGTTTGGTGTCATCGGCGAACTTGGCCAGTCCACTGCTGACTCCAATGTCCACATCATTAATGAAGATTTTGAACAGAATGGGTCCCAGGACAGAGCCTTGAGGGACCCCACTGGTCACAGGGCACCACGATTACAACCCTCTGGGTCCAACCACAGAGCCAATTTCCCAGCCAGTGGATCGTGGTGGAGCCAAGGCCACAACTGGCCAGTTTGGCCAAGTGGTGATCATTGGATACCAGATCAAAAGCTTTTTTGAAGTCCAAGATATATGACATTAATCTCTTCTCCCTGGTCCAGGTGATAGGTCACCTGGTCATAGAAGGAAATGACAGTGGTCAAACAAGACCTACCCGCAACAAACCCGTGTTGACTATCCCTTAGGATGTTAGCCTGGGCCAGTCCCTCAAGGATGGCCTCCTTCATAAACTTTTCTAAGATCTTCCCCAGCATAGATGTCAGGCTAATGGGCCTGTAGTTAGCCAAATCCACTCTCCTTCCTTATAGATGGAACATAACTTATAAACATTTGTCTATGCCATCCATAGAGCCAGCAACTTGAAATACCTAGACAAGGGGTAGGGAAACATGGTAAAATTCTTTCACGGTACAAATTAAATAGTGTGATCACTATATGCTAGAGACAGCAGTGGGTAATCCTTATGACAAAAGTGCTAAACAAGCCATTTATAAAGTCCAGGTTCATAAAAAGATCACTGCAGTGCAACAGCAAATTTCTAGTAACTAAGTTTTTGAAAAGAACATGCTGGGGCATGTTTCCAATGATCATTGATCAAGGGATGGATCAGGAGCAAGTGTTTGGCAAAAGGGCCTCTCTGTGGAATTAAACTGTTAAGTCTTTTCTTGCCTCCTTCCCCATCCTGTCCCAAGCATTCCCCTCCACCCCAAAGACTTAAAACCAGGACCATTTCAATCGAGAAGATCTTTACTAATGACTTCAGTGATCAAGCCTGTACTGACTAATGTAATTAGAGTTCTCACTGGTGCATTTACAAGTTCATTAATGCACCGTTATTATGGTGTATCAAGTTAGTAATCATAGAATCATGGAAATTAAGGGCTACAAGGGACCTCAAAAAATCATTGGCAGGATTACTACTGAGATCAAATGATCCCAGCAAGGTGTCTGTCCAATCTCTTCTTGAAGACTTCCAAGGTTGGGGACTGCACCACCTCCTTGGGAAGTCCATTCCAGATTCTGATCACCCTTACTGTAAAGAAGTTCTTCCTTACATCCAACCTGAAACTATTCTCTAACAGTTTATGGCCATTGCTCCTTGTCTGGGAATGCTGAATAGAGACAAAATATCACTTCCTTAGCCCTGCTTGCAGTGCATCAGCTAATGCATCCCAGTATGCAATTAGCTCTGTTGACTACAGCCACACACTGGCAGCTCATGTTCATCCTGTGATCAACTGTAATATCGAGGACCCTTTCAGCCATTGTGCTGGCCAGGACACCTCCTCCTAAGGTATACTCATGCCGCAGGTTACTTCTCCCCAGATGAAGCACTCTGCACTTAGCCTTATTGAACTGCATTTGGCTCCACTCTACCTTTCCAGTTTGTCCAGGTCCACTTGGATCTGCATCCTGTCTCCTAGTATGACCACTTTTTTCCCCATAACTTAGTATCATCTGCAAACTTGGCCTGCATGCTTTCCACATCCCCATCTAAATCATTCATAAAGATGAGGACAGCACAGGGCCAAGAACTGAACTCTGAGGAACACCACTGGCTACCTTCCACCAAGACGATACAGACCCATCCACCAACACTCTCTGGGTTCGACCCCTTAGCCAATTCCAAACTCATCTCGCCATGGACTCTGCCAGCCCACAATCCTCTAGTATTTTTATAAGAGTGTCATAGGAGATCATATCAAAGGCCTTTTTACAATCCAAATATATGACATCAACCATGTCTCCCACATCTAAGTGGTTTATTACTTTCTCATAGAAGCAGATGAGGTTGATCAGACACAGCCTGCTCACAATGAAATCACATTGACTATCCTTCAGCATCATGCTTTCTGCCAGTCTATCAAGGTCAAACTGACTGGCATATAGTTTCCCAGATCCTCCCTCCCTCCCTCCTCCTCTTCTTAAAGCTTGGTACCACATTGGCCCTTTTCCTGGGACCTCCCTCAAGCACCATGAGTCTTCAAATACCATCACCAATGGCCCCACAATGACTCCAGCCAATTCACTCAGCACTCTCAGGTGTAGTTCATCCGGTCCTACCAACTTGGCCTGCATGCTTTCCACATCCCCATCTAAATCATGAAGAATTTCAACTTCTCTAAGTGCTCCCTCACTAATTCAACACTGACCATTGTTTGCCAATTGCTTCCCCCCACCCCGTGTCTGTCCAGTATCTGACCAGGTGGGCAACCACCATTTGCATACAGAAACACTGATGCAAAGTATTCATTAAAGAGTTCAGCTTTCTCCTGACAGTTATCAGCTGTCCTGTCCCATTTTGCAAGCGCCCCACATTTCCCTTGGTTTTCCTTCTGCTCCCTATATACCTACAGGAAGACTTCTTATTATTCTTGATTTTGGTAACCAGCCTGATCTTGGTCACTGTCCTTGCCTTCTTCATCCCCTCCCTACAAATATGCACTATACTTGTGTATTTCTCCTAGTTGGGGCTGGTTGTCATCTGAGCAGGGGGTTGGACAAAGTGACCTCCTGAAGTCCCTTCCAATACTGATTTTCTATTATTCTGTTACTTCAGTGAGCTTGTTAAAGTTCTGTTTCCTCATAGTACCATTTATTGCTAGTGATACAAGAAGTGTCATGGTCCATGAGAAATTAATTCCTAAAATTTGAGGTAAGTTAATCTAAATAAATAAAGACAGAGTCTATCCCATCATTGCTTACTACAAGATTGCCCTGTAAAATGGCCTTACACCCTGAAAAATACTTTAGGATCTTCAGATTTGTATGGAAAACAAGGGGTGGAGGGGGTGGGAGGAATCTCTGAATTTGCAGGAAGCCTTCCTACATGTATGAGTACATTTTAAAAGTAGATGCTGTGACTGCTCTTATGTGATGTTTAGCCAGCAGTATGTAAAGTTTAAAGCAGAGCTTAAAGAAGAGTTAACAAAGTCAAACAGTCAGATTTTTACATCAAGTATAGCTTCACTTCATGCATGAGAGTAGATCTGTGGCCTATTGTCACTGTAGTCATTGCATATTCCAAATTCAAGTATTCAGCTCAGTCAGAATAGTTTCATCTGCAAATGGAATGCTTAAAATGAGAACTATTTGATAGACCTGATTCTCAGACGTTGTAAATTGTTAAAGCTCTGACTTGGAAGGAATGCTGCTGATTTATACAGTGACAAATCCAGTTCACCCTTATTCATTAATACAGAGGAGGGAATGCTTAGCTAATTTATTTTTTAAAATTGTAGCTGTGAAATGACCCTCCATATTTACTAATAAATAATAAACAGAAATAGAAGTCCTATGCCAGACACTTTAAACAGAGCCTGTAAATTTATTGGAACACTAATCCAACAGAAATGATCCCTGCTTGCATTACAAGCTCAGAACTACAACAGTATGATTGAAATGCAGACTAGTTTTTATCCATTTTCTCTGCTTTTGCATTAATGATTGTGAAGAACAGAGAGGTCCACATATTTGTGGGGTTTCTGTTTTTTCCTTAGGAATTAATGGATAAATGACTTCTCTCACTAAAATGAATGGCTAAACTTATATTGACTTCAAGGGCAACAGAATCTAACTAAAAATTGATACCTGTCATCTTCCTCCTTTCAGAATAAGAGGAAGAATTATTTAGATTATTTCTTCCCCACATTTAATACCTTTTCCATTTCCATACCTTAACATCCTAATCTTAAAGACTTCCAAGTCCTAAAATTAATTTTAGAAAAACACCCACATTTATATTTAATTCCATTCCACTAATGTATTTTGTGTATGAATCTAAAGGAAGGTGAACAAGAAAGATAATAGTGAAAATGGTATCAACCAAATTGGGATCCATTGTTACATTCCCACATCTAGCAACATTTACACTAAAGTCACTGGGCCAAATTCTAATCCATTACAGTGATGTAAATCTGACGTAGTTAAATTTATGCTGCCTGTCAATTCCATTGACTTAACTGAAGCTCAGAAGCTTAGCTGCCTCTTGACCAAAAGGTTGAAGTCACTCTTTTAAAACCAGATTGTAAACTGAGACCAAGCTAGGGGTGGAACACAGATCTTCTCCATGGCATAAACAAGAAAGACAACTTTCCTCTCTTGCTCTTAGTGTTCGCTGTTTTTTATTGTTTAATCCTTTTCCATCTTTGAATCTTAGAGATTTAGTCTCCCCTAGAGATGAAGGTGAAGTTGCAATGGAATCTAATTTGTGATCCATATAATTGCATCTTCTGCCCTGCCACACACATGACAGGAGGCATGATTGTGGCATCCTGCATTAGATCCCATAATGCCTTATTGCCAATGAAGGGGGAGCCTGAACGCAGCAAACTCCCCCTGCACCAGCAAGAAGCAAGCTCCTGTGTCTGGAAGCCCCTCTGGTGATTTCCCAACCCCAGGGGTGAGTGACCCCTACCCCTGCCCAGGGCTGGAAGGATGCAGCTGCTGCAGTAGAAGCTGCACCCTACAGGTGCTGGAACTCAGCTGGGAGCACAGGATCCAGCACTGGGAGGCATGCTGCAGGGACCCAGCATCTGTAACTGTGGGACTCCAGGTCTCAGTAGTTGCAGGGTGCTGCCAGGACTCAGAGTCCACAGTTGCTGGGACTGGGAGTCCGCTCAGCTGTGAGACTCCAAGCCCCAGTTGGACATGGTGCGCCCCTGCTGCTGGAAGTCCCATCAGTTGATGGGGCTCCCAGCAGCAGGGAAGACATTTTCAAGCTCTAATTTTATGATGATTTTTATGGTGTATGCACATATAGCTAGCTGGTTTCAGGGTAAGTGCACAATTAACCAGTTAATTGCACAATACTTGTAATGTGTAGAAGGGGCCTTAGGGCCTACTCAGTGAGGTGCTGAACTTCCTCATCACCCAGAATAGATTGAGATAGTTGAGTATATTTGGTTTATTGCTAGGTTCAGTCCTTAATGCCCATATCGTCATTGTTACATGGAAATATAAGTCCCTGTGAACTATTTATCATCAATAGTGGCAGCAACATTGCATTATCTTATTCATGCTTCACATCATGCTCCATCAGACTCCTGTGACATATGTCACAAATTTTGTTTAATGAATACATGTTCAAGACTGAGCTCCCTATAGCTGTGTCATATTACCTCTAGAAATTTGCTGGGACTGGTTATAATGGTCTCAAAAATCATTTTTTCTCTTAGGTGTAACCAAAAAATGACTATTTCATGTTACAAATTTGAATGAGAAAAAGAAATTCCCTGGACTTTGCTTCAAGCAGGTATTTATATTACTAAGTAATTTCATTTCAGGTTTGTCATTTGTCACCTACCATTCTCAGTCTGAAAAGCTAGGAGGTACTCAGTGAGCATTTTATCTTGCTAAGGTCCAAGAAGTGGCTGAATAATATGGCAGTAGCAGACTGATTTTTCCAGTATTAACATGACACCCATTGTTCAAGCCTGAAGGCTGCTTATTATAGCTGCTACTTGCTAATTTTAGTAAAACTGAAATTAGGAGGAAAAATAGATCAAGGGGGGCCTTTTGATCCTCTTTTCAGTGATGGCAGAGTCTCTTGACTGACATCAATGGGAGCTTGTTTTGTAAAGAGTAGTACTAGGCTTAAATGTTTTTATCTTTCAAGGATAAACAATAAATTGATTTGAACTGAACATACACATGAACATGTGTATAATTTCATACAAGGCATGACACAGTTAAGAAAGGAATAGGAGGAAGAATTTAACACGAAGAGAAAAGGTTGGAGATAAGTTGTTTTAGGGTTTTTGTAACTTAATGGAGAATTTATAATTTGTGAAGCTACCCATATAGCAGTGCTGTTCTATATGGAACAAACTGAACAGGAGGTCTCACTCCAATGGTGGTGCAGTGGGAAGGGACAAGGTGAAGCCAGATACTAAGAGTTGCTTCCTCTGAGATACTGAACATCTTCAATCTCCTATTTAAGTTATTTGGGAGCTGATATTGCTCAGCACCTCATGGGACAGAGCTATACATAGAGAAAGTGATTAAGGAAGTAAGGAAATGTGACACAGACTGGAGCAGAGTGTTTTCACAAAAGATGGCTTTGAATTGGATTCTGAAGGGAGTGGGAAGCCTATGACATGCTTGAGGATGGAGAATGTGTGATCACACTTGTTGGTGAAACCAAGCAGCTGGACAGGAAGATTGTACTGACTCAAGAAATGGGATTTCAGGGTATTCCAGAGCAGGATATTACAAATCTTGCTGAAGAAAATATCAAAAGCTGCCTGTAAAAAGCTTGGTTTGCAAACTATTTCAATTTTAGTTGCAATCTATTTCTGATGGCCTCACCCCCCATCTCTGGCCCTGCTCCCTGGAGGCAGCAATGGCATAGGGTCCTGGCTGAGGAGGACAGAGGGGTGGTGGGTGAGATTCCCCCACTTGCTCCTGGGAGGCAGCAGTGCAGGATGCTGGCAGTGCAGTGCTGTCCTCATTTTCCTGCTCTGGCTTTGCCAACACCACTGGGCTCTGACAAAAGCCAGCAGGGAGGGGGAGACAGTGGGGAGGGAGGAGAGAAGTGGGAAGGGAAGGGGGGGCACAATGGCAGTGCCCCACTTCTGCTGTCATTGCTGGACCCTGACAACAGATGGGGTGGGAGAAAGGGTTGTGTGCAGCTGGATGCACAGCAGCAGCAGTGTGGGGCACTGGGTGGTGGTTGCAGCTGCTGCGTGCAAGCTCCCCCCCTCCCCAACACACACACCTGGGAGGCAGTGGTGCCGTGAGGTGGAGCAACAGGGGGTCGCACGGAGCTGGATGGGGTTGGGGGTGCACAGGGCCAAAGGCAGAGCAGCAGCAGTGTGGGCTAGTGGGTGGCAGCATTCCATCCCCCCCCCATCATTCTTGACAGGCAATTGGCGCACGCGCGCGCGCGCGCGTGTGTGTAATTTCATAGATTTCATAGACATCAGGGCTGGAAGGGACCTTGGGAGATCGAGTCCAGCCCCCTGCCCAAAGGGCAGGAAGTCAGCTGGGGTCATAGGATCCCAGCAAGATAAGCATCC
>NW_017728943.1:43122117-43124048 GCF_001723895.1 Crocodylus porosus
TACTCTTGAAGGTGTTCAATGTAGGTGCTTGAACCACCTCCGCTGGCAGACTGTTCCAGACCTTGGGGCCTCGGACAGTAAAGAAATTCTTCCTTATGTCCAGCCTAAAACGGTTGTATAAAATTATATACATTATATATCTCTCTAATATAAATATGTGAGAGAGATGTTGTATACAAATGGACAAATTAAATATTCACTATGGGGGCCATAGAACCTCATTCAGGAATTCCAACAATGGAGAGAATTATTCTGTTCTGCTATGCGTAATTGAACTTGCTGAAGATGAATAAAAGACAGTTGAATTAGAACATACGTTTTGGAAAGACATCCATTTTAATTTAAGGAGTCCAAATGGTGAAGCCTTTCCTTAGTTCAGATGTTTTGGTGCCTAGTTACTTCCATAGTTAAATAATTGTCTTTGAATTTTTCTGACTTCACTTAGGCTTTGCATCTTATTCAAGGGGGGAGGGTGTGGGCTACGTAAGTTAAGCCTGCACAAGAACATAGGGGAAACACCTATTAAGTGAAACCAATTAGGTCATGAAAAACAGACAAAGTATTTGGGACCTCAACCATTCTAGATAAACAAAACCCAACTTTTTTTAATAAAACATAAATGGCTTACTTGCTCTTTTGAGAGATGTATTTCTTGTTTCTGAAAGGTATTTTCATTAATAAAAATGAGTCCATTGAATTTTTACTCAGTAAGAATACTCAGTAAGAAAGTTACATTTTTAAAACTACTGAATTCAGAGGAAAATACATTTAAAAAAAAAAATCTGGTGCTGGATCAGACTGAACACTTCATCTGGATTTCCCTAGTAGTTGTGCAGAGTACCTAATTAGTCAGGCTGTGAAGTCTGGCACCTTCTTAAATTCTGCCTTGGTTCAGTTCCTGTTCTTGATTTGTTTTCCATCTTCTAAATGTTGATCTTGGTTTCTGCTGGTATGTGGTAGAAATATATCAGCATTTCTTTCTTGAGCTGCTTTTTGTTGCTCAGAAGATTAAAGTTTTTCAGAATGTTAAAATTCATTTTGAACAATGTCTAACATTATGGTTGTGAAGGCAATCTCAGAAATTTAAATGTAACCTATAGTCTAGGTAGACCTACAGAGACAGAGAACGGTATCTCTGAGAGGCAGGCATTCATAGGATCATAGGAAATAAGAGTTGGAAGAGACCTTACAAGGTATAGTTCAGCCCCCTACTCAAGGGATGATCTTCCCTGACTAAACCATCCCAGCCAAAAGTCAACCTTTTTTTGAAAACTTCCATGGATGGGGATTCCACAACTCTCTAGGCAGTCTGTTCCAATGCTTGGCCAATCTTATAGTGAGGGAGTTCCTCCAAATCTCCAACATAAATTTTCCCTGCTGCAGCAAGAGGATGTTACTGCTAGCCCTGTCCCCTATATCCAGAGAAAAAAGCCGATCTTCATCTGCATAAGCACCCTGCAGGTATTTGACCTACAACTAATATCAAATCCGCTCTCTTCCCTTGCAGTCTTCTCTTTTCCAGGCTAAATAACTCTAGTTCTTTCTAGTTCTTTCCTTTCCTTATAGGTCTTGTCTCCCAGGCCTCTAATCGTTTTTGTTGAAGTGAGGGGCCCAAAACTGGACACAGTACTCCCAGTGGAGCCTCACCAGTACTGAATAGAGTGGAAGAATCATTTCCCTTGATTGGCAAGTGACACTCCTGTAAATACAACCCCATATACTTAGATTTCATAGGTTTCATAGACATTAGGGGCTGGAAGGGACTTCACAAGATCATTGAGTCCAGCCCCCCTATCATAGGCAGGAAGCCTGCTGGGATCAAATGATCCCAGCAAGATTCATAGATTTCATAGACATTAGGGCTGGAAGGGACCTCGGGAGATCATCGAGTCCAGCCCCCTGCCCAAAGGGCAGGAAGTCAGCTGGGGTCA
>NW_017728943.1:43124059-43160009 GCF_001723895.1 Crocodylus porosus
TCAGCTGGGGTCATAGGATCCCAGCAAGATAAGCGTCCAATTTACTCTTGAAGGTGTTCAATGTAGGTGCTTGAACCACCTCTGATGGCAGACTGTTCCAGACCTTGGGGGCTTGGACAGTAAAGAAATTCTTCCTTATGTCCAGCCTGAAACGGTCTTGCGGGAGGCTTGACAATCACCTGGCTGAGATTGTCTGACCTCGGTCCTCTTTCCTGCCGGGGCAGGGGGTCGGACAGGGAGAGGTGGCCCCAGCCTTAGGGGCTAGAATGAGGCTTTTTGACACCCCAGGTCGCTGAATTCAGATATGGCCACAGGTAGCACTGTGGCTAGGGTTACACTGATAAACTCCAAACTTGTAAATGCTCCAACCAAACCTTTTTACTGACATGTTTTTACTGATACCCTGCCATGCTGTCACTCCCCAGTTAGGACTGGGTTTAAATTTAGGGGTTTAACATCAATCGTAATTTTAAAAGTTTGGTTATCAGTAAAAAGTTTTCAGTAAAAATAATTTTCTTCAGTTGACAAGCGTGCTTGACTGCAGCAATGTTTATTCACCAAGTTGCCCCCAATCCAGCCCCTCCTCACTCATTCCTGCACCCCAATGCCCCACTGCACACCATGCTGTCCCCTCAGGCCAACTCCAGACTTATCTCTCCTCAACCCATTCCCCCCATCTCAGCATGGACTCCCAAGGGAGTGTACCTGTGACTCAGAAGCATTAAATGTATCTTTAGGGACATAGCAGCAGTTGTACATGGCTGATGGGGAGGCATCTACAAAACGCTGATGGAATGCTTCCCCATTCAGACATCAGGTGGTGCTGCTGTGCAATTTGTTCCATCTGCGTGCCTCCAGCTTCTTTCCACTACAGAACTTCAATCAAGCTCTGATTGCTTAATGTTTCCATGGATAGCTTAATTTTCTGTATGGATTTTATGGACAGGCATTTTTCACCAGATTTTTTTTATGGACAGTTAGCAACCCTGTCTGCTGATACTCACATGGGAATAAATACCACTGAAGAGTTAAACTCAAGGGTTGCCTATACATGTGCTCAGGAGTTGGTGTGGGTATTTTAATAAGAGTGGTTCTTGGAAAGCCACTCTAATTAAAATGCCACAGCCTCATGTGTATTAAGGCCCCACACATTCAAAAATGCTTATGGGATGCTTTAACTAAAGCTTATTCAACAAGCGTTAGTTAAAACATCCTAGCTGTCATTTTTAAACCCATGGGGAGCTTACACAGGTGATACTGTGACAATGCTAGAGCATTCTAATTAAAATGTGGAATAGACTCAGTTAATTGAGTCTGCTGTAATGTGTTCCAATTAGAATGCATTAGAGCAGTGGTCTCCAAAGTGGGGTGCATGCACTTTAGGGGGTGTGCAAGGTGATCTGTTGGGGTGCGGGAAGAAAATATTAGAACTTCTATTTATATTTATATTCATATAAATATAGATACTGGGGTGCATGCTCAAATTTTTTACTGTTAGGGGTGCACGATCAAAAAAGTTTGGAGACCACTGCATTAAAGCATGTGTATAGCACCCCATAAGCCTAGAGATGCTTAGAGAACTCACTTAATTTTATCTTATACATCTGCACAATCTATTGCTGGTAGCATCTTCTTTCTAGTGACTGACCTGAGCAAAGCTTATTTTATTTTGTCCTCTATTTTGACTTGTGTCTAAATAGGCTGTAGAGTTTTTCAGTATTTCACTCTAGCTACCACAAAATCCATTGCTGTCTCCTCCATCTTCAGTTACCTCATTCCTGGCATCATAAGTCAATTTTTCAGTGGGCGCATCCACACATTCATTAATACAACTAATTTCTACGCATTTAATTTATTTCTTGCTTAATGAAGTACTAGCTAAGTGTACATTAACTAGAGTTACTGTGCAGTAGGGCTGGTGAATGCCTTTCTAGTGATGCTATGGTGCAGTAGCCTAATAATAGTGTGCAGTAGCATATTGGCAATGTTTGTGCTGTGATGCGCTACTGCACTGTGTTATTAGGCTTCTGTGCATTAAGTGTCTTGTACAAACATGCCCAGTGAAAATGCAACTTTGTGTACATAGTGGTTTTAGCTTTTAAACAATAGGCACACTATCTACATTGGAATTTAGGATAGAAGCATTCCCCAAGTAAACAGGGAAAATATATAGGAGTAAGGAAATGGGAATGGTCGAAAAGCTGTTTTCTTTGGAAGGAAGATTAGAATTAGGTTTCAGTTAATTTAATCTTTAGAGGTAGGCATTTATATGGAACAGCTCAGTTTGGGCAAGAAAATTATAAAAAATTATTAAAGAGGTTCTTACCACAAAAAAACATAAATCACAGAAGTCATTAAACTCATTTTTGTCCAGAAATGAAAATTAGAGCAGTGTTTTAGCTGAGAAACAAATAATAGTATCTGCAAGGTCAGTTCAGGCCATCATACTTTATGATGCCTGTAGTGGCCAACACCTAGTGATTCAAGGGAAAGAGAAAATCTTTCCTACATCTACTGTGCATTATCCAAAGAGGAAGAAGAGGAGCTTTTGGGGGTTCATCAGCAGTTTGCAAGGTGAACAGAGTTTTTTAGTGCTTGGATAATTGTACACACCTCACTTACCATTAGCACTATCTGTGTTTTTTGAAATATAACAGGGTATTTTATTCAATACTCTTAAAGCTTAATATGGTTTTAAAAGAATCAAATGAATACACAAATCTCAAAACCATAGTTAGGGCACATATATTTAAGTCAATATAATGCTAATGGATGTATAAGATTTAGCTTGCAAATTTACTTAGCACCAGCTAGGCAAAAACTATGCCAATATGTACCATCAGGGTACCAAAGGAAATGTGCAGTTAAAGCAGTTTAGTAATGAATAGTATTGCAGGCAATTACATCAGGCAGCTGAGTGATAGGGAAAATTTTTTTGTACTAACGTTTGCTTTTTATATCTTTCTCTCACCCAAAATAAAACCTGTGAAGTGGATATTTTTCATGCTTTGGTAGTGACAATTTATGGATCCAATAATTTCTTACATGTTACTTGAAAAATATTTCTTTATCCAAAGGTTAACTCCTTTAGGAGTACAAACCTCTAAATTTTCTCACTTGCTCTATTAGTTGGTACAACTAGATTCTCTGGCATTGTAAATCTATCAGTTTTCTAGTCTATAACAGAATAATCCCTGAAATCTCATAGATATAAATGGAATTGCTAATTTTCAATAAATCTGCAGTAACAGGTAATAGTGTCACGGTCCCCAGTTCCAATCATTTTTGCGATAATAAATGAGACCATAGAGGACTCACTTTTGGCCATAAAATTTACTGTTCGGGGCACAGATTTTAACCCCCAAAGTACTTAACCAATTCCCCTGCTTTGTTGTTGCCATGTATATGCACTTCAGCAGCTATTTCCTAGTAAGATCAGGGCCATTTTGGGCCACAAGCAATTTATTTATGAGCTGAGTGTTGGGGAAATGGAGTGTTTCTCTTTAATGTATATTTGTAGCCTGACAGCTTTCTGTGTATTGCAGCAAATCCTGACTAGACTTATACAAAATACTTGCAGCAAAACCCAAGGATAGGTGAACTTCTCTGTTATCTATCTTTTTGTAAACCTGAAGCTCAGCCTTGAGGTCAGCCGTGAATGTTCTGGTATTTGCCTACTTTCAATAAGACGCCACTTTTCTACCCCTGCAATTATAGTCAGTGGAGGTAGTCAAACTGGATAGTTCATCTCAAAATGGAGATGGAAACTGACCAGTGGTTCTTTGTATAGACTTCTCAAATATCTGCAACCAGCTTCCCCACCCTTGATGCAAAATTACCTGAATTTATTAGCCTTCAAGGTAAACATCAATGTCGATAGTTTGCAACGTTCTATTTCTACCCAGGTTTACCTTTTGAGATTTGTAGCCAAGCAAGTTAGGTTTCAGCTAAAGGTACTTGAAATTTCTGGGTGGTGGGATGACATGAAGATTGCTCCTGTTTATGTTATTTGTTTGTACAGTAATGAAGTGACACAGGGTAGGCTATATATTCAATATTACATTTTAGATAATGGATTGATGCCCAAAAACCAGAGTCCCTCTTTTATATATTTACCTATATGTTGGTAGGCAATAACTTAGAGGCCTAGAGGCCAGATCATATGAGGAGAGGCTGAAAGACTTGGGGCTGTTCAGCTTGGAGAAGAGAAGACTGAGAGGAGACTTGGTGGGAGTCTACAAGTATAACAGGGGCGTATATCAGGGATTGGGGGAGCATCTATTCACCAAGCCCCTCCAGGGGGGAGGACAAGAAATAATTGAGCACAAACTGATTTGAAGACTGCTTCAGGCTCAATATAAGGAAAAACTTCTTTACAAGTCGAGTGCTGAGGATTTGGAACAGGCTCCCCGCAGAGGTGGTACAGTCATCCACCCTGATGATCTCCAAGAGGCGTCTTGATGCCCATCTTGCTGGGGTCATCTGATCCCAGCAGTCTTTCCTGCTCAAGTGTAGGTGGGCTGGACCTGAAGATCTGTAAAGTTCCTTCCATCCCCAAACAACTATGAAACTTTTGGTAGGCAAATAAAATATATTAAAAAATTAATATATGGTAGGCACACTGACATTTTGCAATAGTTAGATAGCGCTATTTACATATTATCTGGCATGTTTTAGCTGTTCTTACAATTTTACCACTAGTTCGCCCTACTGGTTATTGCACTCATCTTGCATATGTTTTGCAATATGCCATTCAATAAATCAAGCAGAAATTCCCCTATGCTCTGTTTGCAATAACACAGCAGATCCTTATGTTTTGATAATAATATAACAATGCCACAGAATGTGACTGTTGTGGGTTTGGGGTTGTTTTTTTTAAACACTCTAAAAGAAACCCCCCCCCCCACCCCACAATAATCACATTCTGTGGCCTTGTTATTTTATTAACAAAAAAGTGGACCATTCAGTATTCACTGTTGTTACACTGCATCCTTGGCAGCTGAATTTCTTAATAACTGATAAAATTAGATCATTCTCTTTGGAAGCACAGGCCTCTACCACTTGCATTTTGTCCTTCCTGAGTGTTTTGTGGAGGAAACTGAAATAGTAGGGCTCTCCAGAGGAGGAAGGGGTATCTACACCTATTCAAATAAGAATAGATAAAGCAGCTAGATTTGAAGACTTAAGGATGATGATGATGATGATGATGATGGGTGATAATAAGATTGTCTTCCAAGGATCTTAACAGTGAGTCCACAGGTGGCTCCATAGCCCAATTCTAGATCCACATGTCTTGTTGCAGTGAGGACAGGTGTTTCCAGGAAGGATGACACTGTGTTGCTGCATTAGATGCTCTGATATTCTTTTCACCTGTTCCTCTTTCCCTCTTCTGCCTGTCAACGAGCTGTTTCGAAGTGTTAAGGTCCTTCCCAAAGAGCCTTCCTCCATTTTGGTTGGTCCTGAGTAGGGTCTCCCAAATGTTGATGTGGATGTTACGCTTCTTCATGTTTGCCTTCAAGGAGTCTTTGAAGTGCTTACTTTTCCCTCCACTACTTCTCTGACCTTCTTCAACTGTGAGAAAACGATTCTCTTTGGAAGGCAAGAGTCAGACACGCAAAAAACATGATCTGTCCAGCAAAGTTGGTTTTGGATGATCATGGCTTCAATGCTGTTGGAATTTGCTTTGGCCAAGAAACTGATGTTTGTACATCTATCCTCTCAGCTAATCTGAAGGATCTGGTGAAGGCACCATTGGTGGTACTTTCCCAAGCTCTTGAGCTGTCTTCTGTATGTAGTCCAAATTTCTGAGCCATACAGCAGAGTTAGAATGGCAATAGTTTGATAAACCAAGAGCTTCATTTCAGCAAGGATGTCATGATTTAAGAAGACTCTCTTACTCAGATGTCTGAAGGCTGCACTCGCACATTTCAAGTGGTGCTGTATTTTCACACTGATGTCTGCCTTTGATGAAAGATGGCTTCCGAGATAGGAGAGGTGATCCACATTCTCCAGCTGTAGCAAACCCCCAGTTTTTTCTTTTTTTTCTTTTGAAATGCATTCCCTCCCTTCCCCAACTATTTCTGACTTTTTCTCTCCCTCTATTCCCTATAGATAAGTACAAGTTAAGCTAAGACATGGGGTAACCTTTAGCATTTTTGTAGCAAAGTTATTTTCCCTTCTCTCTCCTTCTTTGATCCACTGTTTTATATTGTATAATTATTATGTTTATATTGATTTTTACTGTGTGATTACTGTTTTACTGATTTTTACTGTTTTTTTTTTTTCTATTGATGCTATATGATTTAGGCCTACATGTGTAAGTTAGCATAAGTAATGCCAAATTTCCATTTTGTATGCCAAGCCTCCACCTTATGTGCCCTGCCCTATACAATATGTTGTAACTGTGAGACTCATACCTACCCCTGCTATGTAAATTGGTTCCTGAATGAATGGGGATGAATGAGGGTGCTTGAGAGACAATGGCAGTAGGCCTAAAAATAGCTCTTTGAATGACCGAACCATCAACTTGATGACCCAACCATCACCCTGCATTGACCCTCCCTGGCTCAAGATTTGGAAGACAGAGACTGCTGCAGAAACCAGTCAACCCACCATTAGAGACCTGAAACTGCATGTCTTAGCCTGGAATGCACATGCTCAGAACATCAGGGGCTGACCCTTGCCTGGTCTCTGATGCCCTCTCCATCTGGACCAGCACCATGCCTCACCACTTATCTACCCAGACACCTTGCCAGTGACCCCCCCCTCTGGACAACACCTTGCTGGAGAAGAACCCAACTGGCCACTGAGAATAAACTCACAGCCCAGGATAGATAGCTATCACCCATCTTCCTTCCCCAAGGAAAGGACCTGGACTCTGTCCCTACACACCTTTGATTTCAATACCTCCACCAAGCCTTTTTCTCTCCTGCTGCCATTGTGTGGGTGTGTATATGAGTGCTTGTGCATGTGTGTAGGAACCAATAACTTTGTGGGGTGGTGTATTGTGATGTCTGTTTAATAAACCTGTCATTTTGAAACCCCAAGTTGGGTTTTTGTCTTATTGACCTCCCAACCTTCCTCATTGATCTCCCATCTTTCTTTCTCTCAATTTCTAGCCCCCCTGTGCTTCCAGCTTTCTGCCTCTCTGTTTGCTGGCTGTCTCCTCCTTGCCACCAGGCTTCTCCCCTTGCTTCTACCCTAGCACCAGTGACCTCCAGTAACCCCAGGGCCACTTGACCTTAAGTAACCCCAGCCCCCCTCCATTCTGTCAGTTCTAATCCCAGCTCCAGCAACTTTCACTCTCTTTTCTCCTCTCTCATCTTAAGTCCCATCCATCTCCCTCCTTCCCCTCATTCTGGAAGTCTTTGACCCTTGTTTCCCCTTCCCATAGTCACCAAGCACCCTAGCTACCCCAAATACCCCAAGCACACACATACACACCACACCACACCACACCACCCGAGTCAGGAACTCACCTGTGTGTATGTGTAGGTGTGTGTGTGTGTATGTGTGTGAACTGGCAAATATATATCATCATGTGTGTGGTATTGACAATTGATTTTTGTCTAACATTTAGTGTGTATAGTGTGTAGGTGCTTGAATTGGTGATAGGTGTGCATGTGCTTAGACTGGTAATCTTGGATGTGTATGTGCCTGAGTTGGTAGTGTGTGTATGCACCTAGTATGTATGTGCCTAATTGTGCAATTGTTTCACACCCTCCCATCTAACAGCACAGTTTTGAAATCCTGAGGGTTGTCCTGGCTTCATAGGACAATACAGCAATTCTCTGTTGATTTGAAGGTGGGGAGGAGGGCGGGAAGTTGTTTCTCCATTTTTGGAGCAGGTTGGTAAAGGACTTGCATTTTCCTGATGTTTAGAGTTAGGATAATACTCTCATAGCCTTCTGAGAATACATTAAGAATGGTTTGGAGGTCCTACTCAGATTGAGCAATGACAGCATTGTCATCTGCATACTGGAGCTCCATTATGGATGTTGTTGTGGTCTTCGTTTTGGATGCGAGTTGGTTGAGGTTGAAGAGTCTTCTATATATTCTATACACAATTCCAATTCCAGGTGGGAGCTTTCTGTCTACGAGGTGCATTATGGTGAAGATGAAGATGGAAAACAAAGTTGGGGCAATGATGTAACCTTGCTTGTCTCCAGTTTTCACCTCAAATGTTTCTCTTTGATTCCTGTTGCTGAGAACACTTGCTGACATGTTGTCATGGAGAAGTCTCAGAACACTGATGAACTTGTTTGGGCAGCCAGTTTTGGACAGGATTTTCCACAGGGCTTCATGGTTTACAGAATCAAGGCTTTAGAGAGGTTGATTTCATGTGCAACACTTCTTCTGAATTTGATGTTCTATAAAGATCATGTCTGCAGTTCCTCGAGATGGTCTGAAGCCACTTTGAGATTCTGGAAGAATTTCTTCTGTAAGTGGGAGAAGGCGTGGATATAGGTGATGACTTTCCCAGCAGTGGCCAACAAAGAGATGCCTCAGTAGTTTCTGCAATCAGCTCTTCCTCCCTTCTTGAAGATGGTAACAATCAAGGCATCCCTTAGGTCAGCTGTGATTTCTTCCTTGTTCCAGATTTTAAGGATGAGGATATGAAGCTGACATGTAAGTTGTTCTCCTCCTTCTTTGAAAATCTCAGCAGGTATTCCCTCAACATTGGCTTACTTGTTATTCTTCATTTTCTCATTGGCACTCCTGACCTCTGCCAGGGTAGGTGGCAAACTGAGGTCTTTTCTAAGTGCTTTTTGCAGAAAGTTGTTGATCTTATCTTCATCAACAGTTGAGTCATGATTCAGAAACTCCTGGAAATGTTCTTTTCAGAGAGCATTGATGGATTCACTGTATTTTTTAGGAGTGTTGTTCCATCCTTTGTTCTTAAAGGATTATGGTCTTGAGTGCTAGGGCCATAGACAACCTTGGTAGCACTGAAGAAGCCTCTCCAGGGATTGGCACTTTGTAGTGGTGGAGAGGCTTGTGTGTTCCAATGATCCTGAGAGCAAGGCCATTGGGCGCTTCATGCTCCTGGTAGGGTCACCCATGGTGGTAAGGTTGAGGGGGAGGTTCCTGACTAAGGGCAATCTAAGAAGACCTCAGTGGTGGACCAGGTGGAAGAAAAGTGGAACCCTCTTTTCAGTGGCTGTGAAGAAGAATGAAGGATGCAGCAGATCAAGGGTCTCCAATCATCTTGGATTCCATGCCACTTAGATCCCTATCTGTCAAGGACCACGAGTTTGTTGGCATGGGACAACATCCTCACACTAAAAGAAGTCATGCACAGGCCTCTTCCTTATGGGAATCATACAAGACTGAAGTATAAATGCAGTGAGTGAGCTCCCGCTGCAACCCTCTGCGGCAGCTTTTGCAGCTCATAGCCCAAGACAATTTCTGAAACATCCCTCAAGATTTCTTATTCATCATTTAGTAATGAGTAGGCTCTTGCCCATTGAAGGAATGTGCAGGTGGTTTGGCCTCATAAAACAGTGAGTGCCATGAAATCTCTGGACCTGTCCTTAGTACTTACCTGGCTCCCGCCATAGTTTCCTGAGATCCTCTTTACAGTCATTAAGTTTTGGTGTAATGAAGAAAGAAAGTGCTGCTATCTCCATTTTTACAGATGTGGGAAGCAAGACACAGAGACGTTTGATGCTGAAGAACAAGAGGCCTAAAATCACCTGTGGTCTCAGAACTGCAACTCAGCAGCTGCTTAATCCTTATAGTTCCTGTCTGCATGCCTCTTTGGTATAACAAAGTGTGCCTAAGGCAGCTCCAGTAAGTATGTCTGGGGCAAAGAGCTTGTGGTGCATGGCCAGAACTGTTCTGGTGCATCCATTTCTGGGTTCAGTGCATGCGGAGCCTATGTGCTGTGCTTTAATCTGGTACTCCCTTGTGGGATCTGGAAACAACATAAATATGCTTGCGTAAGTGCTGACAATGATCTGAAGCTGATGGGAAACTTCATGACCAGCTCAAACCAAAGCCTGAGAGGAAGATTCTCAAGTTAAACATTCACTTGTCAGTGGTACCCAGGATAGCAAAGCCCTTCTGAAAAAGAGAATGATATTTTGGATATGTGTATATTAATTGCAACATTTGAAAAATGACTAGAAATGATCTGAAAGAAAAAATAAAGTTGGAATTTTTGTTGGATCATCAAGAGAAGTCTTTCAATGGACATCAGTAGGCTTTGAAACAGGATTATAAAATGCCAAGGACTCTAGCATCATGTGTCAAGATACAGTACTTGCTTCCAAAAGCTTAAAATCTAAGGCTTTCATTCTAGGTACATTTGTATGAATGCTGGGCTTTATTAATTTGTAAGCCACTGACTTTATTGGCAGTTCAGAAAGTTAAGTATTACCTACATTAGTCTTTGTAGGAGGAAGGTCTAAAGAAACTATGGATGGGATGGGAAATAAGGGCATTCTGAGTGCAACTGCATGAGAGAGATGCTCACAGTACAGTAGCTGTTTAATACTGCTCAATAGTGTATCACAGCACAAATAGTGCTAATACGCTGCTACAGTGTTATTAGGCTACTGCACAGTAGCATCACTAAAAAGGTGTTCGCTGGGGCTACTGCACAATAACTCTGGTTACTATGTATATATTTAGTACATAATTATAAAAGTACTAAATAAATGTGCAGTATCCACTGCTCAGTAGTATGTTGTGTAGACATGCCCTGTGACAGGTGTGGAATTACCCAGAATTTAAAAAACAGAAAAAACCCTTCCCCTCCAACCAGCTAATGAAAAACACTAAACAAACAAAAACCTCATAAGAGCCATGAGTACAATCACCTTGCAAGTCCCAGTTCAGTTCATTAGAACACACCAACTACCCTCCCCACCCAAGTGCAGCAAAACTACATTAAAGTAACTTAGAAATGCAGCAGAAGATAAAAAAAAAAATACATTAATACAAGCTGTGATAGTGTTAGAATGATAAAATACAAGCCAACTCTTTGAACAACACCAATTCTCATCTTTGGATAAGAGAAAATAATATCTATAAATACATCATTGTCCTCTATTTATTGAAGCAGATATCTTAGTACACTTTTTATAGAAGGAGTTCACAAGGGTTGAAGACAATTAAAATCTGAATTCCATATAGTTAAACAAGAATGAAAATAGTCCTATGTTTGTAATGCTGAGTTTTAATGAGAACATGCAAACCACAAGATCACATCTGAAACCAACCATGAAAATCTTAAATGCCATGTACTTTTCCTGCATGTGACCTGGTCTAAGCTTAAGAAAATTACACAAACATCTTCTAAAAAAAAATTAAAACAGGTTTCTGGGGATATATTTGTTTAGCATAGGGCAAAACAAAATAAACGAATAGTTGGGGGGTTTTTTAACCAGATCCAGGGCAGCATTAATTTTATGCTTGTCTTTTCTGACAGGGTTTGGTCTTCATCTTTTGTGCCTACTGAACAGTCAGAGGAAGATACAAGTTATTGTGCCACAGTCGGAGATGTGCTTGTGTATATTATATATCTGCTGTTTTGCAAGGATCAAATTCAGTCTTCTTCTTATGCCTAAATTAATAGCAATACACATGAAGAGTTTCTGTGTGCAGGAAGTCTTAGTGGTTAAGAAACTTCTCCTCACTCAAAGGAAAATTGCAGTGTCCCCACTTTGAGCCAGTCAGCTGAAGCTGTTGCCTGGGCTGTCTGACAAGAAAAATATTGAAGATGTTAGCTGAGGAGCCACATTCTTACATGCACTTGGTAACTGGAGGGTATGGAGGACACAGAGGCCAGGGCTGTCAGTCCTTCACTTCCACACAGACCACCGATGATTACTGAAATGGTTCTAGAGCTTGCCAGGCCCTTCTCTTGGCTTCAGTTTCCTCTGAAGTAAAAAAGGATGAGATCCACAGGGAAAAGAAAGCTATTTTGCATCATTTTCCTGTATCTTCTGACCATCTCCAGGCTTTGCTCCGTGAAAGCAGATGCAAATTCCTTTTCATTCCCCATGCTTATATGCAAAGGACTATTCTGCTCCAGTTTGCCAACAGCTCATCTCTATGATTTATTTGTCCCTTGGGCAAGCATCACCAGGACCCAAGATTCTGCTACAAGAATATGAACTGTGGGCATGAGGGTGCCTGAGCTGGTGTGAGTTAAACTGTTCATGACTTCTTACTATTTCTTAACGAGAGACAAGGGCTCTCCAATTGACTCTTCCTATGTTTGGGGCGATTCAAGGCAATAGTCTTCCATAAGCTGACATCAATGTTACATTTTTTAGGTTGGCCTTGAGGACATCCCTGAAGCACTTTCTCTGCCCTCCTCTTAAGCATACATGGTGGCTGAGCTGGGAGAATAAAACTTGCTTTGGGAGTCTGGAGTCAGACATCCAGATGACATGGCCAGTCCAGTGAAGTTGATATTGGATGAACATTGCTTCAGTACTCATGGTGTTTGCTTGCAGGAGGACACTAAAATTTGTGTATCTGTCTTCCCACTGGATTCGGAGGATTATCTGCTGGTGGCATTGATGGTACTTCTCCAACAACTTTAACCAACAACTAAAAAATGTTGTATAACACTCCACCATTATAATACTACTGATGTGTAAGAAAAACACAGAATTCCTTTAGTCCAGAACCTGGTGTTTTTCTCATTAATGTGAAAATGGTATTCATTACATCACTGAAAATATGCTAGTAAAGACTTACTATTTATAGTGTGATTTTTTTTTTCCAGAAATGGAGTTGCCTATTCTCACTGGGTACGTCCACAGATGCATTAATGCACTGTATTACTGCGTATTAAGTTTAGTACCTGCAATAACAGGTACTAATTCAGTGCACAGTAATTGGAGCTACTCTGCAGTAGCGCTAGTGCATGCCTTTTTTAGTGACACTAATGTGCAGTAGGCTAATTCTACTACTAGAATTCTACTAATTCTATTAGTGCATCATGGCAAAAGCCAAGCTGTTGCACTGAAGAGTAGAATTAAACTAGTATGCATTTAGCATCTCAGGTAGATATGCTCACTGTGCAATAAACCATAACAGAAGTTTACTGTGGCATAATTGGGATAAAAGAGTGAATCTGGGGTGAATCTGAAGTTTGGGGTGGAGGATTGAATTTGAAGTGCAAGGGGCTTGCGCCCCATCAAATATTCAGAGCTGCTCCACAATGGCTGCTATGAGAAAAGAAGTTTCACCTTGTGGTCAGTGTTACACAGCTGTCGTGGTAGTGGATGGGACGTATATGATGTCTGGAGGAATCCTGTATTGCCCATCATGTTTTCTCTCCCATTTCGCTGTTTATATTTTATCGATCCTTGACAATTGAAAGCATATCTGATCTGATAGCTAAACTATATCTTTTTAAGGCTCTTTTAATCTCTCCTCTGTTCAGCATTATTGAATCATTGAAACATCACCACTACCAGGTACTACCTGTAAAACATTTATCATTTTGTATTCTCTACTGTAGCTACCGTGGATCAAAGCCATCAGTTCAAATGCTCTGTCTAAAGAATGAGTGTGGTGAATCTGTACCTGGGAAGGATTTAAAAAGTACTGCACATTATTTGTCATTAGAATTAAGCATCTGTAGAGTAGAGTGTCATTTCAGTTGTTGCTTGTTCAAAAGGTACTCCTCAATTCATGTGCAGTGGGAAAGACAAGCATCATGGAGAGACTTAAGATAATGAGCCAGATCTTTAGCTGGTGTAAACTAGTGTAGTTTTAGTGGAGGCAATGGAATTATACTTATCCTCATAAAGACAAATTTTGACCAGACATTAACTTAAATAGCACTGTTTTCAGAGGAAGAGCAAAAGGGCCACTTTCTTATGTGCATCTGTGGGAGTGAGGACAAATGATGGAGGTTACAGTTATGACTCCCTGCAAGTAGATCCTGCTGTAGCTCTGACACCACAGAAGTAGACATGCTAAATAAATAAGAATTTATCTCTCTGGGTTGGTACTTCAAACAGTTAATGTGCCATACAAGAGGAAAAAAAAAGAATATTAGTAAAAATTAAATTAGAACAAGTTCTGTGGTGTCTATGCTTAGTAATGTAATTACTTTCTTTGCTTCGCTACTTGAGTGTATAATTTGTATTTCTTTTACATCAACAATTGATCTGTCTTATCAAAATGAGCACCTCCTTCTCTTTGCATGCAACCAATATATATTTTGTACTGTACACAGGCAGTGAACACTGTCCTGTTTTTGCATCACAGAGAAACTTTGGCTTGATTTATACTAACATTTTGAGATGACTCCTATACAGTGGTCCCTGTTCCTTCTTTCACTTTAGTGTGTTTCTTTAGAGCACTGTCTGTCAGTGTTGCTTTTCCTTCTGAGATGAACCTCAGCATTTGTGAGGAGTCTGTTTCCTGTACATACATGAGCTATCCTGTTTCTATTAATATGCTTGACACATTTAATCTTGACTATCCTAGATATTCATAGCATGTCTCCTACATTTCTATACTTTATGTAGGCCAGAACTGCTGTTTGGAATTTGAGCATAGAGACTTCATGTAAAATTATTTACTGTCCATATTGTGGAGTGTCCAAAGGCTTCAACTGAGACTAGGAAGACTACACTAGGTTGTGTGTACATGCAGGGAGGCAAAGCTTCTGCTCCAAAAAGCTGTTAGTGTAAGAAGGGGGGAATTTGATGCAGCATGCAAGCATGCTGATGGCAGGTGCAACATGAAAGAAATATTCCCATGTTGCTTCCACAAGGAAAACTACTGTTTGCTCCCTACACCATAGTCATACCATGTTCACACTTCAGTACATTTAATTTGTAGTATGCAAATGTGTTAGGATCCCAGAGCATTTTTAGAACTCAGTAAACTCTGGTGTTTGTGGTAGGGGTGAATATTTTTGCTTTGAATGTTGACGTTTTGGGTAGCTCAGAAATGAAGACTATAGCATGTAAATTCTCTATGGCTTTTTCTTGATTAAGGAATGCCAGATTACTTCCCACTAATCAGAAGATATCTAGATAACATAAACCAACCAAGCAGGCTGATGATGCCTTGCTATTTGGGGGAGGGTGGTAATTTCCACGCCAGATTCAGATTGAATTTTATTCTGTCCTCAGGTTTTTTAAGGAACTCAACCAGGATTCCAGTTCTGGACCCACTAATGGGCAAGTTCATTTTTTTTGCATCCAGATTCAGATACAAATGAAGAACCTGACCTGCAACTTTAAAGAGAGCAGAAATCTCAGCAGATCAGTACAAAGCATTGTGTATTAGAATGTGAAGTTCTTAATTAGATAAAGTGGCCAATGACTTCATCTGGATACTCAGGATTTGGCCTTGCACAAAGTGTTGTGAATATGAGTATTAATAGAGTGGGGTTTGCATGCTCTGTTCTGCCACTGGTCTACTGGATGACCACATTTTTCCTCTCTGTGGTTTGGCTTCCCTGTCTGTAAAATAGGGATAAGAACCTCCTCTGTAAGATACGTTGAAACCTGCTGCTGAAAGCACCATATTAAAATTAAGCAGTGGCGGTGTTAATATAATAAGAATAATAATATGCTAGCTATCCCAGAATGCACCGCAAACAGTTTTCCTTTCGCCATAATGTATTCTCAGCATAGTGGCAGGCTATCCCCTCATGTGTTCTTTCAATAAACAATTCAGCCAGGGAATCAATACCACTAACCTCTGTACCATCATGTATGGACTATCCCCATGTACCAGTAACTTATTTTAACAAGCAATGGAAATATGACCTTTTGCTTCACATTGTATTCTCTTGATCTACACTTGTACTTTTACCAAGGCTTTCTCATACTGTTGAGTTTCTGCCAGGTTTTCTGAGATAATTGTGTGAGCTCTGTAAGGTTTTTCTCTGTTGACTCCTGTTCTCTTACATTTTACAACTATGGAATTAAGTACCAATAGCAAAAGCAGACAGTGTTAGAAGGTTTGTTCTAGAGGTTAATGAGGAACAGAAAGGCCAGACTATGTCCACTGGCTTTTGCTTCAGAGGCCGCATCCACGCTGTGTTTGCATGTGTTTGAAGCAGCACAAATTTGTGCTGCTACCTTGTGCTTCAGGGTATGCCCCTGCCCATGTGCTTTGCAGTGAGACACATTGTCCTGCTGCTCCATGTGTTGCAGGGGGGCTGGCTGGGGCACAGGGAGCCTCAGTGTGGGGCTAGCCAGCAGGCAGTCTCCTCACTGAGACACCACATGCTCCAGCCAGCTGGGAGCCCCATGTGGAGATGGGAGCAGGAAGCCCATGGCTGTCTGCTCCCCTGTCTCCTTGAGCTGCAGAGCCCCCTTGGTAAGGCACCCTCTGCCCCAGCCAGCTGCTCCCTGGTGGCCTGGGGCATAGGGTGGCTCAGCCTTGGGGGCTCTGTGTTTGTCCCAGCACACGCTGCTTTGGTGTGCTTTGTACTGCTTTTTTTTGTTTTTTAGGGCTTCTTTTGCTACTGGGAAATCCTGGTAGCAAATTTTGCCTCAGTGCTGCAAATTAGCAGTGCTGCTCATGATTTAATGTGCAATGTGTATGGTTTGTTATGCCACATAAGTTTGCAGTGCCACAAAATGCATGTGCCTGCACATTTGGATCCAGCCAGGGTGGCTATCTGCTGCTTTTCCTTTACCTTTAGCTTCTTTCCGCTACTTCTATGCCTTCACAGGCAAACACAAATCAAAGCATGGGAAATGCTTAACAAGCAAACATTTTACTTAGCCTAGTGTTTACCAAACACCCTTTGGACATACACAAAAGAATTGATCTCAGTGCAATTACTGGGATGCACATATGTATCAACAATATTTTAAAACCATGAATGAACATACGTCAGTTACATGATTTTTTTGTGCTTAAAAATGCCGTTGGGACAAATATGGCTAGCACTAACATCAGGAAAGCCCCACTGATTTATTTCTAGTTTGTCTCATGATGTATACCCGGGCACACTTGGCCTTTCAAAAGAGGGAAGAAGACACTATGCAAGGGCTATCAGACCTGGAAATTTCTGGCCCAAACTGATAGTTTTATTTTCACCTTCCTGCTTACTTTTCAAAATAAGCAGACATAATCTCCACCTCCCCCACAAATGGTACTTTACTTTAAAATCAGTGCACCCCTGTGCTAACCCCAGCACATGCCCAGAAGAGGCTATGCATTAGTTTTACCCAGCATGCCCAATATCTGTATAGATTGGGTGCTTCAGTAGGGCTTTTCTAGTGCTTTTATCTAATAGTTGATTGAATCAGCTATTAGATAAATATGCCAAAAAGCCCCACTGAAGTGCCCAAACTATACAGACACTGCAGAGCTAGGTTGAACTAACACACTGGTTCTCTAGTAAAGCATGTGTTTTTTTTCCCCCACCATGTCTGTCAATTCCTGAGATGCCAAAGTACACCAGGTTCTTTGAACCAAAATGATTCTTTAGAAAATTTAAAAACACTGAAAGCCCATGTGAAGCAAAAAGGGGCATAAACATAAAGGGGCAGGTAAAACAAGGTGAAAATGAAATGGGCTTAAAGAGAATTTGGAGAGACAACTGTCAAAGGTGTATACACAATTAATTCTCTTAAAACTACCTGACATATGGGAGGGCTGGAAAGAACTGTCCTGGCATTTAAAAAAGTATAAACGGTGATTTTGGTGATTACGTAGTCGCAGGTTTTATTTGAGTAACAGTGGCTGCATCTACGTGAAACATTGACTGCACAGTAGCCCGTGACTACTGTGCAGTAGCATCATGTGGTAGAAAGCATGACACAATGCTACTGAGCAGTAGTCTTAGGCTACTACACAGTCAGCATCACAAAAAAGCCTTTCAGTGATACTATCGTGCAGTAATGTGGGTTACTGTGCAGTCATTTAGTACTTGTTTATATAGTACTTGTTTATATAAGTACTAAATGACTTCTTAGTAATGACTGTGCAGTCAGCGTCTTTTAATAAAAGCAACCACAGTGGATGAAATGGTAATTCAGAAGAGAGTTTAGAAAGACTTTGAATAACATAATCTAAGAGGGAAAACCAACACAGCTCTGAAAAGGAAAACTAAATCAATCCCAATTATTGCAGGCTGGCCCTTAGCAAAACATTCTTACGGACTTGGCACCTCTAAACCTGTTTGCAGCGAAAAAATTGAAATGAGGCGGAGGAAAGATTCAAATCAGCCTTTCTCAATGCCAAGGCCTGTCATTTAATCCCCGCCCATATCAATGGCTTCTGCATTATAATAAAACATTTCTCCATTCTTAATTTTCTTCTTGAAGTAATGGTTGTTGTTTGGGGGATTTTGGCAACTGTGTATTCTTTAGTCCTGATTGCTAAGTGTTTTTGATGAAGGGGTAGATATCTGTGGAATTGAAAAAGACTCCCATTTCTTTTCTTATGTTGTAGATACCCAGAAACAAATTTACTCTGTTATTTATAGGGGATTTTCTTTCAAGCAAACTTCAAAATTCTCGAGAACAATTCTCATAAGCTGTTCCAGCAGGATAATTTCTTCCTTTTTTTTTTTTTTAACAGATACAGATGTCTTTTCACCTTCTATCCACCTGTTAAATAAATTTGTCATTTCTACAGCCAATTCAGGAAAGGAGTTATCAGATCCTTTCCTCAGAGACCTAAATGTAACCCTGCAGGTCTCTGGGGTCAACCTCATACCTTCACAAAAAAGCTCACTGCACAATTTGATAGTCACGGCAGTCATTATCAACCAGCCTGGCATAGGCCTCTAGGGTTTTCCCATTGAGTAGGGGTCTGAACTGTGCTGCCCATGCCTCCTCTCACCAATTATAAGTTCCACACAGTTTTTTAAAAGACTGCAAAAACATATCAACATCATTCCCTTCCTTGTAATGAGGAAGCAATTTTGCCTTATTATAACTGACTAAATATGCATGGGCTGACCCAGTAGGACCCTCACTCACCCTTATTCTTTCCCTCTGGAAATCATATTCCATTCTCATAGTTTCCATTTCAAATTTCTCCTCCTCCCCATCCTTCCTCTGCTCTTTCTCTTGATCCCATCCTTGTTCCATCTTTATCTTTCCCATGCTCAATTGACACTCTCCACGCTTCTGCTCTCATTACAACTTTCTTTGTACTTGATGCTTGCTCATGCCAGTTCACTCTTGCCTTCCTTTTTATCTTGCATTGTCTTATCATTTGTAGTGGGCTAGTGCCTGTGTTGTAAATATGCTGCCCAAACTCATGGATAATGGTCAGTTAGTGATACTTATTAAAACTGCTTTTTCTCCCCTCAATCTAAAGACATGCAAGACCAGGTCTCTGGAGGGAGAGAGTATTGAAAGATGCCTCCATACTTCTGCAGCCATTTTGTATTTGCTTATACTCTCTGGGAAAGAAATCTAGTAGTATTGCCAACAGCACCAATGACCCACATTGGGGCATATACCACCCTGCCTGCTTTACACCAAGGTGCTGCTCCGGTGCAGCTGACCTCATGAGATAAAACTTCCTTTTTATATAGTATAGTCAAGTTAGCCAGTGAATGCACTCCCATACAGATTACAGTTGATCCTGACCTCTGTTGGTAGAGTGTTTTAGTAGTTGCCATGTGCCCGACCTTTCTATTGCCATTGTGGTTGATGCTGGATGAGTACCTGCATGAGATAGGGTCGGGCCTCATAAAAACAGAATTTCTACCTTACTGACAACCCTGCCAGCCCTAAAGCACAACTTAGCCTAACTTGGCACAAGAAAACACCTAGATTCAGTTGTCACTGTTTTGAAAATACACAGGCTAGATTGTGCTGAACTCTATTAGTATGTGAAAATCACGTTCCTACCTTTTTAGCAGTGTCCGCTGAGATTTGTTTGGTAGGACATGATGAAGACCTGCTGCCTTTATGACCCCACTCTGCACATTCCACATAGTTAAGCATTTAGCATGATGCAGGCAATGCTGCCCGAAGAATACTGCTAGGTCAAGAAGGAGACTATAAATATCTTAGAGAGAAGATCCTGGAGGGTTTTTACCATGCATGTTATCAGAAACAGGAGAAAATCACAGGGATGTGAAGACTGAATCCCAATGCCTACTGAAGTCAAAGAAAGCTTCTGCAGGCTTTAATTGGTTTTGCAGCAGACCTTTATATTTACAGTAACAAAAATTGCTTTTATGTAAGCAGATTGTCATCTGGTACTGCTCCACTGACTTTGACTTTGGAGTAATGTTATCTATTTAAATTGGCTGGGAATTTAGCCCATATGTCTGTAACGAAGGAATGAATGAAACATTGCTCCCTAACCCTCCTCTTTTGGAAAAAAGGGGAGCTCTAAGTTATATATTTAAGGCATCCATCCATAGACTGCAAGAGAGAGCAGTTCTTGTGCCTACTTGGTGAGCATACAACCAAGGATCAGCATGATGCTAAAAACCAGGGTAAGGCTGTATAGGGGTGCATAGTCTAGAAACCTTTGCCTGGTTATTCCAGCTGGAACACTGATCTAAGAATGTCTGTGGAGATACTGTCATCCCACTCTTCCTTTATGACTCCTATCATAAAGCCCTTTCCATTAGGTCTCTGTGTCATATTGGAGTCTGGGGTGCTTGTTACCTGTGAGAAAGTCAGACTTGGAAAGCATGCACCTAGATGTTTCCCTTTCCTGATATTTTTTTAATAAAATTCTCACATTCACGCACACATTGAGATTCCTTCTGCGCAAGCAAGCTGAACTAATAGAGCCAACTGAGTGAGCATCTCTTAATGGCTTCTTACTGTCATCTGTTCATCTTCCCTCTCCTCCAGATTCAGTCTGGTGTACTCTGCATTTAGCTGTCTGCTGAAGTAGTAACAGAGGTCACATGAAGGTGAGAACACTTCATTCATAATTTTTACGAGTTATTCAAACCCACTCTATCATTATCCCTCTGTAACATACATTTTTGATAGTAGTTTAGAAAGTATTCAGCATATCTCAACAATCGTATAAGCAATACAGATCAGCTGTCACATTTTGTCATGCAGCATCAGGTTTTGTATTGCCATCTATTCACTATGGCGTGATGCACTGTAACCGTTCATAATCCCATACTAATAATTTCAGCATCTCAGAATATAATGGTACATGATGTTTTGCCTTGGGTGTCATGGGTACTTTAGAGCATGCATGTTGAGCCATAATTTTAAAGACAGTTCTTTAGCTTTTCAAAGAGAGTGCAGGGGCCTAGCTACCCATTACTGTTAATAGCTAAATCCCCTACCTTGATTTGCCATGTAACAGGGGTGCAGGTTGTAGCCGTGTTGGTCTAAAGACATAGGCAGACAAGGTTCTTTGGGTGAATCTGATATCTTTTATTAGACCAACTTAAATAGTTGAAAAACAATTACTAAGCAAGCAAAGGGTTTTTGAACCCGAAAGCTTGCTTAATAATTGTTTTCCAACTATGTAAGTTGGTCTAATAAAAGATATCAGATTCACGCAAAGAACCTTGTCTGCCTACCTTGATTTGAAAATTTTAAACATTCCTCTTTTATTAAATAGGAACCTGGGCAGGAGAATAACAAGGGATTGCACTCCTGGCCTATGCTTTCCAATACTGTTATTGAATTTTCCTTAGACATTATCAAGTATAGTTACTGACTAAATGTAGTGCTGCTTCAGGGGTGAGTTTTGCCCTATGAGTTGTCAGGAGTGCTGGGAGGATTTTATGTCAAGCAGCCCTTGAAGTCCTGAAGATGAAATTCAGTGAATTGAATTTAGAGATTCTTCTGTCAATTCCCAGTGAATGCACTATTAGCTTTTTCTACTGACCTCAAAAAAGTATCTCCCTTCACCACTGTCCCCGGTCCAGTTCTGGGCCAGGTGAACAGACTCCATTCTTATCCACCATTTTCTTCATTTTCAGGAACTCTTGACTTCCAAAGGCAATATGAAAGGGGAGAGACTATGTTCCCATTAAGATTATGCCCACCAAGTATGTTCCCAGTGTTTGGCTTTATACACACATCCAGAGAACTGGCAAAAAATCTGGGCCTGGTCATGGGTTGGCATGTTTCAGTCACTAAGCATGTTCATTATCAAGAACATATTCTGAAAAGGCCTGTGGGTTAGTTTAGGGGTTAGACTTCCTCCTGTTCATTATGTACCTAATTCAGAGTAATTTTTTTTTTTAGATTTCTTTAGCAAATTTTTGGTTCATTGGGGCTGGTATTCTGTTTTCCAAAACATAAATGAAGCATAATTGATGAAGCACCATAAATAGTTATGGAAAATATTTCAGTCAAAGTCAGCTATACCTTTCTTTATTGGATCACCTTTTCCTTTATCTAAAACATTTAGAAAAGTTCAATATTTCTTGGAGAGCTTTTTGACTAAAGTATACTGTATGCCAATAAACTGTTTGGAGCCAAATGCATAGTAACAATAATTACTACAATAGCAGGTGTATCTTGTGTTTGAGATGGGACTCACACCAGTAATGATAATGATACTTTATAGTACTTAACAATCACGAGAAATAACAATAAAATGATCTTGGTTGATTTTAACTGGTTGAAATTTGTTGTGCTCCCAGATAATTAGCTGGCAACTGACCAGGGAAATCTGTTTAGGTGGAGCAATACTAGCTTATATTAGCTATGTCTTATCAGTAGTACAATAATTTTTATGACTTTGCCCTTAAGCATGTTCTCCATTTTTGTCTAAACATAGGACTGGCCCAGAGCTGTGCAGAATGCATGAAAGCCTCAAGATTTTCCATGTGAAATCAGTCAGGATTGGGTCTGTATGGCCAGATCCTGTGGCATCAAGATCAAGAGGTGGTTTGTAACTTAACTCAGTGAAGCAAAATTAAGCCCTTAAACTGCAAGATTATTTTTTGTAGAGGGGTATATACATTTCTCTTGTTCTTTCACCTGGTATGTCTCTAGTGGAAGATTATGTCTGCATCCTAAACTTTTAAAATGGAAAAAGGATAGCTACAGGCCGCAGCACAAAATCTTCTAGTCAAGCATTTCCCATAATGGGGATTGTTTTTATTTTTTATTTTTTTGTTTTTCATTTTTTTTTAAACCATTGTAATAGCTTATTAATTCACCAAAAATAAATGTGGGAGAAAGGTAGACTTTTGTAGTTGTTGATCTTGAGACTGTTTGCAAGGTCAGTCTTGCAGCTTTAGTATTCACTCAATTGTGCCCAAAGTTGCCTGTATGGGAGCCCAGGATGAGTCTGCAATTCATCTTTTGTACAAACAGAGTGCACTCCAATAGCTGCAAACAGAAATGGCACAAAACTAGAAAGATTTTGAAAGGCTGCTTAGAAATGTTGTCCTTTAGTTCTGCCCTTCTGCTGCTGTGTGGGGCTCCATGCCCAGGAAGATGGCTTGCTTTATCACGATCAGTTTTCTGAGCCGGCCCAACTGCATGGTTTTCAGCTGGATGTTGTTTGCGGAGGACTGAGCCGTCATGCAAGATGCTAGTACAGAGTCCAAAGCAGGAAGAAAACCTCTCAAGGCTATCCATTCAAACACTTTTAACTGTATCTGCTTTTCTACTACCACCTCATCAGTAGCAATTTGGAAACTGTAACCACAAAATCACTATCAGGCCAAGTATGTAACCAACATTTCCAAATGATTTCAAACCTCTGGTTTCTATAGATTCTAATAACCTAATAAATGGATTTTCGGTACTGGGCTAAGTACAGTCATATGTAATTGCAGTTATTCTCACATTAAGCTGGAGGGAAGTGGCAAACCCAATTAGATTAAATCCTACCATGTCTCCTTGGGATTTGTGGTAGACATTTAAGCAGAGAGACATGTCACTTTCACAGACCAATTTGCTTGTACCTGTCTACTTAGATTTATTATGATTTGTCCTTGTTTTTGTGCATGTTTATTTGCAGAATCTTAGCCAGCTCCAGATGCAGCAGACATCAGTGCAGCTTTGGAACATTATTTTTAATTAGCTGGGATCAGATTCCAGTAGCATGCATGAATTGCTTCTAGGCCACTAATGGACGGTGGAAAATAAATATTGTTGCTATCAGATGGTTTATTTTTCTGTTTGTGAGCCTACAAGGAAAGCAGAAAAATCTGTTATGCTTTGGAAATTAAAATAGAACAGCGAAGTTTTAATTACAGCCAGCATTATTGAGTGCAGGCAGTCACTTCATAGATAAGGCTACAATTGGGTTTTCATTATAAGCCACAAACTGTGGACGGTGAGGCCAAAGTAGGTTTTTTTCTTTTTTTTAAGCAATTCAAAATTGGTTCCCTGAATTACAATGCCTGAACATAGAGGCACTGAATTCTTCACTGCTTTGCACCTTGTTCAGTCATTTACACCGGAAAGCGGTTCAGTGCAGTTTTCTTGTTTTATGCCTCTGCACAGATCTGGCTGTTTATGCTGTGCAGCCGATCAGTGCAGAAGGTGTCTTGAGTCTGCAAGTCCTCTATTTGTGTAACACAGCATCCTCAAACAAAACAAAAAGTGACCATGTTGACTGAGTTGAGCCAAATACAGTGGAAATCAATGGGGTGTCATCATTTGACCTCAGTGGGTCCTAGATAAAATTCCTGGTCTACACAGGCTAAGATTACATGCTTAAACTGGAACTGTAAAGTTAATAAGCCTAGGTGTTGCAGGGCACTAAGGTGTGCCTGCTCCTTTAATGGCAGAAACTGCCTAGAGAGATGGCCTTAGGAGCCAGGCAAAACCCCCACAGGGGCAGGCTGCAGCAGGCTAACCAAAGAATTAGCCTGCATCTGCATCTGGTCAGCTGACTGGGAGAGGGCAGGGCCCTGGGCACATATAAGCCCCAGGGCTAGGGCTGGAGGCAGTTACTGCTGTGGCAGCTGCTGGGGGGGAAGGGGTTTGGGGAGAAAAGCTCTGTGGCGATGTTTGGTTGCCTGTTCTGCTGCTGGTAAGAGTAGTGGGCTCTAGGAGCTCCTAAAGCACCTGGGGCTAGGAGGCTTTTAAAGGTGCAGAGTGTGCCCTCCAGTGTTACTGTTGTTGTTATTGTTAGGTTGTAGCCCAGGAGTTCATGTTTGTGTTGTTGTTTAATCTGCTGGACTGAACTGAGGCTGTTGGGGAAGAGGAGGCCTGAGAGGGGGCATGCAATCATGTAGAGCCCCAGCACACAGATGGGGCATGGTAAAGGGGCAGTTTTGGAGCCACACATCTAGCCCATAAGGCTTGGGGCACCTGCTTAGAGCAGGGTGGGCCCAGCAAAGGGTCTAAGAACCCACAGGGTTTAGTCGGGCCCTTCAGGACTGTGACAGCACAGCAACTTGAGGGCAGCCTCCCTATCTACTGTTATCTTAACCAACAAGACATGGTAGGCGAGACTAGAAGGAGCCTACAGGGCGAAGCTGGCATGGTTACAGGGCCCTAGGGACATCATGGCCATCTCTGGGATCCTGCACTGTGCCACTAGGCTTCTGGAATGGCTGGGAGTGTCTACATGAGATACTTGACTGCACAGCAGAGTGCTACCATGTACCATGTACAGCAGTGACTGCACAGTAGACTAGTCTACTACACAGTAGATTAGCTACTTCCTGTAAATATGGGTACTAGATTAACTGTGCAGTAGTTGTTGCACAGTAGGGGTCATGTAGTGCTGACGGGGAACAAATTTGCTGCTAGTCAGCCACACAAGCAGGGGGTCCATTCCCAGCATTGCTCAGGAGCCAGAAGCAAATTGGCATGGGGACAGGGTCCCTCTCTACCCCCCCGCCCCCAGCAGTGCTGGGCTCCCAGCTCCCCACAGCAGTGGGGAGCTGAGCAGCACTGGGACTGGGGAGTTTTTGCTTCCCTGCTCAGCCAGGTGGGGTGAGACCCTGGCTGGGCAGGGATTCCCCACTTAACTGGGGACTTGCTGTCAGCTGCCCCACTGGCTGATCAGGGCAGGGGGCTGGGGAACAGCTACCACCCCATCCCTTGGAGCCCAGGCCTGACCCCAGTGCCCCCATCAGCCTAGGCCTGGCACTTGGGAGAGCCTAGAGCTCCCCCTGGCTGCTGTAGTGAGGCAGAGCAGAGGCATGAGTAGCCCTGCTCTGAATTGATTCTGTTGGGAGAAAATTTGCTCCTGATGGGCTCCCAGGGAAAGCTTACTGCACAGTAAAATACTGTGCGGTAAGCTCAAAGTGCATAAATATCATGTTCACATTAAAAATGGGAATATAAGTGGTCCTTCTCTAGTCCTTCCCTTCTGACTACTCGGGTGTCTCTCTGCTCTCCTTTCCCACATTAGCTTCCTTTTGCAGTTCAAAGCCTTAATCTTGATCAGTGTCCAAAGGCCAAGGCTTAGCAGTGACTTCATCTTCTGATACAGTGAGGCATTATTTGGTGACAGCAGAGCAAAGGAAAGGACAGAAAGAAAACTCCATGCAATCCTCAAGGGATGTTACCATACAGGTTTAATTTTCCCAAGGAATAGTTTGGACACTACAGTGATAGGTAACACAGAAAACCCATAATAGATATATATATGAGAGAGTATGTTAATGCTGCATGGAGAATACTACAGCACAGAATGGAGAGACAGTGCTAATCTACAGCTATGTTCTCTACTCAATAGTGGTTAAGGCTATGACTATAGGGCTGTTACCTGGTGCACATAGCTGGAATGGCTGGCTGGCAAAAGAACACGTCTTCCAGTTTGTATGAATGGTGTGTGGTTAATACATACATGTTGCTTCTTAATGGAAACTGTCCATGTTCTATTGCTTCAGGTTTGATGCTAAATTTGCTGGGGCAGTTGTCCAGTTCTCTAATGCCCTAAATGTTTTTTCAGTGCCCTGCTGTGTCCCTAGGGCAGTCTCTAACAAGGTGCAATACCTTGAGGAGCAGAGGGTTCAGCTACATGGCTGTTCATGCCACTGCATAACCCAGTACACTCTGGGGAGACTGTCTTTAGAATCAGTGGATGGTATCTCCTGTTATGTGACAAGGAGATCGCTCTTTGGAACCATAACCTAGGGCATGTACTTGGGAACAGGAAACAAAACTCCAGTTCAATTCTTGCTAGCACAGTTGTGTTCCATACTGATTACAGCCGGTGTCAGCTCCAGTAGTAGCCTGGGGCAGTCCTTGTCGTCAGGAGACCACAAACAAAGATGACAAGTGGGGACTCTCCCCACCTTCAGTGAGGACATGCATGAACTTGCCCTGTCACTCAAATATTTCCAAATGATCCAAAATCAGTCTAGCCAGAGAGAGAGTATACTGGGTTTTACTGGAGGGCAATGTGAGATTTTTGCCTTAAGGGACACAGAACCCTTACTCGACTTCATGATTTAAGGCACCAGATGGTTTTAGTAGTGAAAACAATGTACTGTTATTCTCCTTCAGTGAACAGAATAAGTTTTGATTTTAGTAACAACAATCTGTTTTTCTTACGCTATGAATTATTAATGGAGCTTATTCAATTGATTTATATAATTGAATAGAGATAATTATTTTTATCATGGGTGGGTAGTAATGCCAAAAGTGAATGCAGCCCAATGTTTTCCCTTGTAAGACCCTTTTTGCAGTTGTTTAGAATTTGGCTACATTTGAACTGCTGAGACAGACCCCTTCCAATGTTCAGTATCTTCCCAAGACTACATTTTTCTCTGGAAAGCTTCAGCTGAACTAGAGCACGGGGCCAGAATGTTTCATCCATTTTGTAAAATATCTTATAACATTTTAATTGCACAACTGGTAATGTCTACATACTTTTGAACAAGGATATTACCCTTGCATCAGGGAATTGCTCTTAATATCTTGCTGAAAATCTACCTAAATTTGCCCAAGTTATCACCCTCTCAGGAATCTCAGTGTGCACCTGCTCATTGAAGACTCCAACTGAGTTGCGAGAGAATGATGTATTGACTATGATGCTCCCTTTCACCACCCTGATGTACCACCTGGACTGTGGATGCATCATCTGGGCACATCTACCCATGCATTTGATCTGAGATCAGTTTACTTTCAAGTAAACTACTAGCGAGTAAATGCTCCTGGGCAGGTATATACATGTGCTGGGACATGGGAGCAAACTTTTCTGCTCTTAGAAGCAAACTACTGCCACTTCCTGTGGACCTGCAATAGGTCCCTGCTGCCAGTGGAAGAGCTCAAGGCCGCCAGCTGCTAGCAGCTGCAGCCATCTTGAAAAGGCAGCCCTGATCTCTGCTTGCTGGGCAGCTACTTCCCTGGCCAGGAACAGCATACACAGTGCAGGGGCAGGACACAGAAGCTCTCTCCTCACTGTCCCAGCGCCATGGATCCTCGAGCCTCTGCCCTTGGCAGTGACTATGAGAGCCCTGGGCTCCTGTTGGCCACTGTGCTCGCCTGCCATGCTGACCACCAGCTGGCTGTCTGGGCCCTTCTGGCTCCCCCACAGGTGGTAACCTGCCCAGCTGTAGTATGCTGTAGTATCCTGCCACCTGGACCCCATGCAGCTGACTGTACCCTGGCAGGGACGCCACTGACAGATGACTGGGTGCTACTGCTGGCGTGAAGCCCTGGCCCCACTGTAGGTAGCTCTGGCTGCCTGTGTGGAGCCTGGGCAAGTGGCAGGGCTGGGCCTGGGGGGAGGGAGGGGGCGGGGCCCAGGGCAGGGCAGGGTCTGGGACAGGAGCTCCTAGCTGGCTCTGTCCAGGCCCATGGGGGGGAGAGGGGGAACACTGCTGCTGGGTGGTAGGAAGCTGCTATGGGGCAGGCAGCGGGCAGCACAAAGGTGATTGCCAGAGCCAGGACAGCATCTAGTACCTGGTGGTAATCCTCTGTAACCTGCAGTGCACTGCCTAGGACCACATTCTGCTCTTGCAGGGCTTCCACACATGTGCTCCAGGGCTAGGAGCTTCACCCAGAACTCCCAGTCTGCCTGGCCCTGCACATCCTTGCAGGCCACATCCTCTGCCCACTCCTGGTGGGTCACACCCATGCCCTCCACCCGCTAGGTCTGTACATCCATAAGATAGTCCTCTGATGCTGTCTCCAGCCGGTCTTGGAGGAGGGTCTTCTGGTGGAGCTGGTGCATCCCCAGGGCCTTGGCTGTGGGCAGTGGTGCCCTTGAGGCTGCATCCTGGTTGCCAAGCATGGCCTCTCTACCACATGCAGATGCAGGGGCTTCAGAACCATGAAGCTGTTTGTGAGAGTTTGCAACACTTTAAAGATTAGATGCTCTGTGCCAGGGGCCATGCGGTGTCCAGCCTCAGAATGGGGGTCAGGCATGCATGGGTGCCCAGGGACTATGGTAAATCAGGAAGGTGGGCCCCAGGCCAGGCAGCTACCAGTTGAACCTCCCCATCTCTGTTCCCCAGGGACAGGTGGGCCACTGGGTGCTGGCCACAGGCAGCCTGCTTCCCCCTGGCCTGTCCCCCAGAGTGGGACAGGCCAGGCTTCTGGCAGCACCATCTCTCGCAGATTCAGACCCCACTGACCTGCCCTCCTTCTGCAGCACTGCTGCTCTCCTGTGCTGCTGCCCATCCCACAGTGCCTGGGCTTAGGGGGTTCGGGGCTTCTGGATGACTGGTATGAAGAGCTGACCATGCCCCCACCCTCCCCTCATGGACCTCTCTGGGAACGTGCCCCAGGGCCAGTGCCCTGCTCCCCTGTGCAAACATTGCAACCCAAGTATGACCCTGCTGCATGTATTGTGGATGCTGCATGAGGAGCTGTTTGCATGGACCAAGTTGCTGCTGCTGACCATACTATTCTGGGTGAACCTGCACACCTGGGATACGACCCTGAGTTTCAATACCGTGGGGGGCAAGCCTGGGCTGTCTCACAACCTCTGCTGCTGTTTGGAGGGCTTCTTGTGGCTGCATTACAAGTCCCTGCCCCCTGCAGCCAAGGAGGACATCGCTGCTGGAATCAATGCGTTCCTTGGCCTGAGGCCTGTACCGACCTGGGATACCTAACTGTGGGAGCATGGGCTGCTCAATAAAGTTTTGCATTATCTCTTGCCTCCCTGCGTGCTATGGGGTGGGAGTCCTGGGAGCCAGAGGTGGTGGGGCGGGGGCTGGGGAGCTTTTCCCCCCAGTGTGGGGATTACCATGTGACTGGGGCAGGCATGGGCGGCATGCAGTCTTGGGGAAGAAGGAGGAATATATGCCCCCCAGATTTCTGTGTGGGGTGGGGGTAGGTGTGTGCTGCAGACTTGGGCTCCCACACTGCTGCCCTCCCCCAGGGCCTCCGCAGCCCAGTGTGTGTAGTCTGGCACTGCAGGGCACAGCGCAGCCTTGCAGGAAAGCTGCTTGCTGCTGTGAGCTCTGTGCTGCCCTGGTGATGTGTCCCCTGTGTGCAACCCCGTGCTGTGGCCCCTGCTGGCCCTGCTCATGCAGGGGAAGTGTCACCAAGGCAGTGTTGAGTTTGCAGCAGCAAGCTGCTTTTCTGCACATGTGCATTGCAGTGCCAGGTTGCACACGCTTGGCTGAGGAGGCCCTGGGGGAGGGCAGCAGGGCAGGAGCCTACACCGGGCAGCCCAGATCTGCCTGCATACAGATCTAGGGGGCATAGGTCCCCCTGGAAGTGCATGCAGCAGTGGGGATCCAGCCTCCCTGCTGAACCCACAGCAGTCAGCAGGCAGTGGCGGGGGGAGCTACCACATCCTGCTTGGTCCCTGGCCCCATAGCCCTGCCAGCTGGGGGATCAGGGGGCTGTGGGTGGGGAGCAAGGGGCACCAGCAGGGCTAGAGGGACTGTGGGGGCCTTTCATTTTAATAATGGATTTGGGGGGGTTTATCAAAGAATTCGTGATTTTTAAAAAATTTTTTTTTCATCATCAGAGAATTTGTTTTTTTCTTTTATCAAGGAAAACCATGATCACTGATTGAGTCAGGAGCTTTTGTGTGTGGCCTTCTTTCCTCCATGGAAGTGAAGCAGAGTTCATTCATCCATGAAAGCAGTGAAATAAGTTGTTCTCTTGTCAGTTAGACAGATCTCACTGCAGAGATAATCCGCACCCTTAACTTTTCAGGTACTATGCAGCCTAGTTTATATGTCTGCCCCAATAACACTAGTTAACTTTTCTCTGATGTCCAAATATGGAGTCATTACCTATTGAGATCTTTTGGGGAACAGAAAGGATGTAATATTTGGCATTGGTCCGGAATACTAATATTTGCTTGCATATGAGACAACTGCATTTTAAGTGTAAAGTGTATATGTATAACATATTTCCTGGTGATGACCTTTCACCATCAAATAGTAATAGCCATCTTTTTTAATGTAAAGTTTGCATTAAACCTTTATTAACTGGAAAGTTTCTAAGAATCCTTCTTAAAATACATTTGCTATAAAAATAAATGTTTTAATTTTGACCTCTTCTTGCAATATTTGCAGTGTTGAGCAAGAGAAGCAGAGGTTGAATCTTACGAGGAAAAGAAATAAAATCTACCTGTTTCTTTATGGGGTTTAGTGAAGGCAAAGAGAAGAAAATCCAATATAAATGCAGAAGCACAGGAGATTTTAAATATTCTTTCCATATGTTGGCACAGAACTGAAACAGTTGTGACACGTGTGGACCACCCTGACTCCCAGCAGATAGCCAGCTACAGTATTAGGCTGATTTTGCATAACAGATGCTTACATTTACATTTCAAGGTGAAACCTGTAAGTGACAGATCTGAGCAGTAGAGGGTTACCAGACTGCTTGCTTAAAACAGGAAAGCAGGACACACATTTACATTCAGGCAATAACCTGTGGAGACCGTCCAACCTTATGTATCTATTAACTCTATTAGAAGAAAGGACCAAATGTACTGAATGTTGCCATCTTGCTAGTAGTAGATGCTTAGATATAAAAACTAAGTAAATCGCGCCAAATCATAAACTAAAGTGAAGAAGTAACAAACCAGCGTACAAAAGATTTGCAGGATATGAGTCCAACTAACTGACATTGTCCAAGTTTGCAAGAATCTCTGGCCTGATCCATTTTTGAAGGTTCCAGTGAAACAACGACATTTAAATAAAGTCGATTGGAGATCTTCGGTTAGAATATTAAGATTATTTTTGCCACCCACCCATTAATAGGAAATGTAACTGGAAGGAATTGGGACGATAACTCTTCACACCTGTGGCACTGTTGTATGTACCAAGATGCTTGCCTAGCAGCATGTTGAAGAAGGATCTCCATCTCACTGCTGTGGAGAAGCAGGCCAAGACTGCTCTGTGGCAGAGAGACTCATCTTGTAAGATTATGCTTATCCTTAGCAATTAATCGTGTTCTTGTCCATTAATGAATATACTTCTTACATTGGTTGGAATGACCCAAGGGTTCATTTATATTCTTTTTTTCACCCTTCCCACATTGCTTAAAATTGGTTAACAAGTATTAAGAATCTAGATGTAGCAAGCTGGCTAGAAGAAGCTTGCAGAAGGCTGCACACTCCCAGCTGCAGAGCCTGCAGGTTGGTAGGGACTGCAGCCCAACTGAAGGCAGTAGGCTGATTCCAGGGTACCTAGGAGAAGTGGACCAGAGGATAATCTGGTGGCCCACAGGAAGCTAAAATGCAGAACAGATTGGGACAGGAGACTGCAAGAGGAAGCAGAAGCTTGGCTAGCAGCGGCAGAATCAAGCCAAGGATTCTCCCAGGCTTTGGTAGAAGAGCTGCAAGGCTGGAGGCCTTGGAGAGGGACCAGAAGAGGGAGCTCATGTGAAAGCGAAAAGGAAGACTGCACTGCAGTGCTGAAGCAGCAGCACAAAGCTGGCAGCACCTTCTCGGGGTCTGGGAAGAGACCTCAGGACTGTGAGTCACTCCTTAATGAACGATGTAAAAACTGTTTGTGCTAAGCAAATAAACCCTGAACCTACTATACTAGAATTGTTCTAGTTGTTAACTTTTATATTTTTAAGTGGAAGTGTCTCACCAACAGGTGTAAAATAGCTCCTAGTCTATTTACAACTTAGCAAGGCAGTTTTAGTGTAAGAATATTATCACTTGCAACCTGAACCCTGACCCTCATTTTACACCTGTCTATGAGGCAGATTCTACAGCCTCCTATTCATGTGGCTTCTCTCACTGAAGCCAATAAAAACTACTCACACAGGCAATTGTTTGCAGTGGGCAGATGTGGCAAAATGCTAGAATCACTAGCTTGCCTACAAATTATACCTAAAACTGTTGTTTGTTTGTTTTGTTTTAAAAAAAATCCTTCTGTGGGTTAAACTCTGTGTTGGGAGCACTTGTCCCAGGTGTGGCTGTGACACCCCCGGTGGCCACTGTTCTGCCCTCACTTCTCAGGTTTGCTCCGCTTCAACTTGCCTGCCATATGTTGTTGTTGCTAGATCCTTGAAAAGGGAGGGTGCCCCAGGTATCCCTGATCCCATGCTGCTGTTTGGGTGTCACTACTCTGCCATAAGATCTTATTACATGGCTCCCACCACCCCTTATACCACACCCATGCTTCACAGATGTTATCAATTAGCACCACTCCTAGACCTATACTGGGACCCAGTCTTTGCCACCATTGGGACTTGCAGTCCCTTTTCCATCAACCTTCCCAGCCCCTTCCTGGGCTCAGGCTGCTCTCTTTGTCTGCCCACACCATGGCACTTGGACCGTTCTGGCTGGGGACTTAGTCCCTCCTGGGCACTGGACCCTCCTAGTCCCACACCCTGCAGGCACCAGACCTTCTCTGGTCCCATCTTCACTCTATTCCTGGGCCTCTGGCCCTGCTCCCAGGGTGGCTGAGACCACCATTGCCCCTTGTCTCAACCTGTAAACCACCAGACTCTAGCTCAGCTCTAAGGCTACCTTCTCTTAACCCCTGGGAGTGGAGTCTTCCTCTTTTTTCTGTTGGCTCAGGAATTTCTTCTGTGTCAGCAGCCAGGGCAAGACCACCTGCCCCAGCTCTGTTTCTGGGCTTAACTCCAGGTTAAGCATCCCCCTTTCTTTTCAGGTCCTCTCCTGCCTGCTGACTCAGTTTCTTCCAGACCCTTCTCCCTTCTTAAAGAAAAAGGCATGCGCAGCACCTATTGCCCCTGGTATAAGGGTGTGAAATGGGAGGAGGCAATGAATCTTCCAATTCATGTGCCGTCCACCTTTAGAAACAGCCATCATTGCACAGAGGAGAATGCAAGGCTCTGTGGCAACTGCACTCCAAAGGCAACAGAAAGGAGATGATGCCTGTGCCATTCCATAGCGTCCTCTGGAGGGAGCCACACTGATGGGGTGGGCTGCAGAAAGGGTGCAGCAACAGGTATTCTCCTTTCTGTGCCCCGGAGCTCTGAGGAGTTCTCAAGGTGCTGCAGGGCCACATTTCTCCCAGTACAGGGCCATGCCTAGGTGCGCAGGCTGAGTCCTCTGCATTTCCGTGTTGTTACAGCACTGTAGTACTCAAGTGTTCTCAAATGTAAAACAATTTTCAATATTTAAAACCTTCATTAAAACCATGGTGTTAAATAGAAAGCTGTTCCTAGGCAGCAATGACTAATAGCTTGCTATCTGTTTTACTTGAAAGGCCTAAAAAATGTGTGATGCTTATGACTTATGATGCTCTGAGTCATGAACTAAAACTCATAATTTATTGCAGTGACTGTTACTCAAGATGATGGGTGCTGAGAAGAATGGAACTGATTTACTGGGATTGTTTTTCTTCTCTTCAGCCTGTTGTCAAAATAACGTTGAGTACTTGATTCTTCCACTGGTTAAAAGAATCTAATAGCTGCTGACCTACATGGGTGCTGCTGATGCTGAGAACTAAATGGTACTTGATAATGGTTTGAGGTTTTTTTCAGTTGGATAGCAAAACCTAGCTACTGCATAGAAATGGCCTTAGTAGCCACCTCAAAGAAGTGTTTGTATATATTGTGAAATTGGCATCCATTTGTATCTGTTATTTTGGATGGGATAACAATAATCTTAGCAGAGCCAGGCATGTGGCTGTAGTCCATGATTGCATCACAGAGCACAGTCCAGAGTCAGATACCTTTATGATAAATGACAGCTGATCTGCTCTTTGCATGCTTTGAGTACAGACTGTCTGGGGAAGCTTCACAGCAATAGCATGGAAGCATGTGCTGTCTAGATAGTACTGATGAGTACTCATGGACTGGCTTCACTCATGAAATATTTGTTTGGTATCTGCAAATATATAGTATTAGCCAATTGCCCATCAGGAATGACTGGGGGTGGGGGGATGGCGTGCCGCCACGCACCACCCTGTGCCACTTCTCACCTTCATAGTGGTGCGCTGCCACTGCCGCCTCCAGGCTGGAACACTCTGGGAGCACTCTGATTGGTTGTCTCGGCAGCCAATCTCAATGCTGACTGAAACAATGAATCAGAGTGTGAATAAAGCATTATGGGTAGACAGACAGACAAAGGATTTTATTATATTAGAATTATTTAGAGTCTATCAAAGTCATTAGAATGGCAAAAAGGGAATGGATGGGATAAGGGGAACAAGCAGGATGAAATGGCTGTCATAGTCTGGAAAGAAACTGCTGACAACTGGCATTACAAAAATTGGGGTTTCTGGACTATTGAGGGGCAGAAGCTCCTTTTGGAAGGATAGGAATCGGGGTGGCAAGGACAAGGCATTGTTCTACACATGAAGAAATACATACATTTGCTCTGAGGTCCGGGGCGCAGGAGTAACAGATTTTTTGAGTGTACCTGGGTGAAAATAAGTGGGGCAAAGAACAGTAGCAATGTTCTGGGAACAAGTACAGAGACCAGGGACAGCAAACAGGTCAATTTGCAAGCAGTTCACTGGGAGCAAGAGGCGGAAGGGGAAGAGAAGGAAGAACCAGGCACCAGATCCTGCTCTGGGAAGGTGAGCCAGGGCTGCCTGTGTGTTTGGCTTACTGAGTATTTCATAGTTTCATAGTTTCATACTTAGTAGGGTCAGCAGGGACCTGAGTAGATCATCAAGTCCGACCCCCTGCCATGGCAGAAAAGAGAACTGGGGTCAAACGACCCCAGCAAGGTGATTGTCTAGCCTTGTCTTAAAGACCCCCAGGGTAGGAGCCAGCACCACTTC
>NW_017728943.1:43160864-43173772 GCF_001723895.1 Crocodylus porosus
CTCAGAAAGCTTACCCAGGATCGAGGTAAGACTAACTGGCCTATAGTTTCCTGGGTCCTCCTTCCTCCCTTTTTTGAAGATGGGAACCACAGTGGCCATCTTCCAGTCCTCTGGCACCACACAAGAGCACCATGAGTGCTTGTAAAGCTGTGCCAGGGGTCAGTGGGCTGTGTGTGTTTTGGGCATGTGCTCTGAGCAGCTGGAAACACTGCTAGCTGAGTGAGAGTCACAGCAAGAAGAAGAGAGTGAGCAACAGAGTGAGAGTGAGTGAGAGAGTCAGGGCGAGCAAGTCATAGTGAGCATGAGAATCACGATGAAACAAAGAGAGTGTGAGCAAGGCAGTCAAGGCGAATGAGAGTCAAGGTGAGAATGAGAAACAGGGTGAGATGGATAGGGTGAGTGAGTGAGGGCAAGTGAGAGAGTCACAGTGAGCAAGCAATGTGGGGTTTGATGTTGCCTGCCAACGCCCTTTGGGGGTTCAGCATGTCATGCTGAGCCCCAGATTCTGGCCCGTGCTTTTTCCTGCTCATGCATGCCAAGCTCAGATGGGCCCAATGGCCTGGCATTTTTAACTGGTCCTCAGGGAACAAAGATGCAGGGCTTGCCCTGGCAGTGTCTGAGAGGATGGGTGCCTCAGCCTGCCAAAACTCGATTTTTTGTTCTTTTTAAGCATGTAAAAAGCAGGTACCCCTGCAAACTTGCATAGTAGTTTTGGGGCTAAGTGTGAAGGTGGTGGGTAAAAAATCAGATTTTGTAGCAGCCTGTGGCCTCTTCTTGCTGAGCACAGGGTCCTTGCACTAGCCACTTATTTTTTTATTTTATTTTTTTCTGGAGAGAGGGTTTGTGGGCTGGTGTGTCCTGTGGTTAAGTTGTTTGTGTGGTAGGCTGTAGGGCAGAGGTTGTGAGTTCAGCCTGGGTATGGTTCCTGGTGTGTGCTGGCTAGGAAAAGCAGCTCCAGAGGCCTTGAGAAATATTTTTTGTGCCTCCTTGCCTCCCCCCACATGTCAAGCTCAGATGGGCTCCCTAAAACAGCTTAGCAATGTTAGGGCTCAGGGAACAAAAATGTAGGGCTTGGCATGGCCTATAGGGGGTTCAGCATGTTACACCAAGCCCCAGATTCTGGCCTGGGCTTCATCTGGAGCCCTGGCAGTGTCTCTGAGGATGGCTAAATGCTTTTTATTGGTACTTTTTTTAATGTTTGGGCCACTGAGACCATTGCAGCCCTTTCATTTAAAAAGCGGGCACCCCTGCAGGCTTGCATAGTAGATTGGGGGTGGAGCACGAGGGTGGCAGGTAAAAGAAGAGACTTTGTGGCTGCTTGTGGCCTTGTGGAAAATGGGGTCCTTGCACAAGGCACTCATCTTTGCTGGTGCTGCCACCTAGCACAGTGTTTACTGGGGGAAAACAGGACTTCTAAGTCCCACAGAGTCCATCTTCTGATCCCGGAAACTTCTCTTTGACACATAAACCCCAAACAATAAACACCTCCAATCCAATAGCCAAAGCCTTATATGAAGCATCTCTACCCCCAGTCCTGGTCAAATGAAGTGTTCAACCCGGAGTCTCAAGACAACTCCCTCTGCCTGCATATCCAGGATCAAAGATGATGACCCAGTCTAGTCACTCCTGACCAAAACCAGATACACCACACCAAAGAGAATGCACCCATTTAAATGAACCCAACCAGACATCTCACCTTAATTCCCGACAAAAGGGATCCTAGGCCTCAGGCAGCCCAACCCCATCCAAACCTCCAAAAATACCCAGCTAGACCTCCTCCACCATGTAAAGCCCTAAAAAACACCTAAGTAAATTCACCTTAACACACACAGCCAGGCTGCAGCAATAGCTCTAAGCCTCTACCTGTTGCAGGCTCCAGGCAGCACTTACCCAACCCGGGCTCCCAAATCTACAAGCAAGCCTCCCAGAACACCTCCACTAGACAACTGCTATCTAGGCAGTCAGGACAACACTCCAGTTCTCAACACAATACTCTATTGGAGCACTCACCCAACTCCCATCATGCCTGCAACCAAGTCCACACTCCCATACCTCAGTTATCCAGGCTGTGCCAGACAAATCACCACTCCGACTCACAGGTTGTACCCAGCCAAGACTCCCTGCCACAACAAAGCCCCACCTGAACCAGAAGAACCTACACCCCTGCCATAGCACAAGAACCAAACCTAGCCAGAGCCCCACCCAATCAATCCAAGCCTTGAACCAGAGAAGCCAGGGCCCTACCTCCAGCCAATTAGCTCAGCCCCAGCCCCCAAAACTGACTACAAACCAGCCAGAGCCCCACCCAACACTCCCACTGAGCCCCTGTCCCTTCATTCCCCCTGCGCATCAGGCCAGGCCCCACTTAACAAGAAGCTCCAGGGCTGCCACCACCTGACCCACAGCACAATTACCCTCAGCACCTCCCAAAGCCATAAACTACACACACAGGGCGGCACAGAGGTGGCAGCACTTGGTTGCAGGCATGATGGGAGTTGGGTGAGTGCTCCAATAGAGTATTGTGTTGAGAACTGGAGTGTTGTCCTGACTGCCTAGATAGCAGTTGTCTAGTGGAGGTGTTCTGGGAGGCTTGCTTGTAGATTTGGGAGCCCGGGTTGGGTAAGTGCTGCCTGGAGCCTGCAACAGGTAGAGGCTTAGAGCTATTGCTGCAGCCTGGCTGTGTGTGTTAAGGTGAATTTACTTAGGTGTTTTTTAGGGCTTTACATGGTGGAGGAGGTCTAGCTGGGTATTTTTGGAGGTTTGGATGGGGTTGGGCTGCCTGAGGCCTAGGATCCCTTTTGTCGGGAATTAAGGTGAGATGTCTGGTTGGGTTCATTTAAATGGGTGCATTCTCTTTGGTGTGGTGTATCTGGTTTTGGTCAGGAGTGACTAGACTGGGTCATCATCTTTGATCCTGGATATGCAGGCAGAGGGAGTTGTCTTGAGACTCCGGGTTGAACACTTCATTTGACCAGGACTGGGGGTAGAGATGCTTCATATAAGGCTTTGGCTATTGGATTGGAGGTGTTTATTGTTTGGGGTTTGTGTGTCAAAGAGAAGTTTCCGGGATCAGAAGATGGACTGTGTGGGACTTAGAAGTCCTGTTTTCCCCCAATAAACACTGTGCTATGTAAAGTTGCTAGGTCACCCTGGTTTTTATGAGGGCAGCTGCATGTGTATAACCTTTAAGTTTGGGTTGGGGGTAAAACCTTGCTTTAGGCCTCCTTTGAGCAGGGCTAGGTGTATAGATGGTTTTGGGGTGCTTCAAACAAAGCTTTGGCTCAGGAGTTGGAGGTGTCTCCCTTCTGGGGCTTATGTGTCCAGGGGAGGTTTCAGGGTTCAGAAGATGGACTGTGTAGGGCTTTGTTTTTTGAGGAAAGGCAGATTCCCTGTGCCATGTACAGATGCTAGGTCACACTGTTTGTTCTAAGGCCAGGTGGATGCTTATGTCTGTCCAAGTATGGTAGATATTGGGTTTTGAGGGCTCTGGGGTTTGGTTTCCTTGGATCAGGGTGAGGTACGCTGGTTTGTTTGAAGTACCTCAAACAAGGCTTTGGTTTTGGAGGTGTCTCATTCCTGGGTCTGATTTGGAGCTTGTGTGTCAAGGGGAGACTTCAGGATTTATGAGATGGACTGTATGGGGCTTCAGGAAGTTTGGGGAAAGCCAGTGTCCCTGTGCAGTGTACAGGTGCTAGGTGGCCTTGGATATTCTGAGGCCAGGTGCATGGTTATATCCCTCCAAGTGTGAAAGGCTTTGGGTTTGGAGGGGGCACAGGTTAGGCTTCCTTGGATCAGGGTGAGGTGTACAGATGGCTTTCAGGGGCCTCAAACAAAGCTTTGGCTCAGGGGTTGCAGGTGTCCCCTGCCTGGGGCTGGTTTGGAGTTTGTGTGTCAAGGGTTAAAAGATGGATGGGGGGGAGGGGCGTTATGATGTTTGGGCAAAGGCAGGGTCCGTGTACCACATACAGTTGATAGGTGACCTTGGTTTTTCTGAGGCCAGGTGGATGCTTATGTCCCTGCATCAGGACAACACAAATCCATTCATGAGAACTCTCTGGGTCCTACCCTGTAGCCAGTTTCCCATCCACTGAATTGTCGAACAGCTGAGCCCACAATCTTCCTGTTTTCCCTCTAGAGTCATGGGATACTGGCAACAGATGGGACCCTCTGTTTCTCTCAGGATGGAGTTACCTATGATGAGTACCCGGCATCTCTTCTTCTGGGTCAACTTGCCTCCTTCTGTGCATGGAGTGACCTCCTCTCCAGAAGTTTCCTCCTCACTTTTCTCTTCCTCCACTGTTGGCAGGGCCTCATATCTGTACCCCAGATAGACTGGGGGAGCTGGTACTGCACCACCATGAGCACCCCTGGTGCTGGAGGGAACCTTCTGCCATTCCGCTGTGGAGGGCACCTCCTGGGGCTCTTCTTCCTTTGGTTCATGACCCTGCAGGGAAAGGAAATACCTGTCAATTTTATCCTCTGCTTCCCTGATCGCCCCTCAGTCTACTAACCTCCTCCTGGAGCTCCCTCACCTGCCCCTCCAAGGCCCTAAGATGGGTACCTGAGGGAGAGGTGTGGGGACCCCCATTTCCTGCCCCCCCTGGCTCCACCAGGCATCCCCCGCAGGCCAAGGGGCAGGGTGATGCCAGGTCCCCCATGGGCTTCATCTGGGTGGAGACCTCAGAGAAACTCTGGGTAGTCGACACCCCCTGGGCAGAGGCTCTAGTAACACTCCACATCAATACCAGTTATTTATTTATTTATTTTTTAAATGTGGTACCTTCACCTCTCCTTTGCCAAAGATTTCCTCCTGCCCCCCCCATGGTGCAAGTCAAATTGTTGCCATCAAGCTTGTAGGTATGTTGGGGATTGTTTGCCCCCAGGTGGAGCACCTTGCACTTCTGAGTGGTGAACTTCATCTGGTTCTGGTCCACCCACCTCTCCAGCCTGTCCAAGTCTGCCTGTATCTGCATCCTATTTTCTGGCATGACCACGCACCCCCATAACTTGGTGTTGTCCACAAACTTGGCCAGCAAGCTTTTCAACCCCACATCCAAATCATTGATAAAAATCTTGAAAAGCACCGGTCCAAGCACAGACCCCTGAGCGACACCACTGGCCACTTTGCATCAGGACAATACAGATCCATTCATGCGAACGCTCTGGGTCCTACCCTGTAGCCAGTTTCCCATCCACTGAATTGTCAAGCGGCTGAGGCCACAATTTTCCTGTTTTCCCACAAGGATATCATGGAATACTAGATCAAATGCCTTTTGGAAGTCTAGGTATATAATGTCTACCGAGTCTCCCATGTCCAGGTGGTGTGAGACGTAGTTGTAGAAGGAGATGAGATTGGTAAACAAGACCTACTCACAACAAAGCCATGCTGGCTGGCATTCAGAATCTTATTTTCTGCAAGCGTATCACACATAGATTCTTTAATGAGATTTTCCAGGATTTTCCCTGGAATGGAAGTTAAGCTGATTGGCCTATAGTTGCCATGGTCCTCCCTCTTCCCCTTCTTGAAGATGGGCACAATGGTGGCCCCCTTCCAATCTTCCCTGTGTGCCATGATTTCTGAAAGAGTTTGTCAGGGGTTACACAATGACCTCAGCCAGCTCCATCAGCACTCTCGAATGGAGTCCATATAGTCCTGCTGGCTTTTGTAGTTGGTTTTTCACCAGCTCAGAATCCACAGTGGGAAGGCTATCATTCCCACCATGCCCCTGTGATCCGTATCTCACTTGTCTTTCCCCTTGGTTCAGTGAAATACCAAAGCAAAGTGGACATTCAGGAGTTCAGTTTTTTCCTGAGTGTTCATTACCATCTGTCCTGAGGTGTTAAGCAGGGGCTCCATGCTTCCATTTGTTTTCCTTCTGCTCCCTACATACCTAACAAAGGTCTTTTTATTGTCCTTGACTCCCTGGCTAACTTAAACTCAATTGCCACCTATATCAAATGCCCAGGGTGTCACAGTGCAGCACTCAGGCAGCAAAGAGAAGAGTTGGCAGTATGAAGAGCTGCCTCTAGCTGGTAAGTCCATGTTGTGGTAGGGGAGGTGGGAGGGAAGGGGTGTAGGGGGAGGGCAGATCAATGCCCCCTATGGTGAGGGAGCTGGCAGGGGTGGGTGCTGCCCAGGCAGGGAGGGGGTGTGGAGCCACAGCTTGCAGGTAGGGGGAGTTGCTTGCACCCTGGGAGGGCATGGAGGGAGGGGTGTGTTATCCCCAGATCTGTGCAGGATGGGGCGGGCTGCAGCTGGGGCTGCGTGGGGCTTTTCACAGTGGGGGCTGGGCTTGGAGTGGGCACTGGCAGCGCTGGGAGGATGCTGTATCCACTCCAAATTTTGCTGTCACTGCCACCGGCTGTCTGGTACAGCCCCAACTTTTCCCAGCATGTGGGTGGAAGCGAGGCATTGAGTGGGGGATGTGCTGGGTGGCTGACGGTGGCAACACTGGGAGTGGAGTGGTGGCAAATTTTGGGGTGGATGCAGCATTCTCTCAATGCCACTGGTGCCTGCTCCAAGCCCAGCCCCCACTGAGAAGAGCCCTGCTCAGCCTGCCCTGCCCCATGCAGATCAGGGGAGAACACGTCCCCCTGTGCCCTCCCAGGGTGCAAGCAGTCCCCCCACACCATGAGCCAGAGCTCTGCCTCCTCTTTCACCACAGTGGGCATTAATCTGACCTCCCCACTCCCCTCCCACCGCGTGGGCATACCAGCTGGAGGAAGCTGTATTGGAAATCGGATCGGTTTTGGCCTATATGCCTCCTTAAATATCGGCTGTCAGTATCAGCCCCCAAAATCTCTATCATGTATCCTTTTTACTGTTGTATCTTGAGTACATATAAATATGTACTTTTAATAATTTAAAAACTAACAAGCAGATTTTTTACAGAAAATATTCCTAATAGTCTTACAGCTGTGCGTGTATATATTTGCCATATTTCAAATACCTCTGGCCTCTATTTTCCACCTTTTGATTTTGATGAGATTAAGTGGAGCTATTGGACAATCAGGAGATAAGAGGAACAGACAAAGAGAACAAAACCATTGCAGAGAAATTAAACATTTTTTTTAAATCTGCCTTTACTGTGGAAGACATTAGGGAGAATTTCATAGCAGAGCCAGTCTTTTAGAGACTTGGCCCTGTTCAACCAAAAGCCAGCACAAGCATATTAGTTGCAAATAGAAATTTTTCAGAACCAGATAGGAGTTTTGCAAGGTCATCAAGTAGAAAACCACATTCATCCTAAAATCACCAACTGCAAATCAAAACCTGACAGCTTCTTTTACCAAAGAAGGGATTAAGACAGCACTATCTTGTGCTGAAACAGGCAAAGCTGCTGACCCTGACCACATTTTTCTTCAACACCTCATCAGGCTCAGGCCTATAGCCCAAGACTGGCTATGCAGTAGGGCGATATGAAGCTTCAGGTGATGATTTGGAAAAGATCTGGCCTGATTTGGTGGCCAAATCTCTGAATCCAAATTGAATCAGGGAACCAATTAAAAGGTCTGAATCAATTCAAAGCTCTCAGAATATTCAGAAAAAATTTGGAGAGCTTTCATGATTTGGACAGTCCCCGTATGCTGCAGCAGGGAGCTAGAGCCAGACTAGCATCTGGTAAGTACAAGGAGCAGGGGAGCAGAGAGGGGACCATGGGGGGGACCCCTGCCAGGCCCCATCTCCCACCTGCTTCCTCAGTGCCCCCCCCATGGCTGCCCCACCCAACTCAGCTCCCGGTACTTTAAAAAAAAGCCCCTCACTGGGTGCTGCTGAGTGAGAGGTGATCCCTGTTGCCCAACACTGCCCCATGCTTCATGGGGGGCTCTGCATGAGATCCCTGACCTCCCCAGTCTCTCCCAAGTCCCCCATGGTTGCCCCACCCACCACAGCTCTGGCCCTTTAAGGAAAAAAAATCAAGAAAAGCCCTGGGACTCACCATGCCTGTAGCCACCTTGGGGCTTCAGAGGGCTTGTGCAGAGCCCAACCCCCATGTGGCATGGAGCAGTGGGGATTGCCCACCAACCAGCAGGAATGGTGAGTCCAGGATTTTCTCCATTTTTTTTTCTTAAAGGGCCAGAGCTGGCCTTGTGCACAGCCCCCCACTAATCATGGGGCAGTGGTGGGGGGAGCAGGGATCACCCCCCACCCAGCAGGGCTAGTTAGTCAGGGCTCTTTTTTTTTTTTTCTTCAAAGTGCGGGGAGCTGGGGTGGGTTGGCCAGCCATTGGGCTGGGAGGTAGGGGATGGGCCTGGGTAATTCAGATATATGGCATGAATCTACAAATCTGATTCAGTTGAATTGATTCAGGGCAGTGATTCGAATCAACAAATTGAATCACTGTCCCCCAAATTGGCTGAATCCGAAGCAAATACTAGCCACTTCACACAGGTGTACTACGCAGCTTTCTGTCAACATGCATGCATCATTACAAGATACCAGAAATGTGGTGCAAGGCATTACAGAAGCCAGGGAAAGACCTGGCAGACTTAAAGAGCTACAGACCCTTATTACTTCTATCAGTGGTCTATAAACTCCTAGAACAGGTTATCCTGCACTAGATCACACCAAATGTTGACCAACAGCTGCCACATTTGCAAGCAGGCTTCAGAAGAAACCAATCAACCCTTGACCATGAGGCAACTCTTACAACTGATATTGAGAGAGCCCTTGAGAATCGAGAAAAGTTGGAGTGGTTTTAGATTCATAGGTTCATAAACATTAGGGCTGGAAGGGACCTCAGAAGATCATTGAGTCCAGCCCGCTGCCCAAGGGGCAGGAAGTCAGCTGGGGTCATAGGATCCCATCAGATAAGCATCCAAATTTCTCTTGAAGGAGTTCAACGTAGGTGCTTGAACCACCTCCAGTGGTAGGCTATTCCAGACCTTGGGGGCTGGACATAAGGAAATTCTTCCTTATGTCCAGCCTAAAACAGTCTTCCGGGAGTTTATAACCATTCGATCTTGTCATCCCTTGGGGTGCTCTGGTGAACAAACGTTCCCCCAGATCCTGGTGGTCACCCCTGATAAGCTTATAGGTAGCCATCAGATGACCCCTGAGCCTGCGCTTTTCCAGGCTAAAGAGTCCCATAGCTCTCAGCCTGTCATCATCTGTTTTCCTGACCTCTGACCATGCACATGGCTCTTCTCTGGACCCTCTCAGGCTTCTCCACATCCTTTTTGAATTGTGGAGACCTAACAGGAGCCTATGACACAGTCTGGCACCCAAGCCTTCTTTATACGCTACTTACCACACTACCAGACAGAAGTCTGGTTAACTTCATCATGGAAATGTTCTTAAATAGGTCCTTTACTTTGAGTACATCATATGGACAAATCTTCATAAGAGACTCAGGAATGGAGTACCACAAGGCTCCATCCTAGCTCTCACCCTGTTTAACATCTACATGGCAGACTGTGTAAGCACCACATCAACTAAATGCATGTATCTGTGACCTGGCACTTGCTGCTACCAGCAATAACAAGTCATCAATAGAGGCCAGACAGAGCTATGACATGGAACTCATAGCTTCCTACCTATATAGAAGACCACCTCAACACTTTTCACCTGAACAATCATGTTGCAAATGCCAAGATAAGATTTGTTGTGCAGGGAAAAGAGTTACCCTTTGAGAAGACACCAGCCTACCTGGGTGTAACTTCAGACCAGTGGTTCCCAACCTCAGGTTGTAACCCAAATGAGGGTTGTGGGGGCAATACCAGCAGCACCACACACAAAGGATGAGCCACACCATGGGCGAGGAGCTCACCCGCCCCCACCTCCACACTGCCACCACTGCACTCTGCTCCCAGCAGTGGGTTGTGGCAAAAAAAGGTTGGGAACCACTACTCTAGACAGTAGCCTAACCTTCTGGTACCTCCTGGAGAAGTTGAGGCACAAAGTAACCTCAAGGGCAGCAGTCATTAAGAAACTGGCTGGCACAACATGGGGAGCCAACTTCTCTACCTTGAAAAGAACTACATTAGCCATGGTTTATGTGCCAGTGGAACAGTGCCTTCCTGTGTAAACAAATAGTGCCTACCTGCAAACTGGAGAGTGCCCTGAATATTCTGCACTACAAACAATAAGTGGCTGTTCAGTATACATGGAACAGGGAAAACATCTTAATTTTGGCAGGAATCCCCCTTTATGACATCAAGAGGTCTGGAATACTGCTTAACCTGGCAATCAAAACCCAACAGGAAGACTATCCACTACACGACATGATTGAAAAATACCCAACACAGAAATGTCTAAGAAGCAGAAAACCCCAACAGTATCCGCCAAAAACATCATAGAGGAAGCAGAAGACACCATACTGTCATCATGGCTCCAGAGAACACAACTATATACAACTACCATCCTCAACCCCTCCTGGTCATAACTTCCCATGTAAGGCATGGGCAAACCTGAATCAACTGCTATCAGGCTATGGAGACTTCAGTGAAATCAAACATAAAATGGGCCGTACAAATACACCATTATACCCCTGTGGCAAAGGAGATCAGACAGCCCAGCATATACTAACTGACTTCTCTCTATATGGTCCACCAGAGGGAGTGAACAGTTTGAAATATTGCAGTAATATTAATGGATCTACTCTTAAATGGTTGGAGGAGTTGACTTTCTGAAGTCATGTGCAAAAAGATTACCCTCCTCATGAGAGAGTTCTTCCTCTCATCTAACCTGAACTTCCCTTGCTGGAACTTGAGACCATCGTTCCTTGTTCTGTCATCTGCCATCACTGAAAACAGTCCAGCTCCATCCTCTTTGGAACCACCCTTTAAATAGTTAGTTGAAGGCTGCTATTAAATCCCTCCTCGGTCTTCTTTTGTTTGGACTAAATAAGTCCAGTTCCCTCAGCCTTTCTTCATAATTCATGTGTCCCAGGCCCCTAACTATTTTCATTTGCCCTCTGCTAGACTCTCTCGTCTTTGTCCTTTTTTTGGGCGGGGTGGGTGGAGGGGAGGCAGCAAAACTGAACACAGTACTCCAGATGTGGCTTCACTCACTAGTGCTAAATTGAGGGGAATAATCACCAGACATTCTAGATTTCTCTGCTTAAAAATTGCAAATTCTCAGATTAAAACCCCCAAAATCTGCATTTTTCCATGCTCCACCACTAGTATAGAATATAGGTATCAGTTGAACATAATGTTTTATTGATATATTTACAACTTCAAAGCATTTTGGAAGCCTACCAGTGCCCCAGTCATTATTATAATATAAATTCTAAATACCTGTATATTTTGGCATTTGATTTGAGCTTTTTTATCATAGAAAATAAGAGCTCTTGCTGCCTTCTGTGCTCACTGAAACACAGCTTCAACTCTAGCTGTCCACCCTGAGCTGCTTTGTGGCACTGAGCAACCCTGATACACCGTTGCCCTTCACTCGCAAGCCACAGCCCCCCAGCCCTGCTGTTGCCCTTCACTCCCAACCTGCTGTGTCTCTCATTCTGCCCCACTCTGCCCTCCCATGCTGAATCCTGGCTGCTGGGACACAGAGGCCCCTGGGTGGGGAGGGCAGCAGGGCAGGGAGCCCTAAGTTCTTCAGCAGGCACAAATCTGGCGGGGTCACAGGCCCCTCATGCCCTGCCCCCTCCCGTGGAAAGTGCTTAGTGGTGGGGAGCCAACCCCCTGTCACTTCCTGGATAAGCCACCCATGGCTCTGTCCTGTTCCCTGGCCAGGCCCTATGGCTGTGCATTCCTACCCCATCTTCAGGCACAACTCTAGTTATGCAGTGCCCCCAGCCTCTGCTGTCAGCCCTGCCCTACACCCACCCTCACTCTGGGAGGTCTCCCCATGTCAATGCACCCACCCCCACGACAGACTTAAATACAGGCAGCTAGGGGACCAGCTCTCCATTTGGCTCCATTGTTGACCACATACATGTGTACACATGCACATAGTGCCCCTATGTCTTGCTCCCCCCATCCCCAAACATCCTGGAACTCTGTCAGTCTGTAAGGGGAAAACCATGGTTCTCTGCACATTTTTCCTTGGTTATGGATACAAACTCCTGGAAGACCGCTTCAGGCTTAATACCAGGAAAAACTCCTTCACAGTCAGGTGTCCAGACTGTGGAATAAATTCCTTCCAGAGGTGGTTCAGTCACCTATCCTGGAGGTTTTCAAGAGGAGACCGGACAGTCCCCTCACTGGGGTCACCTAACCCCAGTTGTCTTCCTGCCTAGAGTGGTGGGGCTGGACCTAATGATCTGCAAGGTCCCTTCCAGCCCCTAACAATCCATGAATTTATGAATGGAAAACCTGGATCCCTGATAATCACTTCCTTCAATCTGCTGGCAACTCTCCTACTAATGCAGCCCAGTATGCTGTTTGTCTTCTTCGCAACAAGAGATTTACAACTGTTGGCTCATGTTCAACTTATCACCACTGAACTGATTCCTACCCCAGTTCCTTTTCTGCAGAGCTGCTGCTTAGCAGCCTGTACCAGTACCAGTGCATGAAACTGTTCCATCCTAAGTGAAGGACTTTGCACTTGTCCTTATTGATCCTCATGGGTGCATCCACACATGCAGGCACATGCACTTGCAGCAGCTCAAATAGAAGCAGCACAAGTTTGAGCCAGGGCTTTTTGCCTTAGTGCACATGCCTGGACATGCACTTGGGTGTTGGGCAAATTGTGCCACTTGAGAGAAAAATAACCATGCTTGGATCCTCCTGGATCTGCAGCCCAGGGAAGCTAAAGCACCTGTGCTGGCCCCAGCAGTATAAAAAGCTGCTCAGTTAGGTCATGTTTTATTGCTATATTTACAATGCTAAAGTAACTTGGAAGCCTAGGAGTGTTGTTATAATCATAATAAAATCTAAATATATGCTTTTGGTTTTCTTATCACGTGATGGGTGTGTGATGGGGGGATGTGCGTTTGTAGTGGGGGGTG
>NW_017728943.1:43173872-43217228 GCF_001723895.1 Crocodylus porosus
GGGGATGGTGGTGGGTGGGTGCATGGGTGACTGGTGCTGCCTTAGTCGGGGGGCACATGCCCCACCCAGCAACCAGTCAGCGACTGGGGGGATCCCCCCATGGCCAATCTTGCTGACCGGGGGTGTTCCTGAGCAGCCAATTATGAGGCAGCTGATTGCTGCACCCACTTCCAGAAGTGGCTGCAGCCCCCAGTCACTCCTTGGCTGGTGCTTCCTGGGGGGACACCAGTGCTCCCCCCTGTCCCCACTGCCCATCACCTAAGCAGTGAGTGCAACCAGTTAGGGGGTGCACTGGCACTCTTAGGGGGTGCATGTGCACCACCATTCCCCCTTTACGTGTCACCACTTCCTTCCAGAGGTGGTTCAGTCACCTATCCTGGAGGTTTTCAAGAGGAGACTGGACAGTCCCCTCACCGGGTGTGGGCAGACTATGGGTGTGGGGGGACCGTTGTGGGTGGGTCTCCTTCCCCTCACAGGGCACAGCCCCCGCAGCACATGGATTGCCCCCCTGCAGGGTCCAAGCTCCCTCCCCCGCAGGCCAAGAGCCTCCCTCACAACCCCACTGCACAGCTGGAATTTACCAGCAGCAGCATCGGTGATCAGGGCTCTTGGAGCCTTGTGGCAGAGCTCCCCGTGGGGCAATGGGGCTCAGATCTGGCTGCTTGGCACCCACACTGCTGCTGCAGCATTGCACAGGTGCAGCCCAGCTCATCAGGGCACCAAATGGTGATGTGCATTGGCTGGCAACTTGGGGCACTCTGGCTGTCACCTGGGGCCAGCACCACTCAGCCCCAGTGGCCCTGAGTTGCCCAACAGCACACAGCACCCTGCCAAGCCAGGCCACACCTGTGTGATGCGGCAGCAGAAGTTTGAGTGCCAGGTAGTCGGGGCCAAGCCCCACTGACCTGCGCAACATGGGTGGGCAGGGGAGGGGGGCGACTCTGCCACAAGGATCTGAGCGGCCCTCACTGTTGCTGCTAATGATGGTGAGTGTGGACTGTGCAGGGGGGGATCCAAGTGGGAAAGTAATCAGGTTGCTGAAGAAACCAGCGGGGCCTGGGGAAATGAGCGGGGGCTGGGGGAATGGATGGGGAGGAGTGAGCAGTGGGGCTGGGACCAGGTGCCCCCCATGGTCCCCTTCCCCCTCCTCCAACCCCCTAATTACCTGGCACAAAGCTGGGTCCAAGTTCCTGCAGCCTGCACTGCTGCTTGCTGTGCAAGGGCAGGCAGTGTGCTTCAGCACCGCACAACGGCCAGCCATTGAAATGCTCTGGCTAGCTATCAAAGCGGCTCTGTGGAGGACCCAAGCTTCCTGTTGCCTCAGGTCATGGTCTGAGACTGTGCCCTGCCCACTTTTTTCCCCCTGGAGTATTTTTTGGTACTTGGATATGCAGGTATTAAATTTTTCCCCTGTGCTGCAAATATGCAGTGTGGGGAAAGTTTTTTTTGTTCCTGCACGTGCATCTTGCAGCATCTCAAAGGGGTTTGAGACTCTGCAAGAGGTATGTGCATGCTCATGTGGATGCACCCCATGAGATTTCTTTTTGTTCACTCCCCCAATTTGCCAAGAGCTCTCTGAATCCTACCCCTACCCTCTACTGTCTACTGCTCCTTGCAGCTTGGTGTCATCTGCAAACTTGCTGAGGGTGCTCTCCATCCCATCTTCCAGGTCATGGATGAAGTTCTTGAAAAAAAACTGCCCCAAGGCTGAGTCTTAGGGCACTGCACTTGATACCGTCTTTGAGCTAAGTGACATCCAGCCATTGATTTACTACCCACTGAGCTTGATGATCCAGCCAATTTTCTATGCACCTTGCAGTCCATTCATCCAATTCAACTTCTTTAGCTTGCTTGCAAGAATGTTGTAGGAAACCCGTTCAAAAACCTTGCCAAAGCCAAAGTATATCACATCCACTGCTCTTCCTGCATCCACAGAGTGTGTATGAAAATATTCCCAGTGTAGCAGATGGTAGGAATGAGACACTAAGCACATTCATACTATTGTATTTATTGTTGTTAGGCAAAACACAGTTTTGACACAACAGTGGGCATGTTTACACGTGCTATTAATACTGTGCAGTAAAATGCTGGGAGCACATCTACACTAGTCCAGAATGAAACTTTACTTTATGCCTGTCACTGAGTTCAATAGTATCTTTCTGTTCTTTTAATTTTGGCTACAATGTATAGTGTACACACTTAAACATGAGAAAGTGCTGTCAGCACCAGGAAGAAAATAAAGAAAGGTATGGTGCAGATTTAAATGTTCCAGAAAACAGCATTTGATCTTCTAGTCTGTCAAGGTTAGGTCATCAATAATATTTTCATAATCAGGGCATCTTTTCACATTCTAATGCTGTTGAGGTTTGCTCATGAGAGGGATTGCAAATCATGCCAGATAACTCCATAGCTCTGACTGATAAACTTCTTTAGAGAGACAAGAATTTTGTCCAAGTGTTCCCCACCTCTCTCCTCTTCTTCCCCCACCTAAAAAAAAGAAAAGAAAGAGTAATGGCACTGTAGGGCAGTACAGGGAACTGTTTGGTAAAAATAACCCAAATAAACACAGAAATTTAGTTCTATCTGATTGTATTTTATTTATTTATGTATTTATACAGTGAATAAATAATGCATAATCAGTGTGTTATTATGACTTCTCCACCAAAAATAGTTTAAAAAAATTAAGTTCTAGAACATACAGGATGAAGTCCTGTCTTGACTGAGGACAATTTCAAAGCATGTATGTTGTGTACAACAAGTCCAGATTTTGATTGATAATATGCAATACTAACACAACAGGGTCACCTCCTATGAATGCACCAAATCACCCAAATAATTCTATTGATTCAGATCACGCTGGGGAGATCTCGATGGGAACCTTTAAGATTTCAGAAAACGGTGATGCTGCTGCTACTGGTTCAATAGGTGGCACAGTGTGTGGTGAGTATTGAACTACTGGCCTATCATTGAGTTAGAGTGCTCTGTGCTGTAAGCATGGTCTTTGCAGATTAGAAGGGAAAATCAGCACTCTAACTGTGGTCAGCTCTCCATTTCATTTCTAATATCACTTAATGCATCATTTAACAAGGCATCCATTATGATTGGCTCACACAGTAACAGGGGCAAGAAATTTCCCTAGAATTTATAAAGGTCTAAGACATTCTCACCTGAGCCTGTCCTCTTCTGATTCATTGTTCAGTTTCTGCTTCTTTGGTAGGTTACCACAGTTCTTATATATTTGTTCCTGTACAATGCATCTGTGTTTTGTATCTATGTATGTTGGGGCTTAGCCTGGGTTAAAGCTATGTGCCTGGTGACCCAGTACATTTGCTGCCCTGGCTGTTGGTCTCTTGATCACTTGTCTGGACTCCACTGTGGTGGGCCCGAATCTGGCCTGCCATGTCTTCATGTACTTCTGATGTTATTGATTGGGAGGTGCTAATTTCCACCACAGTTGGCCAATGGCAACCCAGCTAGGACTTTCTTCTGGAGCTCCAACCTCCCTTACACCCAATCCTAGCACCACCCAGATGTTATGCTGTTGTGTATGCACATAGGTCTTAATGGGTGATCTGCCTTTTTGTTTCTTCTCTCATATAGGTTCATAAGTATCTCAATGGAACCAAAAATGATGTTGACTACTGGACTTCCTCTCAGCCTCAGGTAAGTCTCGTGGGCTGTCTTGAGAAGGCTTTTTATACCCACTTTCTGTCTCTGAGGGGTGCATGCCCTCTAATGATACAAAACAAAAAACAATGAATGCAAAAGAAAATAAAACTCCATCTGGGGCTTTCATTCCTTTTTCTGGGTGTTACTTGACTCTGACTGGTCGTTCTCCTTCTTCTGTTTCCTGGGGTGGAGGTTCTGCCAATGTGGCCTCCTCACCCTGCTGGCCTGCCTGCCTGGGGCTATGATAGTCAAAAAAACAAAATGACAAATGAAAGAACATAAAAAGTCAAAAATGTTGATTAAGGCCCGACTGCTTTTCCCCCAGCTGGCCTTTCTCTTGGGGGAGCTCCCCCACTGCTTTGCCCTGTAGCTTCTTCAGTGCTGGTGTCTCTTGACCTAATTGAGATCCCCTGAGCTCTCTTGCCAGTTTCCTGCCAGCTCCCGAGTACTGGGAAAGTCCCACTCGATGTCTCTGGTCCCAGGATGCAATTCCCTTTTCTCTGGCTCTTTGCTCTCTTCCCTCCCCTCTTCCATCATGTGCACCATCCTTCCACTACTTCGGGGATTGTCTAGCCACACAGAGCAGCTGCTCCAGAACCAAGACTCCCTGGGCATTCTCCTTGCTTCTAACACTGTCTTCTCTGGCTTTGTTGGCTTGTCTTCATCTATGGTAAGTTTTATTTAATTTCTCTGCTCTCCTTTACAATGTAGTTACAACTGTTGTTTGGACTTTCATCAGCCATTGCATTTTGATCAATGCAATATCTTTTTCTCTACCTTTGATAAGTATAATTTTGCCCAGTTGATATCTCTCCAAAATGCTGCTAGCCTGTTGCTTTGATCATGTTGCTCATTCATACATTCCTTTACTGATTTCCCTAATCCTTCACAACAGAAATAAGCTCCTTGTCTTGAGAGCCTTCATTGCTTGCTTATTAGATTTTCTGTTTTACACTGAAGTGCTTTTCTTACGTTGTTCTGTAATACCTAGGAGACGCTCTCTGTAACTGTCTGCAAATCTACTTTATCATCCTCTAACTTAAAGCTGCTGTGATACCTCCCTGATAACAATGTGGTGTGACTCCTGCTTATTATGCTGACCATCTTTATCTCCTTATTTCCTTCTGCTCCTCCATCTGTTGTCTTATGGCCTCTGCTTGGATGGTAAGTTATTTGGGGCAGGAATGGTTTTTATGTTTTGTTTGTAGAGTGCCTAGAACAGATGTCTAAGCTTATGTTTCCTAGGTGCCATGGAAACAACAATAGTTCCTTTTGGATTTGGTTTTTGTGAGAGTAAAAATAGTAATTTGGGTAATTAAAGTATTCCTGTCACAGTTCTTACACCACAATTGGATCCAATACCTGTTGCTAATTGAATAGTTTAGTATTTTCAGGGCTGCTATTGCTAGGGTAACTCTAATCCTATGGATACCTCACATTCTGATTTAAAAGAACACAAAGCACCCTACATATCAAAGAATTCATACTCCTTAGCAGCAGGCTCATTTTCCTTTAAAAATACCTGTATGGCTGATAGGTCTCTAATGGCTATCAGAGGGTTACAGTGGCTGCTGTTCACAGAAAAGTACTTAGCTGTTCTTACCTTAATTGTTCTCAACTTTGTAATATGATGTATTACTGGAGAGACCTGATTAGTGACCATCTTCTCATCTACTTACTATCTTAAAAAGTTCCAGCTGCATTTCAAGAGCTATGTGGACAATTTCACCCAATCTCACGTGTCTGAGATTAATTTATTTTAAAACCCTTAGAAATTTAGAAGTAGGGAAATGTAAAAGTTTATATAATGTCATTACTACTAACACTTAAGTTAGTATTGTGATTTCATTAACTTTTTAGCTTTTTTCTGTTAGGCTTACCAGTTGAAGTAAACTATTAAAACAGTGAAAACTCAGTTTAACAGACCATGTCCAGAGTTATTTCAGTACTTTAGCTCCTTATCTCAACCTCCTTTTCCCCATTAGCTCCTTACAGAGGTGAGTTTGTTTTGCATCTATACAGTAATTACACTATTTGAAAAACAAACAAACATAACTTTACATTGTTTTTGAATTATCCTTCCTTTAACCTTTAAATGGTTTCATTGTTTCAATTTAAGGAATGAAGAGACAAGATGCATAGATTGAACTTATATAATAAATCCACTAGAGGTCTCTGTCTGCCATAATATCAAATCATTCTGGCTCTGCTACAGTTAACTTAAATTTTAATGTGGGTTTAAGTAACACCTATGTGGAAAAATGTACTGCTGTATCCATGTGCTCAAATATACAAGTTACTAGAACCACATCTTGACTTTTGGCTTACAAATTTTGTACACTGACTAAACTCTATCACTGGGAAACACTTATGTATATGATGATGTATTTTCAGGCACAAACTGATATATAAAGTACTAATACTTTCAGTATGTGTGTGTAGGTTGGAATGCTGCATGCACAAGATGGGATGCCTATATCAGTCCAATGAATTGGGGTCACCCAGTGAGGCCCTGGCAGAATAACAAAAGCATTGAATGTGTTTTCTGTATGTTGCTCTTTTATGCCAGCTGTGAAATGAAAAAAAAATCTGAATCAACCTTACTTTCAAAATATCCAACTAATGCCAGAATGAGAGGCTCAAAGTTTAAATTCTAATATGTAATCTTTCTCCCTCAACTTGACTTGACTTGAATCAGTCTTTTAGGTGAGTCATTTTATGATGTGAAATCCTGTTTTCTCTCCAGTTGAAAGATTTCATTGAATCTGATACTTTCCAGGAAGATACTAACAGCTTTTCAAGATTAGTGGAGCATTGCTATAGCGTAAGAAGTAGATGAACTGAAATGTATAGTCTCTTTGTTGATTTCTGCCAACCAGTAGAAATAACCAATCCACACTTTAAACCTGTAACTTGCCCTTTATGAACCATTTTTAAAAGGATAATAAAATTACATACTTCAGTTATAGTTACCACTTACACAGTAGCCAGCTAGGCTAGGGATATAAGTTACACATAAACTGAGGTGATCAGGAACAGGTTTAAACCTGTAACAGAACAGAAGTTCAGTGCCCATAAACCACTTTCAAAATGACCAAAACCAGTTTACAACCTGTTTGGATGTAGTATCACACTTAACTGATTTAGGTCAAACTGGTTTATAGAACTTCTGTCCCAGATCCCTTCCTGGTCAAGTTAATCATAGTTGCCCAGGATGCTTTGCAACCCTGATTTGTGCTGCCTGTTCCAGCAGAGCAGGTACTGCCTCACCCCTCTTCTCCTTAGTCTGCTTCCTGCCTGTGTCCATCAGCCCATAGGGATGGAGGGAGCAGACCCCCAGCCTTGCTAACCAGGGTCTACACATCAAGTGCGGGGAGGGAAAGCCCCATGTATTGTGAGCTTTTCAGACCCTGACAGCCGTCCCCCCTCTTCCTTCCCAGCTGCTGATTGCCACAGAAGGGAGGGAGAGGAAGTCCCCCCTCCCCCCCGCAGCCCAGCATGGGGGCACCAGTGAGCCCCTGCCTTTAGGGGTTTCCCCCACCCCAGCCTGGGGCAGCCCTAGGGAGCTGAGGGGGATTATTCCCCTCCAGAACCTTTCCTTAGCCCCTGCAAGCCTCAGACAACTTCAGGGAGTGGAGGGAAGTTCTTTTGCTTCTCTACAGCTGGTTTTGCCTTAGCTGCTGTGAGTCTCAGGCAAAACTAACTCAGGGGAGCAGAGGAATTTCCATCCTCTCCCTAAGCTATCCTTAAGACTCCAGTAGCTAAGGCAAGGTGTTGGTGTTGGGAAGAATTTCCCTTAGCTCCCTGGGTCTTCCCAGGGCTGAGGGACCCTGGGCTGGGGGAAAGCCCCCCAAGGCGGGGGCTTCCCAGCACCCCCATGCTAGACTGTATGGGAAGGCATCTGGCTGAGAGGACTTCTCTTTTGCTCCTGTGGCTGAAGCAATCAGCAGCTGGAATGGGGTGGGGAGAGAATTCCTCTCACCTCCCTGGGACTGCCTGGGCTGGGAAACCCAGTCTGAGTGAAAGCTCCCCCAGGGTGGACCACCAACCAGACAGAGGGTTCCTAAACCCCTGTAGATGGGGTTGGGGATATCTGACTGGGCTGGCAATGGTCAGCAGGCTGGGAGATGTGCTCTAGTGCCCCCCCCCTTCTGCTTACTGGCCTAGGTCAGTGAAGACCACCCCCTTGCCTTTCCCAATTAAAAGCTGAATGTCGGTTAAGTTGGTTATTGGTTCAACCTACACAGCTTAGAGGAAGCTGCCTAGATTGAATCAATTCAGCCTCAGGATTTTTGACTGTCTGTACTTAGCTTTAGGTACTACCCACCCTCCAATATGTGGCAGGTTTACCAATAGCTGCTCAGTGCATCTGGTCTTGGTGAATCTTTATTGTGATTGGTGGAGCCCTTCCACCAATCGGGTGATTGCTGGGGAGGAGCTTGCCCCATCCCTACCCAGAGTCATGAGTTGCTGGGGAAAAGGATTCCTACAGGGGAGGGGAAATTCCTTCTGGTTAGTAAGATGCTCCTGGAGGGGAGGTCCCAGGGGAAGAGGGCCCCCTCTGAGTTTATAGGCTTTATTGGGGTTTGTGGAAGGCCCAAGGGGCATTCAGCCTTTCCCCTCCCTCTAGTCACTGGAGTACAGCCAAGGCCTTAGGAACAGCCTGGGCTTTGGGGACTTTTGAAGAGTCAAGTTTTTTTTTTTATTTATTTTGTATGTGCCTTAGATTTTGTGAAAGAGCACCTCATATTTTGTAGCACTATATCTTGTATTTTGCAAAAGAATGCAGTTAAATGGATGGATAATATCCTAAGTACCGCCTCTGGTTTTGAGAGTGCTTGGCAAGTGCAAGAGTGAGCATGATAAGAAAGGCACCAGGACTCAGTAGCATAATTGCAGGTGAGAAAGCAGGGTACCAGCCTTGGGTGTTGCCTTAGAAGCAGCACCATAATGGCGCAGGGACACTTCAGCAGCAGCAGCAACAACTGCAAGTGGGCAAATGGTGGCAGGGAGCAGCAGCTGATGGTTTCCTTCTCCCCACCTCTACTGCCACCTTTCTAACTTGCTGAACTTGCTAGTTATGCCTCTCCCAAGACCTGATATACTTCAGTGGCAATGCTGTAAGTACATGGCTAACTGGAATACACTGGTACTCTTACATAGGCAGTCCACTAATGTAACTATAGGTGGGCAAGCAGGGCACTAGCCCTGGGAGCCAGTTTAGAAGAGGTGGAAGAATGGTGGCTGCCACTGGCCCAGCCACCATTGCTACTTAGGCCATGGCTGCCACCCAAGGTGCACAAATTTCTTGTTATGTACTAACATTCATGGAGGTAGAGGTTTCCTATTAAAATTACTAAGAATGATATAATTGCAACATCAGCACTATTAAGGCAGAAAACTGACATGTAGTACAGCTATTTCTCAGTGTTTTAGATTTTGGAGATTGCCATACCTGTCTTTTTGAATCTTACCTGTCCCTGGCGCTGGATGATGTTTCTCCCTCAACACTTTTTTTTAAAGAGAAAGATGACTTTGCTCATAACAAACTAGCAATAAAAAAAACTGTGAATACTGATTTTTTTGTAAACTGAGCTAATTTACATCCAAACCTTGCCATTATCTTAGCAGGTGCAAACTATTTGTCCACTATACGTGGCAGCATTGTCTATCTCTGTTCTGAGATTACAGTTAAATATTCACAGTGAGTTGCTGGTTTTAATGAAACGTGAAGGGAGGTTCATGGGATTTCTTTCAAGAAGAAATGACAATGCTTAGTATTTTTGGGAATGCCTGAAGAATGAGAGTTTGATTGATGAACTGAAGGGATATGATGTTAAGTTTCAGAAATGAAAATACCTTGACACACAAAGTTCATCTTCATGACAAAGCAGCTCCATTCTCTGTTAAAAAATAAACATGCTTATCACCCTGTATAAGGTCTAAAATATAATTTTGATAGTGGGTGTTTTAATCAGTTTAATTTAAATCCTGAACTAGAGTTTATGTTACAAAACTAGTTCATTATAAACGTTCTAAAAATAGAAACTGTTATAAAAGCTATTAGAGCTTTCATTTTGAAATTATTATTTTTCTATTCTGTGACTTGTTTATGTGTGTAAGAATATCTTTGTTTTGTATGGTACCACAGAATAGGAAATTGGAAATGACCATGTGCTGTAGCTGAGTGAATTCTTTCATTCCATGTAATGACTCTGTAGTCTACCACAATATTTTTGCTGTTGAGACAATAATTGAGAATCATATGGAACATTACCTTTTGCTTCTGACTGCATGCATTGCACTATATATCAAAACATTTTACAAGAAGAACCAGAAGCAATCCCAAGTAATAACCCCCATTTCTTCATTTGTAACTATAAACTGTATTAAGTGTCTTCATGAAACAGACACCTGTGTTTAAAGGTGTGCTTAAACCTATAACAATGTTTAAATTCATTAGAGCTGTTTTCCTTTAGGCCAATATGTGATGTTTGGAAATTTGAATCATTGTAGGGTACTTCAGGACACTGGTTAAACTGAAGTGACTGCTTTTATAACTTTCTACCCTATTCCTCTCTTGCCCTGAGTTCACTATTAAATTGACCTTCTAAAAGGGAGAAATGAGATTATCTGGTCTCCAATGTTTTGCACCTCCCTGCTTTGTGTGTGTGTCTCAACATCTCCCATTGAATACTCGTTAACATTTTCCAAGAGGCTGTTTGCATTTCTGCATCAAAGTGAATGTCTAGGATACTGACTTCAAAGGAACATGCTTAAGTGCTTTCCTAAATCAGGGTCAATATTTGTGAGTAGATCAGTATATGGAGACTTCATGGAAGAAGTAGAAATTGGCAATGATCTATGTTATTTGTGGTTTCATTGCAACTTGGTTAATAAGGGGAGGTGGTGAGAGAACAACAATTCTGTTTGAAAATCTTGAGAGTCATTGCAAATATCTATTATATTACATTAAAATGGAGCAGTGGTAGCAGGGGATCTCTTTTGAATATCTTTGGAACACAATTATGGAAAAGTGCTCATTTTTACATTATAAAAGGCCAGGTTTTAAATTTGAACCTCTCCCTTCAGAAGTGAAAGTACATTCTGGACCCAACCTTTCCTGTGTTTAAACTTTATCAATCTCATTGTCTGAAATTTCAACAAAAAATATTTAACTAAAAATGTTCCATTCGGCTCTAATTGGTTCGATCCTTCTGTATTTGGGTTTAATCCTTAGCATGCTTAAGCCTATGCATGTGCATCATGGAAAGGACCTTACAAGGTCACCTAGTCCAGCTCCCTGCTCCAGGCAGCAGCATCTCTGAATAAACCACCCCCAACCAAGTGTCCTTTTAACTACTTTTTAAAGTTTCCAAGGATGGAGATTCCACTTCTCTAGGTACACGGTCCAATGCCTGACCCCTCTCACAGCCAAAGATCTAGCCTAAATATCCCCTGCTGCAGCCTGAGGCTGTTTTGAGTAAGCTTTGTTCTGAATGGCTTCCAAAATTATGCTTTCTCAGTAGGCTTCCATGCTTGTTCTGTACTGTTTTCTTCTTTTTGTCTGTTTTAGAGAACCATTGTGTGAACTCTACAGGCATTTATAACTCATTATTACTAATAAAACTACTTATTCAAACAGAAAATGTAATTAATTGTACCATAGAAATCAAATGTATTTAATTGTTTTATTATTGGTCATACCACTATAAAACTATATATTTTGATTCACTGTCTAGTGTGTATGAGTCTTCTTAGTGCAAGAAAGTTCAAAATTAGTCAAATTAAACTAAGGGCAGTGCTACAATTTTTTGACATTGGTCATAGTGGACATCCTTAATATTTGTTTGTCTTCTCCCAGGCTGTTTTGGAAAAGCCCAGCATTATGACACAGGCGTTGTTCTCCTTAATAGCTGAAAATAGCTAATACAGGAGGGCCACAGATTTTTAGAGAAGTAAAATCTGTTACAAAGATTTGAGTACCACAGTGGGCAGCATAGCTGTGGTTGCCTATGGACTGGTCAACAGGTTTCAGAAAAAATTTAGTTTGTAAAATGTATTTGAGATTGTGCTTGTCCAAATACTGAATGGCTATGAAAGCTGGGAATAATTATATTAAAAATAATTTCCCTCACTCCCAGAAGGAACCAGCAGGCTGTCTAGAGAGAGACTAATCAGGTAATTTCCATCATGAAAGGTCTGTGGCTGTCAGTAAAGCATGCATCTTGGTGAGAAGCATACATCATCATGAATCAGTTATAAACTCTGTTAATTTGAACTTTTTTTTTGCATTAAAACAAGCAGTTCTGAGCCTCCAGCTGGCAACAACCATATTGCTAAAAAGTTGTAATCAGCTGTGGCACCACCAGCAGGGAAACCCAGTGTCCTGTCTCATTACATAGTCCCCACCCTTCTGTATAAATGAGTTAACAACCACAAACATAGCTCTAGGGGTGCATGTTCAAAGAATGTGTGAAGGGGCCTAGGCCCAGAGCTCTTTTGATTTTAATGGGAATCATGCAGCTAAAATCCAGGCCAGGTGCCTTGACAAATCTACCTCTGACTGATTAAATAATAAATATTTTCTTAATTATGAAAGCAGATAAGTTATCCTTATGTTAAAGCAGTTTGCCAACTGAGGACATTTATACATGTGCTCCTGGGAGTGTGTGTGTGTGTGTGTGGGGGGGGGGGGGGGGGGGGGGGGGGGGGGGGGCGGGGAATGGAGCTTTAATCTGAGTGGCTCTGAGAGCTTCTCTAATTAAAGTGCCTGGAGTGTCTCGTGTATCAACAGACCCATGCTTAAAAATGGGGTGTGTGTGTGTGTAGGGGGAGGCACTTTATCTAAAACTTGTTGAATGAGTTTTAGATAAAGTGCCCCCATGACCATTTTTTGAGCATGGGGATGCTGATACATGAGACACAGAGGCTGCTGGACATGGTAATTACCACGCTCCAGCAGATTTGATTAATCAATTTTGGAGCAGACTCAATTATTACTCTATTTTAGCTGTAATTACAGTGTGTCAGAGCAGCTTCAATGCTCACGCTCATCAATAGCTACCCAGACTGACTTTGGTTTGATGTTTAGTTTCTAGATTGCTGGTGGTACAGTTGGTGTCATGGGTAACAACAGAGTTCCTGCCAGTCACAGGATCAAAAATGTTACACTCAAGGAGGTATGTTCAGTATGAAGAGTTTCTCACTATGTGAGGCTCATCAGCAGTGCTGCTTCATAGTCAGCACCTCTACCTCATGAACCTTTCATCTTGTCTGTGTAGGAACATAGGTCTGGAAGAGATGTCCTGTGTCACAGAGTCCAGCCTCCAGCCTCATGGGCAACTATGTCATTAACTGATAACATTAATTTTATTCTGTTCTTCTAGCTTGAGTTTGATCTTCCTGACTATTAATTGTCTCTTACTCCATCTTCACAACTCCTGAACTGTTAACACAATTTATCTTACTTATATTTTTTATTGTACATAAATACTATCTTGTTCATATACTACTGTGAGGGTATTTTTTTCAGCACAATACCCAAACAATTATTTTTGCATCTCCTATATATTTATTTATGGGGAATGAAGGTTTTTTTTCAATCAACATGTAAGTAATTTAGCTTAAAAGTGACATAGCCTTGAACATGTATGCCAAGACTTTGTTTTGTGGCTAGTTTAAAAACTCATATTTTTGATCAAACCACCACCTTTTGCATATCGATAGTCTTAACTGATGTTAGTACTTTCTGTTAGTTTTGCCATACTCTACCATTTCAAATTAAACCTGACAGCCATGAAGGTCTGGAAGAGGCATGAAGCTTGTCAAATAGATTCCATATGACTGTACAAGTAGATTTCATGTAACTTGAGTGGAACGTCACCCATAGCCTGCAGAAGTCATTGAGAGTCTTTCTCATTTCTAGGAGTTTTAGATGGGACCAATTCCCATTTTTGTTTTATTCTCTGAAAGTGGAATAAAAAAATGCTAGGGCAGTATTATCATATTTTCTTGCGTGCCACATGCTCCTTGCTTTAAGAAGGTAGAATAAAGAGAGGGAATTTTTTCCAGTCATGGCGGAAGGGATGCTTACTGTAGCAGCCGTTGGGGTGAGAAGCTTAATCTGTATTTCTGACCCTAAGGGCAAACCCCAAGGGAAGATGAGGTCCAATGGTTACAAACTCCTGGAAGACCATTTTAGATAAAGAAAAACTTCTTTTCTTTCTGAGTCCCCATAGCCTGGAATAGACTCCCCCAGAGGTGGTGCAAGCACCTACTCTGGATACTTTCAAAAAACACTTGTCTGTCTATCCTGCTGGGATAATTTGATGCCAGGAGACTTCATGCCCTTTGGGCAGGGGGCTGGACCTGATGATCTTCCAAGGTCCCTTCCAGTCCTAATGTGTATGAAATCTATAAAACTCTGCCTCACCCTCCCTGAGACTGCAAAAGGAAGAAACATGGAAGCCCTCTTACCACAATATTTTCTTGCTTCTTTTTCTCCATGCTTCTACTGCAGTGAAGGAAAAAGGATCTTCTCCCACTTGAGACATGCACCCCAATTCTGGAGGACTCATTTTGGGGAAATGGAGGAGCAAACTGCGTGTGGTGTGTGAGTAAATAAGGTAAGTAGCTTCTACATGCCTTGCCACAGTTTGGCTATGGAATTTTGTAAGCTTTTTCCTGTGTCAGGGTCTTGAGATGGCTTTCCTGTATTGATACTAAAATTAAAATGACTGCAATTTTTTGGTGCTCAGCTTTTTCACCAAAACCCAGTGACAATCTGAACACTTCTACAAAATAAGTGTGACAACCCCAGAAAAAAAACAAAAACAAAAACCCAGCACATTAACATACTGCTTTTGTAACATGAACAAAAGTAGTAGGAACAAAAGAACAAAAGTAGGAAACATGAACAAAAGTGGTAGTATAACCAGGGTCAACAGCCATAAACTGACAGGAAGCAGATTTAGGTTGGACACTGGGAAGAACTTCTTTACAGTAAGGGTTGCCAGAGTCTAGAATGGGTTTCCAAGGGAGGTGGTGCTCTCCCCTATCTTGTGGGTCTTTAAGAGGAGACGACAAATTCCTGGCTGGGGTCATATGACCCTTGTGTTCTGTCTTGCCCAGGCCAGGGGGTCGGACTTGATGATCTATTAAGGTTCCTTCCAACCCTAACAGCTATGAAAGTATGAAATATTTGTGAATTGCTTTTTGTATTTGAGCAATGCAAGCAAGCAAACACAGCCATAATTAACAAATAATGCAAATAGAGCTATAGTATTTGGAATCCTGGTCAAGGTCCAGGATGCTGATGTATCAGTCCAAAACAAAAAAATGAATCCCTGTGCCAGACAGCTTGCAGTCTGTGTACGACATTGAAGCAACAGATGGAAACAGGCAGGTGAGGGAGTACAAGGAAACAGAGCGAGTGTTTGTCAGTATGATTAGCAGTATCCATAACATACTGGCAGCATACCTGTTGCTAAAGTTTTGCAGAGGGATGTTTTGAAGGAAGGATTCAAAGAAGGATAATCAGATAGTCTTCCAGATATTTATAGGGAACTCCTTCCAAGTATGAGGGGCAACGTGGGAGAAAGCCAAAAGGCATGTGTTTGAAAATGTCACATGTGGGGGGATTGGAAGGGCAGGAGAGAGGCTGATATCATGGATGCATCAGAGGTGGGAGTTGATGTCTAGAAAATGGTATTTAGAGTTTTGATTTTGGGAACTGGCTTATAGGTAAAACATAAAACAATTGTCCAGGGAACAGCAAGGGTTAATTGATTTCTAAAAGCCTGTTTGTGACAGTTTCTTCAAGGCCCACTGTGTCTGCCGCAGGCAAGCATCAAGCAGACATGCAGGCTGGGATACTGAAGACATAACACACTGTTCCATAACATAAGATAAAGTGGCACCAGGTCACAGTGCCAAATTGCAGAGCTCTTAAGATTTCCGGTTTGGGGGAACAGACCGAATTAGGAGGAAACCAGTAAAGCCCAAATTAGGATGTGTGCATGTGTTGGCAGTGGTGTATTGGTGGGGGGGGAGGGGCATGGCCCTGGGCAACAGCATGTGGGGGCACTGGCTGGGCCAAGAGGTCGTGGTGCCTTTTGTGTTTGGTGTGTGGCCCACCCGGCTCCCTCGACAGATTGTATGTTTCTTAACCTTTTCCAGCCTCTGCCTCTCCCCCCATATCTGGTGTATGGTGATTTTTATTTCCCCATGGAAGTGCCCTGGAGCGGGAGAGGGGCCACACACCCTGCTCAGATCGTCCTGGGAGGGGAGGGTGCAAATGCTGGCATTGGCTTCTGGGCACCAGAGACCCATGGTACACCACTGTGTGATGGGTTTGTGAAACAAAGAAATATGCTGACAGGAAAGAATATGGACAGTATCATGGCAAGAGAGACCAAACAATGATGTCCAGAGATGAAGAGTCATCAGGAGGGGAAAAGAATACAAAAAGAGGGATTTCCAGCATGCTGCAGCATCATGTGTATTTAGGGTCCTATATTTCAAAATGGCAGTGAAGGTGCTTTAACTAAAACTCACTGAATGAGCTTTAAGTGCCCCTGCAGCCATTTTGAAATGAGGGATGCTGAATACATGTTATATACATGCTTTAATTAGAGCAGCTGTCCAGGAGCCTTTCTAATTAAGCCTCCCCACTTCTCACCCTGGAGCACATGTATAGATGTCCCTGGATTTACTTTGCATTAGGGTAATAGTGATGTACCATGATGCCGTACCAACTGTCAAATCATTGTATAGTAATGGTATTATGCCTTTCAAGCCAGAAAATATTTTTAAAATTACAGCATCTGTAACTCATCAGCAAATGTCTGAACCTAAACTACTCGCATCCCATTGAACTAATACGATGACAATAAAATAAGCATATTTGCATTTCACTCTGTGTATCTGCATAGTAATGCCATGCACTAGTAGACTCAAAGGAAATTAAACATCATAAGGCAATTCAAAGCAATTAAACTCTGAGGGCTGTAGTCCAACTTTTTTTTTTAATTACATATTTATCTTTTCCCAAATGAAATAATCTGTGCAACTGAATAGCTGTGCTAGATGAAGAGTATTCTGTAAGGATAGAGGGACCCTTGCAATCTCAGTGTGTTTATAATGAGATATAATAAAATATTTAATACCATGCATTTTATATACCAACATCTATTTATACAGAATTTCTAAATGGTATCTGTAGATCATAACTAACATATTTTGTTTTTGTGGGGGTTTTTTGCCTTTACCACATTGCTGAGACATAAAGAAATACTAAACCTACTTCATAAACAGACAAGTCCTTAAATAGATTTAAGCTATGAACAGGTGTTTAAGAAGGCCAAGGCTGGAAACACTCTAACTTTCAAGATTTAGGTGACCAAGGTTAGGTCAGGTGCAAGCAGGATACACATTAGCCTTTGTGTGTGTGGAGGAAGGGGGAGAGGAGGAAGCTCATATCCTCCCTGCACAGTCCAATCCCAGCAGGGGGTGGGGTTAGGGTTAGGGTTAGGGGCATCTATCACACAGTTCCTAGTATTCTCTGTTGGCCTCCTGAATGGCTGAGCTACCTGACTGGCTGCAGGGACAACACAGCTGCCCACTGAACCTGACATGGTAGCAGCTCATCTGATACCACATCCATCCAGGGGAATCTTAGAGCAGGATCCACCATTTTTACAGTGCTCTATGTGTCCTGACCATCTGTTTGGTTATGGCTGCAGAGCATTTTCTGTGCAATAAGTGTCACTTCTGTACCTAGCCTTACTGACTTGACTGGTATTCTGAAAGTCTGTGGATCAGCTGAGAATTGATCCCAAAGTTCCTGAGTTATAAACTAGTACCCCATCTTCCAGGCCAGGGCCTTCCTCACTTTACATTATAATAATTTGTCAGGCACACATCCAATTTTCTGGGCATTCTAAAAATAAAAGATTGCATTCTTGTACTCTTTCAACCATAAGTGTCCTATGCGATGCCTCTGGCACACACAGCTCTTCTAGGCAACTTTTTTCTTGTAGACTGGGAGAAAAGCTGAGCTGAACTTTGAAGCAATATAAAGAGATGGGTCTTTTTGAAGCGTCTGTTTCTTCAAACATGTACTCAGGCAGATTTATTCCCAGAAGAGTAATCAAAACTCAACACTGCAGGGAAATAAGCAATCTAGTGTTTCATCCCATATACTCCTCAGTTGTAACTAAACTGTTTTTAGCAGGAGACTTATATAGCTGCTGAGTTAACATTTTGCTTTCAGGAAAAAGAAAGCATAAAATGGTTTGGCTGTAACTGTACATACATCACAGGTAGCTAGGGACAGCTTGTAGCAGGAGTGAGTGTCTGGAAGAGATACAATTTAAAAATGTTTTCCATTAAAAATGTGAATTCTTCTGTAACTTACTTATAAAGGAAGCACTAAAAACATATACATGTAGAGACATACTTTTGTGTTCTCCAGGCTACCATAAGGAGGCAGGATGGTGTTATGATGGGGGACAGGGAGTTGGATGGTTAGCTTCTGGTCTTCCACAGGATTCCTGTATGACTTTGAATAAAGTCACTTTATAGCAGAATATTCAAAAGAGCCCACTGACATTGTTTTAGTTCCACCACAAACTACTAGGCTTCACATAGGTCCTTACTGAAGAATTGCTGAACCCACCTGAGCCAAAATGTTTGTATTTACCTTAACTATACTTCTAATTGTGTTTGATTATTCCATTTTAATGTAATAACAATTGAATAATGAGCTTTCACCCTTGCAGTTACACAGCAGCTGAACACCTCGACAACAGTTGTTAAAAGCAATGTTTTAAGACAGAAAGGTAGTAGTTTTGAGTTAAAAAGCTACAAGTCCATCAAGGAATTTTGCTGACAATGTACATGCTGGGAGGGAAGCTTAAAATTGTTATATTGTCCCCAGATACCTTTGAAGATACCATAGCTCCATAGCTCTAACCTTGTATATCACAAATGACTGATTCTTAAACTTATGTTCTCCACCTGCAGCTGCTCCTTTCCCTCCCAGCTGTTTACTTGTTCAGTTGTCTTTCCCAGTTGGTTTCACCCCTTATTTTTCTCCTTTATTGATATAGTTTTGTTCTGTTTCATTTGTTTTGCATCTCTTGGGGTCTGATGTAGAGTTAATTGACCCATATCCATCCACAGGGCTACCAGTACAAAAGGACTTTGTTCTGGCCTGAAGCTACCACCAGATATTCCAGCTGTGGATAATACATAGCTAAACCTCACTTCATATTAAAATTCAAAATGCTCAGATGTCCTTATATCCCTTGTTGTCTATATCATTTCTCAGTAAGTGGGACTGAAAATCTCTTGTGCAATTTGCAATCCCAAATTTGCAAAGCTGGTTACCAAAATTTTGTTTGATTGAGAAGTCACTTTGACTGTCTGATAAGCCAATGGGCATATCTACCTGAGACATTTATTACAGGCTAATTAGTTCTTCATTAAACAGCTCAGCATCTACATGTGTGCCCCTATTAGGGCACAGGTAACTAATACACTCTGCAGCAAACTACCCTGATGTGCTGTTTATTCATGCACAGCAGTGCACATGTAGACGCTACCCCAGCTGGCTGGGGCATGAGGGTGCTTCAGTGTGGGGGCTACCTGCCATCTAGCCCCACGCTGTAGCACCCTTGTGGCCCAGCCAGCCTCTCTGCAGAACATTGAGCCTGGTTGGAGCAGCCCTGAGCTGGCAGGCTGACTCCCGGACCCCTTGCCATCTGGATCTGCTCTGACTGGGCTTCATGTGCTTTGCATAAATAAATTCTGGAGCTGATTGCAGAGAGCCTGGGACCAAAAGTGTCTGGAGCAATAAGATCCAGAGTTTATTCACATGCACTAATTGCATGTGTAGATATGCCTACTGTCACTTTTGTAGTTGCTTTCTGTGAATGGTTTTCCTGATAGGGGTGAATGTTCACTGATGCAATGCATTTTTCATGACTCTTGAAGAATACTTTCAAAAGACAGTATTGGCCTCAGAGTATTGGCACTAACAGCCCAAATCTCATGTCTCATTGGTTTTGTGCAACTCTAAAGTCTTATAAAACCATAGACTAAAATGGATTTATTGCTTATTTGCACATGTGTTAGGCAGGATCATCCCCCAGCACTACCAACTAACTAACTACTATTCTACGTGGGATAGGCAGTTTTCTGTGATTACAGAAGAGGGCAGTGATGTTTCATTTTAAGAACTAGAATTACCAGCAAACAAAGACTTGTGTTCCATTTGCACAGGGACAGAGATAATCAGCAGCTCTAAGATTTGCTCTTGCAATCCTGCTAGCTCCTGCTATTTGTTCCTTTATTTTCTTCAGGAGAAAAAAGAGCCATCTTGCTGGAAATGACCATAGCAACGGATTGCACAGGATGCCTCTGCCAGCTGCCTAGGACCTTTCTGGCTTGAAGGACAAATTGTTAGTAATATTTTAAACTTTCCATAAAATTCTTGCTACCTGATGCCCATTGGTTACTGCAAAGCAGTTTGTTCAGCTGTAAAACTTCTAACACCAGGTACTGCCAATGACTTGTGGTGACTCCCATTCAAAACTTTGCTTTTGCTACAGTTCTACCAAGTGAAATCAAATAAGATATTATTAAAGAATATTAAAATCTAAATAATAATATTTATGTTCCAAGACCATAAAGACTGCAAAGTGAAGAATAAAAAATTAGGATATGCCAAACTATGCAATATTACATTGGCTCCTATGTGCACATGCCTTATGATACAACCTTTAATTATGAAGCAACATCTTTTTCATCAGACCCCCTACCTTATTCAATACCTAGGGTAGATGCTGTTTATTGAATGACCATATCTTCCCTATTATTTTTTATTTTCTCTATTCAATCTACCATGACAAACATGACTCAAAATAAAACGAGGAGGAAAAGGAAAAGAATAAGAAGCATCTCTTCTAAGAGGAAGAGAAAGTCTTTTGAATTGTTTCCTCTAAAAGTGTTTGAGGACCACTCAAATGGAGCAACAATTGTAAGAACAAAAGTTTCAGGAGCATTTTTCCTTCTGGCCTTTTCTAGTGTCCAGAATCTAGCATTTCATGTCTTTGTCACTACAGCACTCTCTTCTTTGGCTCTGACAATGCAACCTTGGCCTGCTCATACCTGTACAGAATGCTTTTGCAAAGCTTGTTTCCTTCGCTCATCATTTTAATGATGCAATTGCTTTCCTTGTATTTTTCTGTTAACTTCTTTTTGTCTACTGAGTGCATCAGAACTTAAGCCACTTGTCTTTACTTTTAAGATCCTTTCCAGTTTACCTCCACACTGTCAACTCCTGTGCTATTGAAATCTAGTAATAAAAAAGTCCATACACAAGCTGGGTATTTTTAAGTATTTTACTGAGATGCTGAGTGTCTAAATATAATGCCAACCTTAATTCCTTTCTTGTTACTTTTCAAGCACACATTTTCAGGTTTTTGCATGTTTGAGAGGCAGTATGAGAAAATTGCTTCCTGTGAAATGAGCCCCTATTCTCCAAATCCTTCCTTACAATTCTCTTTCACTGTAGTTACAAAGAAACCGATGATAGATAGGCAGCCTGAGTGCTAAGACAACTGCCTATCAAGCTGTCCAGTACTGTCTCATTGTTTTCCTGTGATCCACCGTCTGCCTGTGTCCATCTTGCCTTCTACTATTTTTGTACAGCAGTAAGCACAATAAGTTTTGGTCCATGAGTGTAACTCCAGGCAAAAAACAGATAAGGACATTAATATAAAATATTTATTATTATTAAATAATAATTTAACCCAGGGAGGTTAGAGGCCTACAAACTTTTGAAAATCCCATTGGGCACCTCTGAATCTTTGGCACCTTAAAAGATCTGACCTAAAAGAAACAGCACTTGATATACATTAATAAGGCTTGTGCATTTAGCACTAGAGGCCTTTATTTTTAATAAAACTAGATTGATTCTTGATTGAAACTTATTGAACAAGGAAGGCTAGGTACTACTACTACTTTACAATTTTTTGTTTTAAAACTGCATTTAAAAGTTAAGTAGATTTTTATGTTCTTCAGAAATAACTTACTGTATACACCATCCACTTCCTATGGAATTGTATGAAAAAAGACTTGCTTTTCATCTCTTAAACAACTACAGAAGGGGAAATATGTTCTTCTGATAGTTTTATACAAAAAAGTGAAAATTCGTGCTATCCTTATACAGATTTTTAAAACCCCACACTAAATTCAGTAGAACCTGTATCTAAGATTTTGTTTAGATTGAAAGGACGGATAAGTCAATATATCACTATTCTGGGTCTGCTCTTCAGAGGGCATAAATAGACATAAACCAATCGTTACCTGCAGTTGCTTGTTTTACTTTTGTAATCATTTTACTGGATAAGCTATATATCCAATATGATAATATATACAACTTATCCAATAAATTGATTACAAAAGTGTGTGTGTGTATATATACATGCTTGATCTAATTTTAGTTCTGCCCAATATTTTTCATTAATTTTAGGTTGTCCTTTTTCAAGATCTGACTAGCTGATACACACTTTCCTCCCACCTTAAAGTCACACTCAAATAAAGATTTAGGGTGGATGCAGAAACAAGGAGATAGATAGTACATATGGTTGAATGAAGAGACCACAACTTTATTAACAGCAAATAGCCCATTTAGCTAACCATGCCATACAATGCTGCAAGATTGTTCTAGTTTAGGTCTTAAGTGGCATATATGGCCCCAGATCTATGCTAAACATAAGTATAAAGCCATCCTTACCAAGGGTCCTTACTAGGGAGTTACAGTCCAAATCTAAAGATAAACAGACAATAATTTTATTTTGGGGCCACTGTCAAGATTGAAATGAATTTATGAAATTAGAATGAAAACAAGATTTTTTCCATGAAAACAGATATGTAAAAGAACGCATGTTCTATCAAGCTCTATAGCCTGATCTTTAGAGTCTGTGGATGTAGTAGTTACAGGCCCCTGGCAGACATTACACTTAAGGTATGATTAATCCAGCCACATGCTAATGCAATAAATATTGTGATAAAGCACGAAATAAACCAGTTATAATAACACGTATTATGTGAAATGAGTTTGTGGCTGGTGCCCATCATGGCGTAAATTGCACATGTGGCCAGGCACCAGCTGGTTAGAGCTCCCAGCCTTAGGAGTGCATGGGAGTCCTTTACTTCCATGTGCCCCTGATGTTGGGCACTGTGTTCAGCTGACTGCCATTCCCAGCCTCAGAGGCACACTGGAGCTCTTGACTCCAGTGCACTTGAGGCAGGGACCCTCGTTCAGCTGCTGCTTCCAGCCTCCAGAGTGCAGCAGAGTCAAGGCTGGGAGCAGCAATCAGCTGATAGGGGGTCTCAGCCTTGGGGGTGCATAGGAGCCCTTGACTCTCATCTACTCTCAAAACTGGAAGTGTGTCATCTGATTGGTTTGGTGCTTGAGACAGAACAATCCTTTAGATGAGTGATGAAGGTTTTGGCATGAGATACTTTAAATTTAATCTCCTTTTTTTTGCCATTAATCAGGCAGAACACACCATCATGTCACCTTGTGGCCCCTGGATAATGTTCAGTTAAAGGAATGATAGGATCTGAGTCCCAATTCCACAATTCGTGCCTCTTGAGCATGGCACAAGGTGCAATTGTTGGGTTCACACATCAGATTGCATTGCATCTTTAAATAAATGTTTGCCAGGGGCCACAAGATCACATCTCTGCTCTTCATGATTAAAGGCAAATAAACATAGGATACCCAGTTTCAAGTATTCCAGGCTAAAACCTTCATTTCTCATCTATAGAATTTTTCTGCCTCTCTGCATGAGGCAAAACATGCTTTAAAGCTGTAAAAATGTAGTAGGCTTGATGGTCCATGGACTGTATAAGTAGCAAGGATTTTTAGGTAATTTTGGAGTATGTTTTACTGAACCAACTGTGCAGTTGGAAGAAATGTTAGATAAGCTTTCTGGCACAAAATACCCTTCCTCAGACTTGGGAAAGAAGCAGACATAGCTTAAACTAAATATCAGGTTTGTGTTTAACTTCATTATGGAAATGAAAATATCCACTTCACTTAAAAGATGCCCCTTAAAGAGAGGGAAGAGGCTGAAACCTGTAAAGCAAAGAAAAGTGATAAATAGATAAAACATAATTATGTTTAAAAAAAGAACATTCAAATGAGAAGAGGGTTGTTATTACGTGTGGAGTACCAAGATTAGCAGAAGGAGCAAGCAAGCTGTAATGAGCCATAAGTATTTTGGCAAAAATATTCCCACCCACTCTGCCCTGATCCAGTCAAAAACACATCTGCAAGCTGCAAGACACAGGGGCAAATTCTTCCACTGTGCCATGTGAGCATCCAACCAAATAGGTCCCGGTGCCTTCGTTTAGAGCCACAACCAGCCTATGCTAGATGATGCACGGAAGGAAAAAAGTCACTTAAAATTAGAAATTTTGTGCCATACCAAGAAAATTTATTCCAGCTCCCCAAACTGGTGACAAGCTGAATCTTAGGCATCATAAGAAGGGTGGGAAGAGAATTTTCTTTCTCAGTTAGGTAGCCATTACGTCTCTCCTCCGTATCCCAGCGGCAGCATAATTCTTAGTTTGGAATATCAATCATAGTTGTTTAACATATGTTACATGATGGGTTGTATCCTGGCAGCTACCACAGAAAAGCTGATATAACATAATTTTATTTACTGGTCTTAGTAAACCAGTACAGTTATTTTCTAAGACTCTGAGGAAAGCAATACAAATAACCAGGCTTCATATTTACTAGGGTCAATGTAACCAAACAAAGTAAGTTACCAGCAAAGTGTTCCTCCCCAAAGCACTACACTGGAAGGGATGTTATGCTAGAGCCTGTTTCATTTCATATGTATCTGCGAGAATCACTTCTTCCATATTTAGCCTTCAGCTTTCCATTTAGTTGTGGTCCCCCATTTTTACAGGTTGACTTTACCATTGCAAATTTTTCATATTTATTAGTTGCTCTGTATTTATTGTACTTATCAGATCCCTTACTTCTTGAATTTTACCACAAAAATGTTCAAAATACCTGTTCTTTTCTTGTCTAAAATGTATTAAGTCATCTATATTCAGTCAGTTTATTGCATATAGCTAGAGTGAACATATGTCTTGGATTGGCTGGGACAGTCCTGGATTTTGGAGGCTGATCCGGGCTGGCCAGTGAAAATTAAAACAAGTGTCCTGGGGCTATGAGACAGAGGAGCAGGAGCTATGAAGTAGGAAGCCCTAGCAGATGGCAAAACTGTCCATTAACACTAATTGTTACTTCACAGGTGACTGTTAACAACTGTGAAGTAAAGAACAATGGGTCATTAATGGGCCATTGACTCTCTGAAGCCTACATGAGGTGGAGGTGAGGAGAGGAGTAGGGCCAGGAGCAGTGTTCTGGATTTTACATTGTTCTATATGGTCACCCTACACATAACTAAAGTTGAACTATAGACCACCTACTTATTCCAATATCTACTGGGGCTCAGGCCTTAACTTATATTAAACATCAAATACCTTTAAAAATGACTTGCATGATAGTAAAACAAAATGTGTTAATATTCAAATTTTACCCATAGTTTATATGCCTTGAAGGGAAGCAGCTACCTGCTCCACGTGACTCTCTCCCTCCTGTTTCATCTTCTGTCTTCTGATAATATGATGCAGTGGGGAAAAGAAGCATGATCTTCCTCCACTTCTGGGAATGCTCATTCAGCTTTTCTGGTTTTGAGATCTGTTCTCAGACCCAGACAGTGTCTTCATTCCTCCTGACCTCACCCTGGCTAGTGGGGTGAGTATTTGTTAATTCAGGCAGAGATGCATGGATTTTTAAATAAATTTAAAACAAATTGTTACTATAGATACATTGATTTATCCACCTGATTGTCCTACTGAGAGATGTGGTTGGTCCTTTAATGTTCTTGAACTTGCAAAGAACTCAGTGCAGCCAGACCTCTGGGCCTGCCCAAACAGAGCTCATGGCAGAACTGGGACATATTTTGCTCTGGGAGTTCAAATATTTCAAAAGGCCTATTTTTCCAGAATTTTGCTTTGGGGCAATATATGTTTAGAAGGATTTGAAACATGAGTAACTTATTGTGTATACCCTCTGTTATATGTTCATGAGTTGTGATAAAGTTCCTGGAAAAAAATATTTGTTTTAAAACAAGCTACATTAAGTTGCTGTCAGTAATTGCTACATTTCTGTTCTCTTGAAAGCTCTGATGAAGGCTTCCAGTGAAAGCCTGCATTTTGGATTGCTAATGATCTAATTAAGCACAGATGGGGTAATGTTCTATTTGAATCCATTTAAAACAGGGTCAAATAATTAACTGGTGTGGAGTTATGCAGGGCTTGGGACCTGGCCCATTCACTGGTTTAAGTCATTTAGGCTATTACAGAGTCCTGATTTCTTGCTAGGGGAATGAAAACCTGCTAGTCCTTTTTCTGCCCCTCTGTGTGATTCCCTTTTGATTGTAGATCATGTGTCATTAAAAGGAAAAGAATTGATGTCAACATCAGTTTCTTTGGGTTTCAGAGGAATGAAGTCCCCAGCGACTCTGATCTTCCTAGTGCCAAGTGTTAGGTTAAAGAGGCTGATTCTGAAACCCACATTAACTGATGTTCCATTTGCTTTCATGGTACATTGGTTGTCTTGTAGGAAAAACATGTGGTAAATTCAATGGTCAACACTTTAAGAAAAAGGGGTCCTGGGCTCCTAAATTAAAACATGGCAGCACTTGTTAATCAATGTGGTAGTCTTTGCTTGGCTCCATTAGTTATGACAATCTTTAATAGAGCCAAACAGAATCTAACCAATCCTGCATCCATTGATATCAATGGCAAAGGCATTATCAGGAAATGTAGGACACCAGTCCCATTTAAGGAAATGACATACCTCCAGCTTAACTTTTGGATGCCTGTCTCCTGGAATTAGGTGCATAGATTCCTTGATGAGAATTTGGGGGGGAAGTTAGATGCATCAGAAAAAATGTTCCCCAAAAACCTATAGGCTGAGTAAGGAGCTATCTTGCTAACTAGTAGTACTGTGCCGAGCACAGTGGAGTGTCTGAATTTCCATCCTTTGTCTAATGTTTTGGTGCCTCAGTCAGGACTGCAGAATGGTACCTCCACTCCCTTAGGATCCAGAGCCCAGACTCCATTCTTGAGGGTAGGCGCCTACCCAAGTTTTTGAAAGAACCAAGCAGGACTTACTCTGCTTTTAAACCACAAGTTGGAAATGTCAATGAGGAGAGTGATACTTTTCTATGTAGCAATCTTGTGGTTAGAGCTAGAGTTAGAGTTGCTCCGGAAGCAGGACACCTGAATTCGCATCCAGGAGAGTTTCCGTATACCAGGCTACAGTGCAAAGGGTGAAGGCACTAAGCACTCTGTATCCCTTCTGTGGAAGCTATGGCAGTGTGCAGAAAGGAACATAGGGGGGCCAGAAGGAGGGCACAAGAAGGAACTTGATTCTATATCCTAGCAGTTGTTGTCAGGTAGTGGGCTCACATTTTATCCTATGACTATTTCATGTAAGTGCATAAACATTTTAGAGTTCAGGGCCTTAAGAATTTTAGAGGGGTATCCTAACCAGCAGGATACAGATCTGTGAGGATAAGGGATATGTGGGTTGGTTGTGAGTAGATTATCTTTTACTAGGCTATTATACAAAAGGTGGCCATCAGAACCACCTTCTGCTGCTGTTGCTACTGCCACACTTATACAGCAGCCACAGCTGCAGTTTTTGAGGGTCCTGACCCTCACCCAAGCACCTTTTTTTAGGTCTGCTCCGTGCACACCTACTAGACTGGGCTCTTCAATGGGCCTAAGCACTGTTCCACCTCATTTCTGAGTCACAGTGAGCATGGGTCCTCGCTACTCAACCTGGGGCAGATGGACTAATGCGCAGAAGCAGAGTTGTAGGCACTAGGGCTGTGCAAAGCTTCTGGTGCAGATTTGATTCAGAGGAGATTTGGCCCAATTCAGCAGCTGAATCTTCAAATCTGAATCGAATCAGGAGACCAACAAAAAGATCTGAATCGATTTGAAGCTTTCTGAATCTATTTGAAAGAGATTCAGAGAACTTTGGAGATTTAGGCAGTCCCCGCTTGCCCTTGCAGGGAGCTGAACCCAGACTGTGCCGGTAAGTAGGGGGTGGAGGGGAGGGGCATGGTGGGATCCCTGCCTGACCTCATCTCCTGCCTGCTCCCCCAGCTCCCCTGAGCATCCTCTTACCCCCACCCACTTTCCCAGTCATGTCAATGGCTGCCCACCCAGCCCCAGCTCCCAGTTCTTTAAAAAAAATAAAAATAAAGCCCCGCACTCACTGGCTGCTGCAGCAGATGTTGGGGCCTCTGGGGGCTCATGGCATAGCCCTCTCCCCACAGCATGGGGCAGCAGGGATTGCTGTCCCCGCCTGGCAGCAGCCAGTGAATGCTGGGCTATTTTTTTAATAAGCCAGAAAAGGTAGCCATTGACAGGGCTGAGAGAGCAGGCGGGGGATGGTGCCTGTTTGATTTGGAGATTCGGCTGATTTGGTGGCAACCAAATCTCTGAATCAGATTTAGCTGAATCGATTCGGGACAGTGATTTGAATCACTGAATGAATCACTGTCCCCCAAATTGGCCTAAGCCGAAGCAAATACTAGCCATATTGCACAGGCCTAGTGGGTGCCACAAACTCTGTGAGGCTAAGTTACCTGAGGTGCCTCCACTGTTTGGTGACCCTTGAGCAGAGGGTTTTGGATTGCAATGTTAGACTTAGGCACCTATAACTTATTGTTTGTCTTCAGCAGCTTTTTATGGCCTAGTGAATGATAATCTACAGAAGATCCTCCTTTAGGTCCAGAAATGGCTAAAATGTCAGTATTTCTACCTCCTTGTTTTCCATTTTTGTAAATGCATTCTCCAGCCATATCTGCATCATGCTTACCATGACTCATAGTGGCACTCTGAAATATGCTACACTACTCTACTTACTCTACCTCCAAAAGTAGAAGTAGTATAACCACATCTGGCTAATTAGGATACAGTGGACTAATTGTCATTTAGTCATGCCAGTCAGCCCACCCAAATTCCCATACAGTTCTCTCTACACTTTCTCCAGTTTAGGAGGCAGGCTGCCTGAAGCAGCACAACATGTGTGGGCATTGCTGCCAAACATAGTAAATATACCTGGTAGATTAGACTGCAGTTTTAATTAAAGTAATCTATTTACACCCCTATCCCTGAATAGGGATTGCCCAAACAAAGGGTGGGGGACCTAACTATTTTCTCTCATGGTGAGAGAGAGAGAAAGAGATACAAATTCAGTTAAGGAACTATACCACATGCAGATCTATCATATGATCATGCCTCATGATAGCCATCTAGTTGTTGGATGAAATTAAGAAAACTCTATTGTTTTGCAGCATATGAGATTAATATCAAGCTATATGGAGCAACCCTGCCTACATATCACAAAATTGAAATACATAAACCTTAAAAATAAGTTTTACACTAGCAGATGGTAAATGTTTCTCAAATGCTTTCTGGAGGTATGCCTCTTGTCACTGAAGCAACTCAGAATCTAAAAGTTTTGGTTAAAAAAGAAATAAAAAATACTTCTGAGAGTATAGACTCATTTTAGATGAGTTCCAGGAGTTCAACAGATGAAATAGTTCTCACTGTGTAGAAGATGGGCAAACAAAACTCTAGTTAATTTGGACTATGAAGACTACAGATTGGTATATATATCACTTAAATAAAAAAGGGGAACTCATAGTCAACCAACCTGTCTCTTCAGTTTAAGAAATGTCATTTACTTCAGGGTCTAGGGCATTATTTTCCAGAGATTTTTTCCCTTTAGGGCAAGTAAAACAGGATAGAACAGGAATGGCAGAAAAGAGGGAGGAACTGCAACACAGCTACTCAAGGGCTAGGGACAGACATTCTAAAAGCCTGAGCCTGAATTGATTTAATTTTTGCAGGTTGGTCTAAACTGCAGAGCGTGAACTGATTGGCAAGTGGATAGATATTCACTTTTGATTTGGAAAATGCAGGCACATGCCTGAAATGGCTTAGGCTAGAAGCTGTGGGGTGGTACAGCGAGCCCTCCCTTCCCTTCCATAATGATGAGCTGAAGGGGGCATGGCCAGGCCCCAGCTGAACATTATGATTAGGGAGGGGTTTAAACTCCCATGTTGGCCTGCACAGTCCCCAGCTGGTGTGTGCCTGGAGGGAGAGGGGGGAGCGGTCCTTGCTAGGCTTTTCCCAGCTCACTGCTCGAGGCATGAGGACTGTTTCCAGCCCCAAGCTAACACTCTGAGGCAAAGGGTGGGGGAGGGGGGGATGAAGGGTTGCTTGTGTGCAGCTCATATATTTGTTGATGATACTCAGCTTTTCAATCTCCCGTTCCCTGCTTCTTCATACTGCCTGCAGCAAACTGACAGGCACTGCATTTATAGATTCATAGATCATAGAGTCAGAAAGGACCACAAAGTATCATTGTGTCCGACCACCCTGCCCCTGGCAGAAAAGAGGACCGAGGTCAGATGACCCCAGCCGGGTGTCTATCAAGTCTCCTTTTGAAGACCACCAAGTTAGGTGATAGTACCACCTCTCTTGGAAGCCCATTCCAGATTCTGGCCACCCTTACTGTAAAAAAATTCTTCCTAATGTCTTACCTGAATCTACTCTGCACTAGTTTGTACCCATTATTCCTAGTTACTCCTAGGGGTGCTTTGGTAAATAGTGCATCTCCAATTCCCTGTTGTCCTCCCTTGATAAACTTATAGGTGGCTACAAGGTGTCTCCTCAGGCATCTCTTGTGAAGGCTAAAGAGATCCAGTTCCCTCAACCTCCCCTCATAGGGTCTTGCACAGAGGCCACTAATCATATGAGTGGCCCTCCTCTGAACCCTCTCCAGATTCTTTGCAACCCTCTTGAAGTGCAGGACCCAAAACTGGACACTGGACCCCAACTGCAGCCTGACTAATGCATCATAGATGGAGCATCACCTCCCTGATCTGCTGGTCATGCATCTGCTGATGCATGACAAGGTGCGATTGGCTTTGTTGATGGCTTTGTTACACTACCAGCTATGGCAGTGTCAACATGTGACTCCAAGATCTCTCTCTGCCTCTGAGCTGCTGAGGAGGTCATCGCCCAACCTATGGGTGTGCTGGGGATTCCTCCTCCCTAGGTGGACTACCTTGCATTTGTCTTTGTTGAATTGCATCCTATTTTGTTCCACCCATTTATCCAACCTATCCAGATTGGCCTGTATCTGCTCCCTGCCCTCCGGTGTGTTAACTTTGCCCCATAACTTGGTATCATCTGCAAACTTGGAGAGGGTGCTCTCCACACCCCTGTCCAAATCGCTGATGAAGATATTAAATAACATTGGTCCAAGGACTGAACCGTGCGGGACCTCACTGCCTACCTCCTTCCAGGCCAAGGAAGACCCGGCCACCACCTCTCTCTGGGTGTGGTCCCTAAGCCAGTTGGCCACCCACCTGATGGGGTAAGCATCTACTCCACAGCCTGCTAGATTCCCTATGAGAATAGGATGTGAAACTGTGTTGAAGGCCTTCTTAAAATCCAGGTAGATGACATCAGCCCCAGCTCCTATGTCAAGTCAGTGTGTGACCTGGTAATAAAAGGTTCGTCAGGCAGGATCTACCTGTGACGAACCCGTGCTGGTTTCCTTTCAGCATCATTTCCCCTGCTGGGCCTTCACAAATTCACTCTGATGATTTTTTCCAGTATTTTCCCAAGGATAGAGGTAAGACTGACTGGCCTAAAGTTACTTGGCTCATCCCTTCTCCCCATCTTAAAAATAGGCACCAAATGGAGCACCATGAGTACTCAAACAGCTACGCCAGTGGCTCAGCTATGGCACTGGCCAATTCCTTCAGCACCTGTGGATGGAGGTCATCTGGGCAGGCTGACTTGTACCTATCCAGCCCTTCCGCACTAACCTTTGGGAGTCTGGTGCCTTTTGGACATCTGTCTATGTTCAAGGTGGGGGAGTTGTCTTGGTCAATGCTTAGGAATACTGAAGCAAAGAACTCGTTGAAGAGCTCTGCCATTTTCCTTGTGTCAACCACCAACTGTCCTGATTCGTCTTGCAAGAGCCCTATGTTATTCTGCACCTTCCTTTTGCTCACAATGTATCTGTAGAAGAACTTTTATTTGTCCTTAATTGTTATAGCCAGCCTAAACTCCAGTCCTGCCTTGGCCTGCCTAACTAATTCCCTGTTCAGCCAAGGGGCTTTTTTATCCCCTTACCCCCTTCCCTGCTTAAGGGGATAGACTCCCTTTATGCCCCAAGGATCACTCCCTTGAGAAACCTTCAACCCTCCTAGAACCCATTTGCTCGATGCTCATGAGTTTCACCACCTCACTAAACTTAGTCTTCTAAGTTTACTAAAGTTGGCCCTTCTGAAGTCTAACACTTTACTGGATATTTTTCCCACCCTTCACTGGAAGTGAACTCTACCAAGTGATGGTTCCCCACGAGATCATCCCCTGCTGCAGGGTCTAGCAAGGCACTACCTCTGGTGGGATTGGACACCACCTGGGTTAGGTGGAGGTCCTTCACGCAGTATAAGAATCTATGTGATCAGCTTGTTTTGGCTATCTGCTCCTCCCAGCAGATGTCCCGGTAATTTAGATCTCCCATGACCACCACCACCCTTGCCTGAATGGCCTCTGAGAGCTGCCTGGAGAATACCTTGTCAAGCTCATCATCCTGATGAGGAGATCTGTAAACCCCCACTACCAAGTCCTTTTCCCCTGCCCCCCCCCAGATCCTGACCCACAATACCTTGGTATTCCCCTCCTTTACCCCCGCCTTGATGATGAAAGATGTGTACTTCTCCCTAACATAGAGAGCTACACCCCCACTTTTTTCCCCCACTCTGTCTCACCTATACAACCTGTATCCCTCATTGTCTACTGCCCAGTCATGTATAGAATCCCACCATGTTTCAGTTAAGCTGACTAAATCATACTGTGTGCTAGCAAGTAAGGGTGTGAGCTCCTTCTGCTTATTCCTCTTACTCCTGGCATCTGTGTAAAGACTTTTTAGCCCCGCAATGGGTGCTTTTGGTGTCCCTTTGCCTTGATGGTTAGTGTTCCCTTTAGTGCTTACCTGGTTTGGTCCGGTGCCTTGTTTGTGGCTCAACAACCCTGGGTTCTCATCAACCATGGATTCCCCATCCTTTGTCTAACCTAGTTTAAAGATCTTCAGAGGAGATCAGCCAACCTGCGAGAGAACAGATGCTTACCTCTAGGAGGGAGATGAAGATCATCCCTTCTCAGGAAACCTCCTCCCTGGAAGTGCTGATTGTGGTTGTAGAAACTGAAGCCCTCCTGAAGACACCATCTCTGGAGTCACTGGTTGACTACCCTGATTCAGGCATCCTGGTGCCTCCAGCTGCCACCAACTGGAAGGATGGAAGAGAATACCACCTGTGCCGCTGACTTCCCAAACCTTAACCCCAGCTCATGGAAATCCTTCATGATGCAGTCTGGACTACTCCCAGCCACATCATTTGTGGACAATGACCATGGGGTAGTAGTCAGAGGGCTTGATGAGATCAGGAATCTTTTCGGTGATGTTGCTGATCTTAGCTGCAGATATGCAGGAGATGTCTCTTGCCATAGAATCTGGTCAGCAGAAGAGCCCCTCCGTGCCTCTCAGGAGTGAGTCACCCACCACAATAACCCAGCGTTTCTTCTTCTGCCTGGGCAATGGTCCCCCAGCATATCCAGTGGGGGTTTTAGGGACCACCTTCTCCACATTCTCCTCTGCTGCCTCCTCCACCAAGGCTGCCAGGTCCCCATACCTGTTCCCCAGATGTAATGGGGAAGTAGACGCTGGCTCCTGCTGCCTGGGTCCAGAGGTGACAGTCTTCCACTCCTCTGCTGCAGATTCTTCTTGTGGGGTTTCACCTGTAGATATCTGAAGCTGTAAGGAATGGAAATACCCATCAATCACAACCTCATCCTCCCTGATCCCCCTCATCCTGCTCGCTGTCTCCTGGAGTCCCCTCACCTGCTCCTCCAAGGCCCAAAGGTGGACACAAGAGGGACAGGTGAGGGGGCTCCCACTGTCCTCTCCCATCCCTGATGGCAGGTTCCCCACCAGGCCACCCCTACAGACAGGGGAGAAGGACTCCATCTGGGTGGAGACCTCCGAGGAGCCATGGGTGGGCAGCGCTATCAGGGCAGGGTCCCTAGCAGCATCAGTCTGTGTCCTTACCTTAGCTGCAGAGCTATGAGTCCTCATTGCTCTCCTACTGGATGCTCCTTCTTGTCTACTTCTGCGTGCTTGCCTTGTGCAAACACCTGAGCAAATGCAGGCATGCCCTTACAGAGTATGTCTGTTTGCGCACTCTGTTTGCTTGCATGGCTTGGGAGCACGGCTCCCTGCTGGCTCACTTAAGAGGGCTCTGGGGGCCTCCCACTCCAGACCCTCTGCAGCTGTGCTGGCCCTCCGTCCCACTTACCTGAAGGATCTGATGCTGCCTCCGCCTCTGCCTCTGCCTCCGCTGCTGCTGCTGGTAAGTCCAGGGAGCACATGTGTGCTGGAGACACACATGTGCCCACTCTATCTTCAAGCCCCAATTGCCAGGAGCTTGACCAAACTGTGGCTTTTAAGGGCTGCGGTTTGAATTTCCTGCACTGGCCCAGCAACCAATCCGATGGCTCCAGGCTAAGGCCACCAATCAAGGCCACTCCAGGCTTCCCTGGAAGAGTCTGCAGGCTGCCCCACTCCCTATGTCTCCCTCCCATGAGGGGGAGCCCCAGATCCTGGGGTGGCCACAGTTGCTGCCCTAGAGATCAGCCTCAGAGCAGTCCCCACTTGCCCTGGGTGAAAATTCATCCCCCTAGCCTGCTCCCTGCCTGCACCCCATTCATTGCAAACCAGGTCATTTCTCACACCTCTCTCTGTCCCCTCTTGACCAATAACAGATTGCCGCCCTTAAAGCAGGCAACCCAGCAGGGAGCTGAAAACACAAAGCTTATCAGCCCATCAAGAAAACAAAAGCCTCTCTTATTAGTTCAAGCTCTTGTTAAATAGCTTTTCCAAGGAAGGAAGGGAGGGACATTAGCAGCTGACCCATTGATTAGTTCCAAAAAGCCCTAAGCAGACACCGTTCTGTCTGCCTTTCTCCCAATAAAATTGGAGACACACATGCAGACACCTTTTAGGATCAGCTAGCATGGAGGTGGTGTTACTGTGACCAGATGCCAGCTGGGGTTCATGGTGCTAGAGAACATGCTGGGGGAGAGGGGAGGAAGGGAAGGGGGATCCTGCTTCAGCAGTGAGGGGATGGGGGGCAGGGAAAAGTCAGGCAGATGCTGCTGTGCTAGCAGTCCCTCAACTCCTTCTCAGCCAGCCAGAACTCCAGCTAGGGAGAAAAGGGGTGGGGCCAGCCCTGCTTTCTGGTGCAAACAGTCCAGCCCATCTGAGGGCTGAAAAGGATGCTGGGGGACTTTGACTGATCTTAAATCAGGGAGGGATCTGGGACAAAAGTTCCATAAACCAGTTTGACCCAAATCAGTTAAGTCTGAAACTACATTCAACCAGATTTATCTTAAACCATTTTTGGCCATTTTGAAACTGGTTTATGTGCACTGAACTTATGTTCTGTTACAGAGTTAAACCAGTTTCTGATCACCTAAATTGGTTTATGTGTAACTTCTGTCCCTAGCCAAAGAGAGAGGTTGTGAGGGAAATACTGGTCTATAGAAACCCATGGGATATGTGATACTGATTTTAATCCGACCCCTCACTCTCTCATTGCAAAAAAATATTCTCTTAAATTTAGAGATGATTGATTGTGTTAGTCTGAAGTCAAGAAGAGAGACCAGTGTAGGACCTTAGAGACTGGTTCAGAGAGGAATGTGTTTTTGTAGCATTTTATAAATAAAGATATCCTTCTTTTCAATAATGCCTGACATGATTTGGCTCCATAATGACTCTGGGGCAAGAATCACAGGCCCAAAGGATGATCATTTGAGGAAGTTATGCACCTAGGGAATCAGATATTCACATGGTATAGATCAGCCACTCCATTAGTGACACCAGTTGAGGGGAAGATCAGTTTTTAATGGATGTGTCAAAGAATTTCTGGTAAACATTATATTCTATTCTCTGTGCTAATTTAAAAGTGCTAAATTTATTATCCCAAAGAGATATTTGACCATGGAAGAAAACAATACATAATATATACCTCTCAGTTCCATGAAAGTTAAGGTATGGTTCTAGAAATTATCAGGGCTACAAATTGTACAGTTGGAAAATTATGTTAATGAAGTTCATATCCTCTTTTGATTGATGAGCAATGACTTGACCTCTCTTACTCTTACTCAGGAATTAGCAGGGTTCCATTAAGTATTCATAGATGTTCTACCTTCACTGGGTCATTTTAATTAACCAAAACAACAGCAGATGACAGAATAATTGATCTAAAATACAGGTAGCTGTGATGACAAATTAGAAATGATTCCAAATGCATGCACCAGATGTATTGTTAATGGATAAGTAATAGACCATAGATTTTACACTTTACACAGGAATATAGGTAAAGCTGACAATCTTTAAAACCAGTGCATCTGATCTGGCAACCAACCTCTTCTGAAGCATTAGAGAGCACGCAGAAGGCCAGATGTGACAAGTGGCTGCTATTTCCTGCTGTTCATAATGGCTCCAGAAGAATTTAGTCATCCATTAATCAAAAACCTATTCCAAAAATGTGTGGAGGTAAAGTGAAAGGCAATAAAAAGCAGATACTGAAAATAGGCAAAAAGTAATAGAGCATAGAATCAGGATTAAAAGCGCTCACAATATTTCTTTAGAGCTGTCTACTAGACCTTTTAGTAAGGCTCACAGTTGTGACACACACAATGAATTTCATAGTTAAGGGCACCTCAGTATATGTGGAAGAAAAGAACACTAGTACCTTTTCAGATAAACTCTTCAGGGCCCTATCCTGCAAGCAGATGTACAGGCCTGGACCCTGTCACACCGCTAGTCGCCACTGACATTGCTGGGACTCCACAAAAAATTGACTCGTTTTTGGATCTGTGCAATTATGTTGTCACACTTTTATGGTCTAATAGTATACCCCTGTTTAGACAGAATGTCTTTCCCATGGATTTGGGAGATGTACCTGTTTTAGGAGTATAGGAGTGACATTATCATCTTAAACTTCAAATTTTGGCTATCATGAATTCATGGATAAAAGAGTGGAATCAAAGTTGATATGATGGCAGTGTGGAGGAAGTGACTGGCTATTACATATCACAGAATGAGTGGTTGGTGACTCAGGATTTCAGCTGATTGATGGTGTTTTGTTTTGTTTCTAGCAATGTTACCCAAAGTCTTATTACTTCCTGTTTTTAAGCCTGATTCCCTCTGTCTGGCAGCTGGATAAAATGAATGTCTTTACTTGGCACTACTTTGCCAATGGTTGGCTTCCTGCAACCACTTTTGCTAAAGAGATAGGATGTCCTTTCTTATGGAAAAATGTTCCCTCGGGATTTTCTGAGATGCACTGATGTACAAAAAAGGCCAATATTGATGGATTTAAAAATGTGTTAAACAATTTTCTCCTTCCTCCACAGGACTTCTCATCAATAAAACATTGCAGCAATATACAATGTTCAGCAAACCTAGCATAAAAAGTATCTCTTTTTGAATACAAACAAAAAACATTCTGGTAATGACATTTAGGACTTGCATATTAATTTTGTGAATAAAAGCTGAATTTACCATAATTGAAAATAAAGAGCTAGCTTAGTTTTAGGCGTTGTTTTAGAAGCGTCCTCCTTATTAATTATCCATCTAATAATGAAACTGAGTTAGCATATTATTAGTCTAAACATTGCAATCAGAGCAATTTTGGCTAAAACAGATGAAAAACAACAGAGGCATTCCCAATTATTTCACTGTCTGTTATAATACTAATTGCATAAGCACGATGTTTCTTACCTGAAATATTTCCCGCATGGATTTGATTGTCTTTGGCAATATGCACTGTACTTAACTCTTCTCATTTCTGGTGCCAAACTTGTAGAAAATGTACTTTTAATTGTGTAACTTCAGTTCATTAGGTCTATCCAAATAAAGCAGCCTATTCTGTGAGCTCAATTATACCCAGGCCACCCCTGTGGCTTCCTTGGAGAATACGGATTTAACTGAGGGTAGAGTTTTACCTGGTTTTCTGTAATAGTTCACTTCCACACATGCAAATACAGTAAATAACTGTTAGATAGGCTTCTGCAGAATTTAATTGCCCTGGAAGCAGTACCATATTAAAATGATCCGCTATTTATCTCCCTGGGCCAAAGTCTTCCTCTGCTCTGAGAAAAGCAAGTAGCTGTTATTTTTCTGTGTCTCTGTACATTTTAAATTAAAGGCAGAATATACAAAAGCCTCTAGCACAAACAAACAAGCATACATGCAGAAAGAAAAAGCACTTCTTAAAGCTTTATGTCAACTGGTATTCCTCTGTTTTACATTAATAGTGAAATTTTCAACTAGATATGAAAATTTGATCAATAATTATAGTGTGGGTGTGTATCAAAAATACCTATTTTGTTTGTTTAAATGGCTATCTATTTCCCTAAGCAGTGTTTTTGTGTTCTGTTGTCTTGAACTTTAGATGTCAGTTCCATCGGCTCCAAAACTGATTAAATAACAGGGGCTTGAATTCAGGGGACTACCTTCATAGTTACAGCTAGAATTTTGAAAAGAGGAGTGCAGATGGTGCAATGTATCATCACATATATAACAACACGCATTTTTCTCCAGTTAAAAATAAACTAGAAGCTTTACTAATATGTGAGGGCCCTACAGCTACATTATTCAGTTTAACATTGAAGCAAAAACAAATATAACTTCACTGGAATGAGTTAAAAACAATCTGCATGGCTGTGAAATGGAAACTGCATTACCAGGAGCAGCTAACATACAGCATAATTGCAGAACAAAGGACAGCTTGATTGGTGGAACATCAAGACCGTTAAAAAGGAGAGGGTTGGCCTTCCTGACCACTTCCTCATGTTCATTTTGGCATCAATAATGACTCCAAAACCTTTTCCTGCCTCTGATTAGAGGGGAATTCCCCAGTCTGTATGGGTATGCAGCTGGTTCTTCCTCCCCAGGTGCAGCACCTTGCACTTGTCAGTGTTGAAACCCATCCTGTTCTCATCCGCCCACTCCTGTAACCTGTTTAGGTCTGATTACAGCCTGTTCCTCCCTTCTAGCATGCTCACTTCTCCCCACATCTTAGTGTTGTCTGCGAATAGGAACAGGGGGCTTTTTACACCCTTGTCCAAGTCGCTGATGAATATGTTGAACAGCGCAGGCCCAAGGGCCGAGCCCTGCAGAACCCCACTGCCCACATCCCTCCAGGTCAAAAATGACCCATCCACGACCACTCTCTGGGTGCGGCCCCCCCAGCCAAATAGTGACCCATTTGACTGTGTAGGTGTCAATGCCACAGTCCTCTAGTTTTTTTAATGAGAATGGGGTGAGAGATAGCGTCGAAGGCCTTCCTAAAGTCCAGAAAGACTACGTCCACTGCTACACCTGTGTCTAAGTATTTTGTGACCTGGTCATAGAAGGCCACCAGGTTGGTCTGACTGGACCTGATTCTAATGAACCTGTGTTAGTTGCCTCTAAGCATAATCTCCCCTGCTGGCTCCTTGCAAACAGGATAACTCTCTCAAAAACCTACCCAGGACTGAGGTAAAACTGACTTGCCTACAGTTTCCTGAGTCCTCCTTCCTCCCTTTTTTGAAAATGGGAACCACATTGGCCCTTTTCCAGTCCTCTGGCACCATGCCAGAGCGCCATAAGTGCTTGTAAAGCCATGCCAGGGGTCCCACATTGACCTCTGTGAATTCCCTCAGCACTCTGGGGTGGAGATCATCAGGATCTGCTGATTTAAATATGTCCAGTCCCTCCAGAAGTTCCCTGACTAGGTCCTCACTGACCCTAGGCCTGGGTGTGCCTCCCCTGGGACCTACGGGGGTCCCAGTGCGGGGGAGAGTGACCCAGTCCCTGCCCAGAAAAATGGAGGCAAAGAAATTGTTGAATAGGTTAGCTTTGCTGTCTGGTGTGATGACCAGATTTCCTAGCATGTCCTACAGAGGCTCTATGTTACCTGGTATCTTTTGCCACTGCCAGCAGTTGATTTTAAACTTTGAGTGGAGCAGGAATAAAAGGGAGGGTGGTGCAAGTGGACCAGTTCACCTCTCCTGGATCCACCTCAGCTACTTTGTCCTTTAGGTTATGTCTATATGACTTCTCATACAGTACAGTTTCACAGTACTAGCATAGATGGAAATACCATATTTACTTGACTATAAGACAATGATGATTATTAGATAGCTCCCCATTATTAGATCCTATCTATGGAAAAATATAAATTTGTCAGGCACTAAGGGACCATGGCCCCTAGGAAGGAGAGTTCATGAGGACTGGTTGTTCCTAAAGAACTCAATCCTAAATGTGCAAGGAAAGTCCATTGAGTCCTACAGGAAATGCAGTCAGAGGGCAGGGAAGCCTCCTTGGCTCAACAGGGAACTTTGGGGTCTCCTGAAACAAAAAAGAGAAGCCTACACCAGATGGAAAATTGGAATCATCACCAATGAGGACTACTTAGCACTAAGCCATACCTATAGGGAGCGGTCCAGAAAAGCCAAAGCAGCAACTGACCTCAGGCTATCCACTAGAATCGAGGATAACAAAAAGTCATTCTTCAGATATGTGGGAAGTTGAAGGAAGAACAAAAGCAACATTGGCTCCCTGTGAGTTCAGATGGGGTCCAAGAAAAGGCCAAAGTCCTAAATGATTACTTTGTGTCAGTTTTCTACTTGCCCAAGGGGGTCATGCTATCAGATAGGTTGCAAGGTAACCATGGCTTAAGAGATGGGCCTACAATTGATGTAGATAAAGTGAGAGAACACCATGAAAGACTTGACACAAGCCACAAATCTGAGGGCCCAGACAGATTACACACAAAAGTCTTAAAAGAACAGGCAGACATCATAGCATGCCCCCTATGGCCAAAATATTTGAAAGCTCATGGGATTTGGGTGACGTACTGGAAGACTGGAAAAGAACTAACATGGTCCCAATCTTCAAGAAAGGGAAGAAAGAAGATCCAGGAAATTACAGACATATCAGTCTGATGTCCATCCCTGGAAAGATTTTGCATAAAAGTATCAAGGGATCCATCTGCAGAAGGCTAATGGAAGGCAACCTACTGAACTGCAGCCAACATGGTTTTATTACTGGAAGGTCTCTCCTGACCAACCTCATCTCCTTCTATGATCAGGTGAGACAGGAGAGACAAGGTTGATGTCATTTATCTGGACTTCAAGAAGGCCTTTGACTTTGTCTCCCATGATGTCCTGATGACCAAGCTGGGGAGCTGTGGCCTGGACTATCTCATGGTCCAATGGCTGGGGAACTGGCTCTGGGGATGGACCCAAAGGGTACTAGTTGATGGGAACAAATCCGTGTGGCACAAGGTTACCAGCGGAGTCCCTCAAGGCTCAGTACTTAGGCAGGTACTCTTCAATATCTTTATTAATGACCTGGATTCAGGTGTCAGATGCAGATTGGCAAAGTTTGTGGATGACGCTAAACAGGCTGGGCATACAGGCCGACCTGGACATGCTTTTAAAATGGGCAGACTAAAACCTGATGGTATTCAATGTAGAGAAATGAAGGGTACTCCAGCTTGGGAGAAAAAAAACAGCCTCATACTTATAGGTTTGGTGGTACTAAGCTTGCTACCACTGCGACCAAAAGGGACTTGGGAGTCTTGATTGACCACAAGATGAACATGAGCCCCCAGTGTGATGCCATGACTGGCAGAGCAAACCAAACTCTGGCATCCATCTACCGATGCATCTTGAGCAAAACCAGGGATGTTATCCTCCTGCTTTACTTGGCCTTAGTGAAGCCACAGCTGGAGTACTGCATCCAGTTTTGGGCCCCCACTTCAGAAGGGATATGGATAAGCTTGAGAGAGCCCAGAGGAGAGCCAGCCACATGATGAAAGGGCAGGAGAGCAAGCCTTACGAGGAGAGGGTGAGGGACATGGGACTCTTCAGCCTGGGGAAGAGAAGGCTCAGGGGGGACTTGGTGGCTGCTTATACATATATAAGGGCGAGGCGTGCATCAGGATCTGGGAGAACAATTGTTCACCAGGGCTCCCCAAGGGGTAACTAAGTCCAACAGCCACAAACTTCTAGAAGCCAGATTTAGACTAGATCTAAAGAAGAAATTCTTTACAGTCTGAGTGTCCAAGGTCTGGAACAGACACCCCCCAGAGGTGGTACAAGCACTTACTCTGGACTCATTCAAAAGTCATTTGGATGTTTATCTTGCTGAGATCATTTGATCCCTACAGACTTCCTGCCTCTGGCAGGGGGGCTGGACTCAGTGAGCTCATGAGGTCCCTTCCAGCCCCTAATGTCTATGACATATAATTTTCCAGGTATAGAATCTAATTATTGGAGGTTTGCCTTGATTTTGTCCCCCTTCTACTGCTACAGAAAGAAAAATAAATCTGGAAAGGTCAGATGGCCACCTTGCTATCTGCCCCTCCTCCCCCAACTACTTTCTTCCGCAGCATAGGTGACTGGTAGGGGGTGCATAGGGGTACATATGCCCCCCCGATGGGGCCAGTGCCCCCCTGACAGCCAACACTGATGCTGTCAGTAGGGATGGTGCCCCCCAACAGGTTCGGTGGTTTCTATGGGTGTCACCGCAGATTCAGGAGGCACCAGTCACTCATGCCCTGTAGCCTCTTCTTCCCCTGCTGTCAAACCCTGCTGTCCCTGAGAGCATAGAAATGAGAAGCAAATTTAAAAATACTAACAGATAACTTGACACATTTTATTCTTTTTTTCTAACTGCTGCAAGTTTTAACATGGGTACTGCCCAAACATATTTTTAACTATCACTTTTGTACCTCCTTACATAGAGTACAAACAATGTATGATATTAGTTTAAAACCCAAATGCTCACGGATTTACCATATAGTTCCTTGGGCTGGGCCCCAGCAGAGTCAACAGCCTTTCAAGCCATGGTGACCCCATAGCTCAGCACTGTTCTGTATGTGCGTGTACTTCCAATACACAGCCCCCACAAAGGATTCATGTATTAATTAGGTCCCACTCATAACTGGAACTCGATGTTCTTGTCATGAGTCCTGGGATTCTCCAAAAATTTTTATGCAGATTTGGTAAGGGCAACTTCATCTGACTTTACCTCATGGAGGGTGGGGCCACACTAGTCATATGTGACAGGATGAGAAAGGGGCAGACAGAGAGATTATGGGTGAAATGTTTGGGGCTCACTTTGTAGTGTTTTCCAGGTATTTAAGGCTGATGAAGAAAAAGGAATGATTGGAAAGAAAGGCATAGCTCAGCTGTGAGAGTAAAGAAGTTAAAATGTATTAACTTAACATATTCCGTGTAGTGAAGTTAAAATGTATTCCATGTAGTGGCTCATGATGATGCCAAAAAGGGTAGTCATTTCATAGATTTCATAGACATTAGGGCTGGAAGGGACCTCGGGAGATCATCGAGTCCAGCCCCCTGCCC
>NW_017728943.1:43217688-43224643 GCF_001723895.1 Crocodylus porosus
TGCTCGAGAAGCATCTATGGATGCACGCCAGCATTTTGGTCGCTTTACTAGCTGCAGCATCGCATTGCAGGCTCATGTTCATCTTGTGGTCAGTGATGACCCCCAAGTCTCTTTCTTCATTGAAGGGAACTAAGCGCAATGGGCACTATTATATATCTTATTCAGATAGGTCACACTAACTTAGCTTTATGGTAAGTTCCCATCAATATTTTTGCCCAATATGGGTCATGCGTCTCATATTCATGCTCAGTGTTGGCTATATTTTAATCAGCTACATAGCTGATTTCCATTACTGAGCACATACTGCTTTTGGCAGCAGTTTAGTAATTGACAATGTGATTAATGCAGTTTACCTGTATGCAATGAGAAGCTTTTATTCCCGTGGTGATTGAGTAAATAAACATTGTCTTGTATTCAAGTAAAGACAGTATTTTTGAGGCTGTATAGAAAGGTGTTCCGTCTTCTATCTGGATGGTGGACTTTGAATGTACCTGACCTTACTAGAGAGAGTGTATGATTGTGTAGGGTGACACTGTGGCTGGAGCAACATGAGTTTGTGCTGGATACATTGCTCGCTATTGAGGAATTGAGCCTTGCAAAATAAATTACAATAAAAACATTATTCAAGAACTGGCCAAAAAAACATACTACATTAAAGTGTTGTAAAAATACAGGGTATTTTTTTTTATTCCTCCAAGTTTTAAGATTAGTCCAAGTTGATCATTAAAAAGGATCTTTTTGAAGAGTCTCAAAAGTTTCCATGTTAAAAGTACCCACAGAAACAGATTCATGGTTAAAATACAGGTGAGGTAGGTCAAAGGTGCTTGATAAATTAAGTTTAATATATATGTCAGCACTGTGTATGTGGTGAGTCTGATATGTATGTGCAGTAGTTTAAAGGCCTTGAATTGGATGGGAATGTTCCTGAACATGTTCTTTACAGGGTTCCCTGAAACACTGCTATTTTCCAGTGGCAGGATGTGGTGGAAGAGCTTTCTCGGGACTTCAGCTGACCAGCTGAAGAGAGATCTCCTCTATTGCCACTGAGGCTGACTTGACTGTGAATGGAGTTTTTCAGCAGGGATCATACTGTGGATTTCTCAGAGCTGGGTATTTAATATTTGGGACTGAGGGTTGACCAGGCTCCTGGAGATGCTCATAATACTTGTTTGCAAATATTTTAGGTTTTCATGTTTCTAATGAGTGAGTTTCCCCACCACCCCTCATTTCCTCTGGTAGAAAGAGTTATGTATCTGTACAACACTGTGAGTGCTTGCAAGTGGGGTGGCTCTCATTTGGCACTGAGGACATGGATATGGTACTCTTAGCCCATAATATGAGGCCAGCATTCTGGGAAAACAATTTGCTGCATCCTAATGATTGAAGGAAGTGACATTTGCCCTATATATGGTGAATATGCCCCAGGGGAAAAAACCCAACAAACCTAACCTGCCTTGATATCAATGTGTGTCAGGAGAGCCATGCTGGTCAATGATCTCAGCATAGACACTATCGTTTTTAGTAAACTAGATATCACTACTCTGATGTGGCTTCTCAGTCTGCAAAAGAACGGGATAGTGATGAAAATATAAGAAAAGCCTTGGCAAGGCAGAGCTCTCAACTGGTGTAAAGCCAATGGCTGATTCGTAGGGCGTTTCCCATCCTGGTCCTGATGTAGAGGAGAAACTGGAGCACTTTTGCATTCCTGCAGCTAAGGTGGCAGATAGTCCTTTGGGCTGTCAACTGCAATTGGTTAGGCAGTGACATACCTGACAGTTCATTCTCTGTCTCCTGAATTTTGGCTAGAAAGACTGTGGCTTACAGTGTTTGGGCCAGATAAATTCATAGCACAATTGAACCTATGATAATCACAGTAACAAATGCCAACTGACCTGAAGTTGTTTGCTTGTTATCTGAGTTCAAATAAGTGTTGGAAGACTTATTCTTAGACTATAAATAAAACAGCACTTGATCTTAACACTTAGGGACATTTGAAGTAGATCTGCTAAATGAGCACACCTACCATATTTTTTCCCTTAGCAGCAACCACTTCTTTTTGCTTGCCATAAAGATTTAAAAACACAATGGCTTTAAAGAGGAGGATGCTTGTTAGCTCTATTATACATGACTGAGCTTCATTTGGTACCAAGCAAAACTCTGGCATTCCCATGGGACTTGGAGAGAAGGATCCAGTGCCACGTTTGGGGTGGGGTTCCAACAACTTCAAGGTCCACCTCTCTCCAAAATGTTTTGGAGCATATTCCACTTCTTACTAAGATTTAACATTAGCACCCCTACATGTGTAACAATGACTACTCAGTCTCAGGTTTGCTCTACAGCATGTTTGCACTGTAGCAGTAGTGTCCTAGCTGTGCTGTTCCAACTCATGCCCCAGCCACACTCTTTAATTGAAAATGGGCCAGTGGAGACTCTCTGGAGCATACCTCAGTTGGTCTCAAGTATCCTTCAGAATTCCTTCTGGGAGTGACTGCAGAAGAGTGGCCCAACTTCAAGGTCTGGAGTATGCCTGTGGGTGTAGGCACAGCCTTTGATGATGCAACTTCTTATGAATTGTTGCTTTAGCAGCTCAGAAAGCTGGTGCATCTAGCATGTCTCTTCTAGGCTACACTGGGCATGTCTACACATGCAATTAATGCAAAGCAATAAACTCTGGAGTTTATTGCTCTAGAGTTTATTGCTTCCAGGTGTGCTGTTTGAACATGCGCCAGGGACTGCAGCATGTTGAGCCAGGTCAGAGCAGTCCTGGCTGGCAGGGTGTTCTGGGGGTCACCCTACAAGCTTGGGGCTGCTCCAGCCTGGCTCAATATGCTGTGGAGGGGCTGTCTGGGGCATGAGGGTGCTTCAGTGTGGAGCTAGCCAGCAGGCTGATCCCTCACTGAAGCAACCTCATGATCCAGCCAGCTGTGTCACATCTACAAGTGTGGTGCTGCAGAATAAAATGCTCAGCAACAGTGTTGTACTTGTAAATACAAGTACTATCCTGTTGCGATGTTTATTAGTTTACTTCAGCCTAATAGCCCTGCACATGTAGACATTGTGATGTTTACTGTGGAACTAATTAGTCTACTCCTCAGTAAACATCTTGTGTAGACATGCTCATTGAGCCTTAAAAAGATAGGGATCAGTACAGGCTGTTGGAGATTGACAGTTTGGGGGAATTTGCTTCTGTGAGCCTAAATGGCAGTTTCCTATCTGTGTAAATCGTGTTTTTGGCACCTATATTGAGGTTGTGATTCTATTATTTCTACAGATATAGGTGTAAATGCTTAGACTGAGCATACTCAATAGGCTATGTACTGTTTGGTCATATGTGCTTGTCCATTGTGGACACATAAATATGTATCAGTCACTAAGGTATAGCCATCCAGAAAGCAATTAGGGTTAAACAGAAGAGGAGTAGGACTCAGCCATGTTTTAGCCCCAAATGCTGGTTGAGTGGTTAGGACACTTGCTGAGGAAACAGGAGCCTTTGGTTATAGAGTCTTCTTCCTGTCCCAGAAAGGGTTTGAACCTGTGTCTCTGCATTTCTGACACAGTGCTGTAAGTGTCGCATACAATTTAGGCATGATCCAGTCCTTTCTCCAACATTCTTTTTTAAGTTGGCTCCTTGGGCAGTCAAGAAGTCATATATGGGGCCAGAAGAAGGAGTACAAGTGTGAGGTAGTATGCCTGATCGTAGTTTTAAGAAGGTATAGTTTATGTGTCACTTTCGAAATTAAGTTACAATCGATAATACAATTATTTATTTCTCAGATTGATTTTAGTGGATATCCCAACTCTAGCCCACCATGTCTTGATGAAAATATGTTTTTTTTTCTTTTATTGGGAGGAATGGACTTACACCACTAGATTTTTAACCGGAATATATTGATTTATTTTTTTAGCATGGAATTCTTGGAATCTTCTTCAAAACACTATGCAAATACTACCTGGTCTATTATAAAAACTCACAGTGATTGATTATTTTCTCTGTCAAATGTCTTTTCTTATTTGTAAGTAAACAACATAAATTATCACATCTTAAATGGTTAAGACTTTTCCTTTCCACTTCTTTCCAGATAGTTTCTCTGGACTCAGGTGAGTATAATGTCTTGTATAGAAAGGAATCAGAATCAACAACCCAATAAGAGACGATATTAATAGGCTGTAAATATGTATACCATTCTCTTAGGGATATACATTTCAAAGAATAAAAGTCTTTATGATAACTGTTGGCCTCAGGATAGCAAAATTCCCCTCTTTTTCTTTTTTTTTCTTTTTAAATCGGTGGGTTTAATATATTCACGTTCACTTTGAGTTCTTTGATTGTTTTTGCTTAATATAAAACTTCAAAGAAAGATTTTACTTGTATATACTGGTCTATGTTTTTCTGTGTTTCTCCATTTTTTTTTCTGTCTTTTATATCTTGCTTATATTGATGAGTCCTCAAAACTGTTAGTAGAAACTCTTCTTAATCTATCTTCCAACAGCTGTTTGACGCCAGCCATCATGATTCTTTACCACTTCCTCACTCTCTTCTCTTTCATGCAGGTCTCTCTTTGTCCCCACTCCTCTCTCTGGCCATCCTAGCTTTACAGAGCAGTAACTCCGGAAGCTTTACAGAGCAGTAACTCCTGGCAAGATCTCTTTTCTTTCGCTGGCTCCTGCTCACTTTTGGGTAGTATTGGGATCATCTTCTCTTCTTTACAACAAGCCAGAGGATGTAGTGAGACAGATGCCACTTTGAAAGGAGTGGGCCCTGAGCTCTAGCCTGCATCCTTTGTCCCAATAGAGCAGCGACTTCCTCACTGATCTCTATTTTATCCACTGGCTATTACATCCATAGGAGAGTGGCTTAGCTGTGAAATGAGGATACTAGCACAACCCTACTGTGCTGAAATAACATCAAGATCAATACATTATAGTATGAAATATGAAGGATTCAGATATTGTAGAAATGGTAAGCGTGTAAGTACCTGTAATAGATTATGAAGTGGTTGGAAGAGGTTAGAAATGTCTCAACAAGATTATTGTTACTTGCTCTTATCAAGGCATCTTGCACTGCTTCTCTCTCACTCACTCACAGCTCAGCCTGACTACAGCATCTGGCTTGTTTGCTCAACATTTGAAACAACCATGACAGTGCTTGATATGATATGCCCATGGTGCATTTGTGTACTTGCTGCCTATAAAATGGTAGATTAACTTTCATTAGGTGATGTTTGTTTTTAAGGCTGTGGTGTTATGTGCCTTTGCTATGTTTGAGACCTGTTAGAGCATCTGCCCTCCAACATTACCCACCGGAGAATTCCACTATTGCATCATAAACCAGCAGGAAATTGTCCCCTGAAGAAAAATAGGCCTCAACTGTGGATCTGATTCTGTACTTTTTTGGCCCATTCATTTCCACTTTGAATGTCAGTTCTAAATATTTTCCCCAAATATTGGGGTTGGGGGTGAGAGAGAGGTATTGTATTATATGATTGTTGTTTTACTTATTACATGAGCGCCAAGCAGTCCAAGTCATCAACTTGAGCAACGGAACAGTAGCCACTACACAGACACAAAGCAAAACATGGCTGCTCCATATTAAATGTATCTCTCTCTCACAACCTTTCTATCCATCATTTTTCATATCACTTTGAATTTTTTTCCTGAGAGGGAGGGTTATTGAAAATTTTCTGGAGTACTTCAGTAGTGTTCAGGTAATGTTGTTGCCATGATGGTCCAGAAAATATGCAAGAGGGAAGAATTCCTGCGGGTGATATATTTTATTGGACCAACTGCATAGTTGGGAATGGCATAGACAAGATTTTGAGTATAACACTACCCTTCCTCACATCTCCTGGAGAGAAACAAATGCAGCAGAGCTGAATAGCACGTGGAACAAAAGCTTGAGTAAAACTCCGTATGTAAATAAAAAAAAGATGTAAAAGAGATTAGCAGGTAGCCAATAGATAAGAGAGATGCAGTAAGAAAATCGTGATGGAAAAAGAAATTGTTCAGGAGGGTTGTTATCACCTGTGAAGAGCAGAAATTAGCAAGTATTAGGTAGATTATAATGCACCAAGAAGTCAGTGTCTATGTTAAGTGCCTGATACTAACTGTGTCCAATAGGCTAATGTATTTTTGTTCCATGCCCTTCTTTAAAATGTTTTTAATAGAATTCCTCTGAGCACAAGAACTATGGAGTCAGATAGGAGTGATTTTTTTATGTGCATCTCTGTTCTTTGTCCTTTATTCAGTGCTCATTCATTCTGGTGTGATTTTTGGTTGGTTTCATCCACATAATAGTCATGAGGTCATCTGGTACACTGGATGAGGTATACCATATTCTGGAATAGATAGGTATGGTCCATTAGGGCTACACGAAGCTTCAGTAGCTGATTCAATTCGGAGGAGATTCAGCCTGATTTGGGGACCAAATCTCCAAATCCGAATCGAAGAGGCTGTGCTGCCCCACTGTCTGCTCTGAGGTGCCTGCACAGTCGCCACCAGCATGGAGCTGATGCCAGAACTGTGGAACCCAGCGCAGCGGTTTGAAGCCTGCCCACTGCTTGCTGCAGCTGCCCAGAGCCCGGGATACCTACAAACAGCTGCACCTGGCTCCAGAGCCCAGTCACCAGCTCCATGCTGGCAGCGGGGGAGAGACCAGGGTTATGCTGCCTCAGGCCCCTCCCCCACTGCCTGCTTCAAGGCACCTGTGCACACACAGGGCTGATGCTGGGACTCTGGAGCCTGGCAGAGCTGTTTGGAGCCTCCCAGCTGCAGCTGGCCTTGGCTCTGGGTAGCTGCTGTCATCTGGGAGCCCAGGCAGCTCTCAGGGGCAGCTGGGATGCTGCAAGCTGTGCTGGGAGCAGCCTGGGCTCCAGCAGCTACCTAGAGCCGGGGTAGCTGCTGACAGCCACAGAGCCCAGGCTGGGGGCAGGGGCTTTGGGTGGGGGTCAAGGGGCAG
>NW_017728943.1:43225873-43311405 GCF_001723895.1 Crocodylus porosus
CTCCCCTCCCCTGCCTCTGACTTACCAGCTCTGAGGTCGGCTCCCTACTGCAGCCACTGGGGACTGTCTGAATCATTGAAGCGCTGGGAATCTTTTCCAAAGATTCAGAGAGCTTTGAATTAATTCAGACCTTTTAATTGGTCTCCTAATTTGGTTCGGATTCAGAGATTTGGCCACTGAATCAGGCCAAATCTCCTCCTAATCAAATCACCACCTAAAGCTTCACACAGCCCTATCAATTATACACGTACTAAATTTAATGCGCTGTAACTATGCCATGTTAATGAACCTGTAGACACTCCCATTCAATGTTATCATTTTAGCTTTCTTGTTTACTGGATTTCAGTAGTTCCAGCAATGAAGAAGTTGGGTGAACACCTTCCGTATTTTCTTTCTTGTTTGTAAGTCCAGTCTACAAGGAAGTCTTGGCCCTCACTGATATGTTCAACAATAGCCTTTACCTTTGTGGGAGTCATGTGCAGAATGGTCACTGAGATTCTTATGTAGGCTATGCTCAGACGTGTGTGGCTGTGAGATATATAATGCCACAGACATGTCTGCGGTGCCACATACTACATGTTCAGCTGTTTTCCACACTGCAAGGGAGCAGTGCAGGGGTGTTTTTTGACCCCTAGATATCCAAGGATAAAAAACACCCACCCCCCAAAAAAGTGGAGTGGCACACATGGGGGCAGCGCATACTATTCAAAGCCAGAGCCTGGCTATCCAGAGCCATGCTCTGGCTGCTGGCTAGGCTCCGCGTGGCAGGAGGCCTCCAGGATCCCAGGTAAGGCTGGTGAGGCCAGCCCAGTGCTGGCTCCACCCTCCCCTACCCCATCCAAGGTAGTTTGCTGCACACCAGAGGGCATGTGGCACAGGCATTCCCTGGGTACAACTAACAGCATTCCTTGGAGACAGCAAGGTACCCCCAGGGAACCAAAAGTCCATGCTTGTGTGGATGCAGCCTTAGAGTTCATTTACATTTTTTTTCCCCAGCATGGTTCTGCTCTTCTTCTCATTCTCTTTCCACTTCTCCCTTCCTGCTGCAACCTTTATATATATTTTCCTACCTTACTGTGTAGTAATTGTAAAAGACAGATGATTTTCATATGCATGTAACGTTCAGTATTTTGCAGTGCTCTGACTCATGTATAGATGAGTACATGAATAAGTGAGGCAGCTAATGGTAGAGGGAGAAGCAAAAGGTATATAAAGCACAAATGCAGACAGAATTAATTCTTTGTAATAGGTCTTAACTATCGTAAGGTCAAAATAGATAAAAAGCAGTATACATCTGCTACAGAATAACATAGTGATCTAGAGATCTTGAACATCAGTCCATTAAAGAGTTCTAGCAGCATTTTAAATCTTTTGTAATTGAAGAGGCCTACAACTAAATAGATGAGTGGACAGCATAGTAAGAAAAAATACACAGAGAAGTCTGTTTTTCAATATCTTGGGTTGCAGAAGTTATTCCGTTTTTATTTTCTTTTTGCAATTTATTTGGTAAATCCATGTGTGTGTGTGTGTGTGCATGTGTGTACACGCATGCACATGTGTGTGTGTGTGTGTGTGTGATATGATAGTTTGGAACTGTCTGAAGCATAGCTTCAACAGGCATAACCAAAAGAATTATAGCAAAACAGTGTTCTCTCCAACCTATCATTTTATAGACCTATCCAATGCATAGGCAAGTTACATGCTCCCCCAGTTTCCCCTATCACCTGCCGTACCACATGCCCCTGCACTGCCTCCATGCTGCTTGCATTCTACCACTGCTTTTTCCACTAGAGAGGTGGTGGGGATGAATTTAGACCAGGAGTGGGCAATTATTTCAGGCGGAGGGCCACTTACTGAGTTTTGGCAAGCCATCGAGGGCCACATGGCAGGCAGCCAGGGCAGATAAATATTAATTTTCTAATTTTTTTAGGGACCCTATGGGCTGGATAGAATGGTTTGGTGGGCCATATCCAGCTCATGAACTGAATTTTGCCCATCCCTGATTTAGACCCAGGTTAATTCTTTCCTTCATGGAATATTTTTCTTCAAGGCAGAAACTCCCTAGCACAGTTGAGTGAATGAACACCAAAAATATACCAAAAGTCAAACAAAGCTGAACCATTAAATAATATATGAGTGAGTTTGCATTATTTTTAAATATAGTTTATGAATACTCTAATATTTGTTTATTGGCAAGGATATTCAGGGCAGAAGTATATAAAATTGTATTCAAAATTAATTGTTAAATTTATAAATAGGAATATTAACAACAGAAAGTTGCTTCTCTCTCTTATGCTTATCCGAGTACAGATTAAGAATAATACAATATGACTTATATAGCTCAATCAATACTGAGAAATGTAGCTCCGCATTTGCGCTTTGGAGATCGCATAATGGTAACAAATTGTTCATGAACAATGTACAGACCAAAATTATTCACAGAAGTGATTCAGCAAATAACTTGAAATAACTAATACAGTTTAGTAAATCGTAAAATGCTTGCAAACAATTCAGAAACAGAAGATGGCTTAATTCATTGTATAAATTATTCACTAAACACTGCTTATATATAATTAGCCTTTTCTACTTAAGAGAAACATAATGGTACAGAAGTGTGATCTCCATTATATAGGAACTAATTTGCACCCAACCAATTGTGTGCAGCAATACTAGTATGCAGCTGTTTGAATGACAAGCAAATCAGATGGTTAGATGGAGAACTAATGGTAAAAACTGAATGTCAGAGTCAATTCCATCTATAAGGCACCTAACTGGATATTGTCACCTTAATGTAATACTGCTCTGCCCTCCTCAAGTCATCAAAAAGCTTCCTTGCTACTTTTCTGTGATTTAGTCACTAAGACTAAGATGATGATGTTTTAACCAAGTGAACACAGTAACAGTCTTTAAGGTGCCTGTACGTGAGCTGGGAGGCTGCTCCGGCATGTGGTAATTACAGCATGTCAGAGCAGACTTGATTAATCATGCTCCAGCCAGCCTCTGCTTCTTGTTGAGCTTTAGATAAAGCATCCCCTACACCGTTTTGAAGCATGGGGACACTGATTCACAAGATGCTCCAGGTGCTTTAATTAGAGTAGCTGTCAGAGCCTCTCTAATTAAAGTGCCCCTCTGCAACCCTGGAGCACATGGTAAAAAGCCCTAAGGGACTCGTCCTGCATATAGCAGGATCACACGCAAAGGCACATCTACATGTGTACTTCAATGCACTTCAGCCTATTTTAATGTGCATTAAAGCATCACAAAAAAGTGGTCTCTAGTTAATACACATTAAAATAGGCTAATGTGCATTTTTCTAGTATCACACAATGGAAGTACCAGGTTTAATGTGTATTACCTAACGTGCATGTATAGACATGCCCAGGATCATGTATAAATGGAATAGAATCTGGCCCTAGGTTTGTATCAGGTGTGTGTTTTGTGGCTATTAGTTAAGTAGTACAAATGTTCTCATGAGTTGGCATAAGTAGTACTAACAGGAGAAAAATCCTGGCTTATTGGCTAAAAATGGTCAATCGTGGTCAAACAGTATTGTTGCCACAAGGCCAGGTGATAGTAGATATTCAAGGCTTTGTAGCCATTTTCCACTGGAGAGAAATTTGTGCTACAGAATATATTCTAATATTAGTAATTTATTAATACAATGTACAAGAGTCTTGTTTTCTCACAGTGGAAATGAGCACAAAACTAGTGCACAGACATCCCTTTTGCAGAAGCTTCAGCTGGGATACCAATACCTAATTGCCAAACAGTACCTGCCTGAAACCTCTTCTAAACTGAAAAAGGTTTTCCCATTGTAGTTCCATCTGCAAAAAAGTTATTTTTCTGGGATAGCTAGTATCAACTCCTCAAGCAAAATAAGTTGTACATTTTTATACCTGTGGCTGTAGTAGAACTTTTGCCAGCGTATATATTTACAGAGAAATCACACTTCTGACACTGCTCTTTTTCAAAAGGTTTCTAGCGTAGACCTGGTTGGAGTCCCTAGGTATGTCTACTCAACATCCTTGGTGCTCTCAAGGAGAATTCTTCTGAGCAGGTCTTACCCACATGATCCAACCTGCATGAGTCAAACTTAGATATGTAGCAGTGAAGAGGGTCCAGGAAGACAGAGACAGCATGCTGGAGAAAGAGGTCTTCAAAGTGGTCACAGGAAGTGACCCTGAAGCAGCTTCACCACCATGTTTCTCAGTGAGGGGGAACACAAGTTTGAGCAGGGTGTGTGGTAGGTGGAGTATACCCAAGAGCATTCCTCTTGGAGATGCGGTGTAGATTTTTTTTTCTTTCTGGGCTCTATTTCAGTTTAAAACTTGTCACTTGCCTGCTTAAGCTCCTGTAGTTTATCTCAGAAACTTAAGCACAAAGGCATCCATCTAGGATCTAGTTTTTGAAAGGTGAGCATAATGCATAAATACTCCTTTTGAACGATGGCTTTGGAACACAAAGACAGCTCATGGAAAGGAAGATGTTTCAGTCTGGAGTCCCTTTACTGATTCCCAGGGGTGATGTGAACATTTTCTATGGAGCATTACATTAGAGTACTTATACAGCAGTGATATGGCATGATGTTTTGACCTTTTGTATCATAACTCTCCTTTCTTCTTAATCAACTACACCATATACAAATAAGCATATCCTGACTAACTGCATTGGAATTTAATAAAAACTATTATTCACTGATAATTAGGCTATGCAAATCATTGCTTTTTGTTTTGCTCAGCAGAGATGCATATTTGCTGAAACTAACTTTCTTTTAGGATATTAGCTTTAACAGCAAAACTGCTATTTGTGATCGAGTCTCATGAGTGTGTATATAATTTCTAACAGTTTGTTAGAAATCTTCCATCAGAAATATTTTCTTGCAGAAAATGCTGATCTAGTGTTAGCGGTACTGTAAAAGGGATGTTGTAGCTGTGATTGTCCAGAAATTGTGAGAGGCAAAGATTCCTTAGGCTAATATATTTTTTGTTAGACTGACTGGGCACATCTACATGTGCCTCTTTTAAGTGGGCTTAGCCTAAAATCACCATTTTTAAGGTGTATTAAGTGCATATGTCTATATGTACATACCCTTAATATGCCTTAAAAATGGCGATTTAAGGCTATGTGAGCCTAAATTTGATAAAGCAGCTTTCAAATTTAGGTGTGAATAATTAAGTCACATTAGTGCACTAATGTGCATTAATGTGGTGTATCAGTGGAAATGTACCTTGTTAATGTGCATTAACAGGTATGCAGGTGTGCTATTCTGCGCTATTGTGACTTAGCTATTTCCGCCTAAATGTAACACACCTTAATGAGCATTAGTGCATCCATGTGTAGACATGAATCTAAATCTCCTTAATGTGCCTTAAGTAAAGGCGCATTAAGCTTAGGCATGCATAAATGCATGTGTAGACATGCCCACTGTATAGTTTGGGCAGTTAGACAAGTTTTTGGATAATGAGATCTAATGAAGGATGTCTTGCATTTGAAAACTTGTCTAACTCAATCCAAATTATAAAGTTGGTCTAATAAAAGATATTACCCTAAAAATGGTGTCCATGCTCACAGGCACACACATACTGCCGAAATAATTTAATCTGAAACATTTAGAAATTAGCTTTTAAACTTTTGATATCTCTGTAAACATCAACATTTATTTTTCTGTAATGTAAGTATGAATGTCAGTTTCATTTATTAGATTACCAGCTTCAGTAGTCACCACTTCAAATGTTTGTGTTTCTTTCTTCTTCTTTAGTCAACAGTAATGCTCAGTAGTCCCAGTCAAGACTGGGGCCTAGTTGTGCCATGTCTTTGTTCAGAGTAAGAGAGAGTAAGTCTCATAAGGAATGTCAGGCCAGATCCTGTTTCACTTTGCATGCTTAATGGGGCATGTATAGTTACATAACTGATGGTTTTTGGCACTTATGTGTGATTTGAGATTAGGCAAAATCAGAAACTTAATCTAGGAATATCCTGTCTTTCTTGCTAGACCACACTGCTTAGCAGGGGAGAAAGCCATGTATCCTAGAGAAAAGTATTTAATTTCAATGTACAACCCCCCCTCCCGCCCCCATGATTTAATGATTTAATAAGTTTGTCAGGAAAAGAGAGGGTAAGGGAAATGGTAAATTTTGTTCCACACTGACTTGTCCTGAAACAAGTCCACATATTACTATATACAAGAGAGATTGAAATCTTTTTGTGAAACAGAATTTGTAGGAAATAAAATCGCTTGTAGCCCTAACAGCTAGATTTCTCAGTTCAAAACTATTAATTTTAGAAAGGGTGATATTACTTTGAAATGCAGAGTTTAAAAACTCTTATGAGAATAAAATGGTAGGGCTATGTGAAGCTTTCGTAGGTGATTCAATTTGGAGGAGATTTGGCCTGATTTGGGGACCAGATCTTTGAATCCAAAATGAATCAGGAAACCAATTAAAAGTTCTGAATTGCTTCAAAGCTTCTGAATCAATTCAGAAAAGCTTTGGAAAAGATCTGTCTGCTTCGGAGATTTGGCCATAGACTAAATAGGCAGCTGACACAGCTACCTCCAGCTGGTAAATCTGTTGGGGTTGGGGGAGGAGCGAGGGAAGGAGCATAGGAGAGGGAGGGATTGGGGCTGGAGGAGCCATGGGAAAACCTGCAGCCACGTGGCTGTGCCTGCCTCTCCCTGGCTGATCCGAATCACTGAATATCTCCAAATCACCGTTGAATCTTCTGAAGCCAATTCCACCAAATATACCACCTTCAAATCAATTCAGGACAGTGATCCAAATCTCCAAATCAAATCACTGTCCTCTGAATTGGCTGAATCTGAATTGGATACTTCCATATTTGCACAGGCCTGTAAAATGGTAAACAATAGTCCCATGTATATTAGAAAATGTATGAGAAAAAGTGACCTCAAGGAAATATTGCAGTGCCAAAGTCTGATCTAATTGGTTATAAGAGCCAAATTCCCTCAGAAGTTATAATTTATATGACAGTTTTCATTTCTTCCTAGTCCTAAATATCTAGAAATATGTTTTTGTAAAAAAAAAAGGAATTAATTTTGATATCCCTAAATAAAGAATTACTCACCAGAAACAACACTCACTGGGACCACGCTGAAGGGTCTCTCAGCAATTTTTCAGCTATTTCAGACAAGGTTCCCTCTAAGCTGCATGGCTGCACATAATTAAAAATCTTGCTGTGTAGTAACTTGTTAACGCCATACACCCGCCTGGAGAGGGTGGGTTGCAGCTTTCCAGAGAGGAGCTGGGTGCGAAGTGCAGTGGAGGCACCAGGGCCAGAACGAGACACTTAATGGTGGTAAGCTCCTCACTCCTCATGTGCAGCAGGCAATAACTCCTCCCCAAGGTGAGGCACAGGCAGGGGCAGTGACAGGGGCTAGGGGCTGGCAGGGGCTCTGCCATCTCCGGAGAGCTGCTCTGCTCCCCAGCCCCTACGTCATGTGCCTCCTTGCTCCCTGAGGCGGGTCAGGGGCAGGGGAATGGAGCAGTTCCTCAGAGCCAGTGGAGCCCACGCCAGCCCCCAGCCTCTGTCTCCACCCCTGCCTCACCTTGCGGAGGAGCCACTGCCTGCCCTGAGTGGGGAGTGAGGAGCTTACTGCCACTAAGTGTCCCGTGCCAGCCCTGGTGTCTCCCTTCCAGTTCTATCGTTTTTTATAATGGATAATTCTTGGGACATGTTTAGCAGCAAACCTGTAACCCAGGGGTGGACAAAATATGGCCTATAGGCCAGATACGACCCGCTAGCTGATTGGATCCAGTTTGAGGGTGGGTGCCCCCCAGTTGATTGTGTTTGATCCATGGCTGCCCTACAGCCCTCCATGTGGGGCCAAGCCCCACCTGCTCCTGCCAGGGGCACCCTGTGCCACACTTACACCAGACCCAGCCAGCATCCACAGCTTCCCAGTGGGGCTACTGCTGCCCAGGTACTGCTTGGCTCCCTCTGCCTCCAGCAACTATTCCTCCTGCCCCTGCTGCGCTGCTCTGGGCAGCAGTTAGCATGGAGATGGGGGGTGGGTGGAGCCCACATGGGGCCCACAGTGCTCCACATGGGGCCAAGCCCTTCCCACTCTCACCTGGACACTTACTGTGGGGCACTTACTAGCAGACTGCACCAAAGGGGGGAGGCAGGACCAATTTGGGAACGAACCAAAGCGGCAAGCTCATGGACCGAAGCTGTGTGCTCATGGGACCACTACTTCTTAGATGGAACATTGGTTTCAAATGCGATCAGTTTTTGTTCCAGGCTAAAATATATCACACAATATAGTTTATAAACCCAAGAAAGATTTCTAAGTCCACATATATAGAGTTGGTAGTTTTTAAGTAAAGGAGGTAGAAAAATAGATTTTAAAATGAACAAATTTGTTATTGCCCTTTCTAAAACTCAAGGAATCATTTTTCATCTCTTGGTATTAAACATAATAATAGAATTACTAATAGAATTAAAGAACTTCCATGTGCACATACCATGACAGACCTCAGGCCATCCTGAATAAAGATAAATAAACAATTAAAGAATATATCTCCCTGTTGAAATAATTAATTACTGGTTACACACAGCAATTCAAGTATCACAAGCTTCCAAAGAAAGAAAAGCTCTTTAATATTTTAGTTGAGTATCCAATTTAAAGCATATTGAGGCTGAGGATGGCAAGTACATATAACTGGGAGAAATGGTCAGAGTTGGCACCAAAGGAAAGGAAATCTGATTCCAAGACGCTGCTAAATGCCCACTGTGAACTTTGACCAGCTGTCATGAAATCCAGTCTTGCACCACTAAAATCAATGACAAAAGTGTCAGTGTAATAGGGTTGGAGTGTTGTCATCAAGTTCAGTAATATAAGATCAGCCTGCATGAGTTCAGCATACAATTGAAGGGCTGCATGCTTCCAGTATTTCAGCCTTGACAGCCTATTCATGAGAAAGCAGATGAACAAAAGATGTCATCCTGTTAAGTGCAGTGTTGCTGCTGATATGAATAAAGCTATTCACTTTTGAGATTTAGACTTTCTACATTTATTTTCACTTCTTATTGAAAGGTGTAACCCCTAGATACTCAGAATTTGGACAGTCATGATCGACAGCCCTGGGTAAGTTCCTTTCCCTAAGATCTTCTGAGCATATACTAACAACCATTTCTCTAGCACTGCAGTAGTATGGCACTGAAAGTACTATCATCTCCCTTGCTTTTTCCATGTTGTAGAATGCTTTTGGTATTTTGGGGTGTTTGTGCCTTGTAGTTGAGTATGATGGGTTCAAGTGGCAATTATGGGGATTCCTTGATTTAACAATCCCCTGTGAATTCAGGAGATTGGCTTCAATGAGGCCTAGTCAGTTCTGTGTTCCTAAACGAAAATCACATCATGAGCTTCTGACATTCACTTGGACATTATGGTGATAAAGGTGGTATAAGAACAGGAATGTTATAGGAATAAATTCATTCTATCTAAGGATTTCTGTTTCTTCGTAGCTGTAGTTGGCCATGGTATATTTCACTCCTACCTCTTTATGAGATTGCCAGGCTCCACTGCAAATATGATACCTATTCTTACTATATGGCTAAGTACATACATTCAAAAAGCCCAAGGCAGAAATGATCTAAGATTTGTGTTTTACTCTAAGTGCCCTAGGTTAGGTTGGGAGTGAACAGAACAGACCTTTGCCCTTTGGTCGGGGTGGGCAGTGTAGTCTGCCTGCACTGGTTGAGGGCAGCAGTTTGGGGGCACTCCTGCACACCTCCCAGTAGGCTGCCAGAGAATGCCTAGCAGCTCACCATGCCTAATTGATCCCTCTCCTCCTCCACCCCTCACCCTCCCATCAGCAACTGCTCATCAGTGGCAGTAAGAGGGGAAAGGGAGGACCCTGCCCTGTCCCCCAGTCTCCCCAGACATGAATCAGCACAGCCAGGAAGAGTCCCACATGGTAGGGACATTTGTTTTCCCCCACACCCACTTCCAGTCCTGGCTAACAGCCATGTGGCTTCCAGCCCTGCAACCTGCCTGTGCCTGTCAGCTGGGCTGGGCAGCGGGAGGTGGAGGAGTGGAGGCTTCTGCAGTGTGGGCCCAGCCCCACCCCAGACTTGAGCCAGCACAGCTGGGGAGGGCCCACACAGTGTGCCCCCACGCTCCCCAATATGACTGTCAGTCAAGCTGGGCAGTGGGGATGGAGGGGGAAGTGGAGGACCCCACCACCTATTCACCCACACCCCTCCAAGCTGTGCTGGCTCAGGCTGGGTACAGCTGAGGCTGGGGCTAGCTCTGCCCCTGTGAAGGACCTCCAAAGCAGTTTTACTTAGCAGGGACCTGTGAAGCAGCCTTGGATGCAGGGGGACTGTGACCTAACTCGAGTTGTTGGGGATCTGGTACAGAAGTTCAATAGATCAGTCTAACCTAAGTCTGATACTACTTCCATTCAGGTCTATCTTATACCCTGTTCTGCCATTTTTAAACCAGTCTATGTGCACTGAACTTCTGTTTGGTTATGGGTGTAGACTGCTTTACTTCTACTGGTATAAATGTAACATCTATACCTGGCCTGTTATAACTTGGGTCCAACATAAAATTATGGATTTGTTATAAAATGTACTGTCCAAGCCTAACGTACAGCAATTCAGCTTTAAAGTGTCTGTACGGAATATTGAGCAGGTAGCTAGCTACTGTTAAATCACTGGGAAACATCATAGTAAGAGAGGATGTTCAAGAGATGTAGACTCTCAGGTAGCATCATCCACATTTTAGGCCTTTCAGTGATCTCGGGAGACATCCTGGACTGAATTCCAATTCCCTTTGTGAATCTAAATGGTTGTTTTCTAGTCACATAAGTGCCATGTTTGACACTACATAGAGAGGGAGTCAACTTCTGCTGCAGTGTGGCTGAGGAACATATGTGCATGTCGATTGTGTGCAGTAGGCTATGCCCTGGATGGGTACCTAAGTATAAGTCCAGGAAAAAGCAGGGTGGGATCTTCCATGCGAATGGTTGGAGCACTCACCCAGGAAACTAAAGACCAAGAATCTATCCCCCTATCTCCTCCCCCAACCCAGAAGGGTTTAAATCTACATCTCACTGACTCTCCAGCACTATACTCTTACCACTGCACCACAGGTTAGGCTTTATGCAGCTGCCTTTTCAGTACTCTTTTTTAGAGTGAGCCACTGTATTTAAATGTCACTGGGTAGGAAGGATTGAGGAAAGCTGGGGACCTTTCTCCTTACTATGAGCTAAGTTTGAGGCTAGAAACCAGGGCATGCTTCCTTGCAGGACAGTATCTTTCAGCTGTCTTCCTCCTGGCCCCACATCTTTTCTTGGCTGACCAGAGAGGCAGCCTCAAAATGTTTGCTGGAGAAGAGAAAATTGGATAATGCTAATATATGGTGTGGTATTTGGAGCACTGTACTGGGAAATAAGAGACACAAGAAGGGATGTAGAATGCTGCCCAGTGACATCACACTATACATATATCTCAAGCTATGATGACTATACCAACTTGATTGAATAACAGTGAAAAGTGAAGGCTGAGGAAGATCAATTGACTTCTGCCATCATTCTCAGCTGCTCTGTAGTACGTGGCAAGGAAAGATCAACAAAAAAAATATTTGTAGTCCAACCTTGAAAACCACCTCCCTCAGCCAGGGTTTATCTTTTGGCAGCTCTCTTGATATAGGCATGCATTTAGAATGGAAGAGTAATAATTTGCTAAGTGAATTTACTAAGAGTCAACAATGACATGGTCACCAAAAGTTTTGGGACAGAATAAAGCTGAATTTCCAGTGAAAGCATCTTAAGAGCCTAGCTAGAGATTGAGCTGGATATCTTTCAGCCTACAAAAAGGGTATTTCTGTTTATAATTTCTTTGATGTTGACAAAATGTTACTTTTATTTTTTTTAAAAGAAGGCCCTAGAAATGAACTAGATAAATATAAATACTCTAAACTCTTTCCTCATTTAGATAAAATATCTTTTCATTTTGATAATGTATAATTCTGTGTCTTTGCTATTCTATTTTCTTTTGTGTATTTCCTCAGGAGGTAGACAGTATTTCAGCTAGGCCCTTTGATCATTTGTCATGCATAGAAAATTAACAGTTGAATTCTCAAATGCTTCTGGAATTTATTATAGTGTTTGCCTCAGAGAGCATACTGCAGCTATGAGTTACTATAGCACAGTTTACATATAGCCCTAGGTTTTCACACATTCAAAGATTTTCAGAGTATTCACTAGTGAGGTTGAAATCCTCATGCTTGGTGTTAACTTAAAAGAGTCTTCAGAAAATGGGAACAAAATCCCTTCAACCATTCTTGAGTGGTGAGAGGATTAAAGAATGCACATTTTACTAATGGTTGAAAAATGGATCTTTTAAGCTAACTGTTTAGATTATTCCTTTGGATTTAAAATATTCTAAATAAAGTGTCATAAAATGGTGTGAAACAGGCTTTTGATCATATTAAGGAAATAGACTAAAGATTTATGAAACTTTTCAGTTTTCATATAAACAGATCACAGAGAAATAAGTCTGCATGCAGAAAACCATCTCAAGGCCTGTTCAACCATGAAAAACTACATCCTGTTTAGAGCAGTGGTGCCCAACTCGCAGCATGTGCACCACAAATGGTGTAGGCAGCTGGTGCATTTGGCACTTGAGCCACGGACATTGAGTGAAAGGGGGTGCCAACAACAGGAGTCTGGGAGGGGATGAGGATCCAAGTGGCAGTTGGGGAAGGGATAGCAGTCAGGAGCTGGTGCTGGCTCAAGGGTTTAGCCTTATGGGAGGTGCAAGGGTAGGTGCCACTAAATTCAGTGTTGCCATGTCCCAGTGTGTCAGGAGTCCTAGCAGGCAGCTCAGCTAGGATTAATTGCCTAGTTGGCTAAACTGGCCTGAGGCTCTAATTGGCAGCGTCACCTCATATGATAAATGAGACCATCAGTGTTAGGGTGCTTCCTGATTGGCTTCTGATTGGCAGTTTCCCTATTTAAATCCACCTGTGAGAGCAGATCTGAAGCTAACTAACAGTTTAGTGTGAAGGTCTGTTATGTAAGGCTTTCTGGCTCCACTGCCCCCTGGTTTTCTGGCTTCTGGACTTGCTAATTCAATCTCTGCCTCTTCAATCTTGACTCAACCTGTGATTTGGACACTGCCTAGTGGCGACGCATAGGGGGTGCACACAGGTGCACGTACACCCCCTGAGAGTGCTGGTGCACCTGCTGACTGGCCAAACTCCCTGGTGAGGCAATGGGCAGGGGGGAAAGGAGGGACAGGCAGGAGCACCAATGTCCCCCTGCGAGCACCAGCCAGGGAGTTGGAGCACTGGATGAAGCTCCAGGGCTGTTTCTGGGAGTGTTGCGGCCGCTTCCTGGTTGAGGAATTTTGCTATGGGGAGCCTCCCCCTGGTCGCTGACTGGTCACTGTGGGGCATGTGCCCCACCTGCCTAAGGTGACACTGGTTGCTTATGATTCTGCCTATGAATTCCCCCCTTGGATCTGGTAGCTTGGCTCCTGATTGCAGACCCCTGAATCAGCCTGTGATATGGATTTTGCACCTGGCTTCTTTTCTCCTCCAGTGGCCCAACCACTAGGCCAAACTACCTATGACCTGTTTCTATCACAGTAGCTATAGGATTTAGCAGCATTGGGTGATGCTAGCAGCAGCTTATAAAAGTGGCAGTATCTCAGACTTGCATTTAATTTTTGGGTCGCTTGCTAAAATAGGTGGCCACCTCTAATTTGAGCATTCAAGGAGAGGTCAGTTTAACATATTCCTTGTTCTAGCCCTCTGTATAGACATTTTAGTTTTACAGTTGGGTTCTATTAAGGAAATAATTTCTGTCTTAAATTGGGAACTACCATGGTTTTGTGAAGAGAAGTAAAACTTTTAACACTTGATCATAGCTTTTTATGACTCATATCACTGTCTTATCACTTTAGCAGACTTCAAATTTTGATGTATGTGGCATAAAAATAAGAAAAGGATGAATCAATATCACTGTTTAATGTCTATGCCCTTGCATGTTGTTTGCCTATAGTGTTTATTACTCATGTAACAGAAAAAGCATATGGCAGTTTAATTGTGTATTACTGTTTTCTCAAATTGCTTCCTGAAGATGTGTTTTATTTCCAAGTACTTTTGGGCTTTTCACAAGATGCTTTTCAGAATATAGTAACAGTTTTCAAACAGCCAATTCTGCTTTTAAAAAAGGCTACCAAACTTGTTGCCCTATTCATAGATTAATAGATGTTTGGGTCAGAAGGGACCTCAGTAGAGCATTGAGTCTGACCCTTTGCCCTGGGCAGGAAAGAGCGCTGAGGTTAGATGATCCCAGCCAGGTGCCTCTTAAGGTAGGGGCCCCCAAGGTAGGGAAAAGCAACACCTCCCTTGGAAGCCCATTCCAGATTCTGGCAACCTTTACCATAAAGAAGTTATTCCTGATATCTAACCTAAATCTGCTCTCCATCAGTTTGTGCCTTTGTTCCTAATTACTCCAAGGAGTGCCCTGGTAATGTCCTATTCCTTGCTGCCCCCCCACCCCTCCAGTGAATTTGTAGGTGGCTACAGGATCACCTTTCAGCCTTCTCTTGTGGAGGCTGAAGAGATCCAGGTCCCTCAATCTCTCCTCATAGGGCTTTGCCTGCAGGTCCCTGATGAGTGTCCACATCCCTCTTGAAGTATGGCATCCAAAACTGGATGCAGTACTCCAACTGCAGCCAGACCAATACCACATAGGGGGGAAGTGTCATCCCCCTGGACCTGTTCATCCTGCACCTGCTAATGCATGATAAAGTGTGGTTAGCTTTACTGATCACTTTGTCACATTGATGACTCAAGTTCATCTTGGTGTCCAAGATCCCTGAGGTCATGTAATTGATTCAGGGAGCTCCCTGCTGGTGGGGGCAGGGCAGCCTGTTCCCCATCCCACAAGGAAATATAGCTGCTGGCTTTCTTCAAATAGATGAGAAAGTAAAATTAAACACATTCTACTATTTATGGGTTCTGGGACAAGAAACCAGCTCTGTGAGTGCTCATGGAGCTGGACAAGGAACAGGCTGCCCAGCCTCCACTTGGTGTGCAGGGGAGGGGGCTGGGAACTGTCCTGGTCATGTGATCAATGCATGGGGCTTGGAAAGAGCTGCAGTGGTGCAGGTCCCAGTCCCCAACCCCAATCCACTGGTGGGGCAGCTAGGAGTGAGCTAGCTACCCCAGCAGTGGATCAGGAGCGCATTGCAGGGCTGCAATAAACTTGTTGCAAAGAGCAGCAAATCTTCTCCCTAATCCCCACCTGTGTAGACACCTGCCTGGAAGTACTTATTCCAAAGTATCTTACACCAGAGTAAACTTAGGCCTGATAAAATGCAAGTGTAGATGTGTCCAGTGTGTAAGTAAAGTGTGGTCCCAAAATGATATGGAAGCCATCAGTTTAGGTGGATTAAAAAAGGGATTAGAGAAAAGGTGCATGAGTAGCTATTGAGCACAGGAGTGAGGGGTATAGCCTCTGAATCAGAATTTCTTACACGTTAAATGCTGGAAGCTGAAGGTGAGAGAAACAGTGGAAAAAACACTGGTCATATGCTGTTCATTCTCCCTTTCAGCATTCACTCTTTGCCACTGTGGGCATGTCTACACATGCATTCACTCCAGCCTAGATTTACTGTGCAGTAAGATACTGCACAGTAGGCATGTATACACGTAAACTTATGCACACCTAAACATAATGTGCCTTAGCCTAAGGTACATTAAGGTCATTTAGGCATGCATCTACACATGCAGACCTTAAATCGCCTTAACGCAGCTTACTGGGCAAACACATTTGCAACCTGTCCTGGGCAGCACCCTGGACAGCCCCCCTGCAGCCCAAGATAGCATAGCTAGGCAGTGAAGCCCAGCACTAGCCAAGGGTGTGGAAGCCTCCAATGGTCCCAGATGCAATCATCCTGGCCCTGGCTTCAGCTCTAACCCCCTCCTCATATTCCTGCCTCCCCAGCATCAGTCAAGAGTGGCCTGACCCAAGCCTGTGAGGCCCCATGCTGATGCTGGGTGCCACCAAGAAAAGAAGCAGTGGGTGCTGTTCCTTAAGGCTCAGATGCTGGACCTAGAGCAGCAGTGCTGGCAGCAGTGGTACCTGTCAGTGTGCTGATCAATGACTGTGCATGGGGGCACAATGCCTGACACTGCCTCTGCCCCTGCTGGTGGGGCCTGGAATGGTTCCTCCGCTTGCTGCACAATGCAGGGAGCATGTGAAGTTGCCACTCCTTCCCGGCCTGCCCATGCATATTCTAGGGCTTGGGTTGTTTTGGGTTTCTTTGTATCCTTGTGTGCAGTTGTCAGTCAGTACAAGGATAGGTACTGCTGATGCTGGAACCTGCTGCTCCAGCTCCATTGTCTGTACTTTGGAGAACAGCATCTGCTGCTGCTGCTTCTTTGCAGCACCTGGTAGCAGCACAGGGCCTCACAGGCTTGGTTCTGGCCTCCTCAGTCCACATACACAGTGTTAAAGTGCCTGAAAGCATCTACATGTCCCATAAGGCACTTAAAATTTTTGTGCCTAAGTTTGATATATGCTTTATGCAGGTATCAAATTTAGGCATAATTAGCCTAAAATTGCCCTTTTTAAGGTGCATTAAGTGCTATCTCCCAGCAGCAGCCCTGCAGTGGCAGAGCTGCTGCTGGGAGGTATTTATCTCTCAGCCTGAGCTTGTTCATGACCATGGTTCTTGTATTTGCAGGGAGCAAATTTACTCAGGATTAGGGAGATTTATTGTGAAGTAACAATGTGTATGTGTAGACCCACATGTTTACTTCATAGTAAACTATGCTAATTCATTGTTAAGCACCTCATGTATATGTGCCCTGTGTGATATTCGATGAAACTATGGTCTGACTCAGTAAATGGGTGTTCTTATGGTCTTTGGGTAAAACAAAATATTTTTTCCTTTTCGTTTTGGCTTTTAAATTAAATTTTGAGGCAGGTTTGAAGTGAGATGCCATTTTAATTCAAAGCTAAAATGGTTCTTTTGCAGTATCAAAATAAAATCTTTTTGACTTTGACTTTTTTCTTCTATTTATGTTTCATTTCCTTTCGCTTGTCCCCAGACTGCATTTTTCATGAACATAGTATTCATCTAAAATATTTTGCCTCTAGATGAGTTTCCTATATGACCACTTTTGTTTGCACGTTGTGTAGCATGTTATGGTATTCTCTTACTACTACAATCATATGTGATTTGCTGCTTTTGTTTTGTTTTGTTTCAACACATAAGTACACTTTAATACACAGCCTTTCAGTATAATAATGTTTCTTCTTCACGTGCTGGAACTTTATCTAGTAACTTTTTGTTTTTAATGAGCTAAATGTGCTATTTTGTTCAGAAACAAAATCTTGCCTTATTTATTGGATCATTTTCATTTTTAGCTGTAAGCATTTGTTGCAGATTGTTGTTGCATAAAACTAGGAAAGAAAATTTCCTCTCTATTAGAAGCAAAAAAGAGGCTATGTTTTAAAGACTGTATGTCAGAATCAGTTTGCCTGGCTTGTTTTATGTTATCAAGTAGCAGAGTTATAAGTATGTTCAGTTTCTCCAACAACAATAATGAGAACAAGCCAAATGATACATATCTTAAATCAGAGTGACAGTCTGAAGAAGCTGCCTTACAAGATTCGACTTTCTGGCCCTAAGGGTTAGTAACAAAGTATAAAGGGCTAGTAACAAAGTATAAGTTAAATGGGTCACATGTCAATATGTTATCAGTAAGGCTGAATTTGGTTTCTTTCAGAATAAACCATGTTACAAAACAAGTATCTTTCATAAATCCAAGCTCTTTGTGAATTATTGATTTCTGGTCCCAGAACCCATAAATAACAGAATATATTTAGTTTTACTTTCTCATCTATTTGAAGAAAGCCAGCAGGTATACTTCCTTGTGCTGTGATCTAGGTAGACCTCAAACTGAGTAGGAATGGACCTGGGCTCTACTGAGAGGAGAGAAGTTTAAAGAATACCTAATAATGGGAAAGAATAAATGCCTCAGAAAAGTGTCATGCTGTAGTAGATCAGATGAATAAGCAAAACCCTAACCTCTTGAGGGTATCAAAAATGAAATCACATTCTTAGGGATAGGAACATTCGCTGGTGACTTGGCTAAACCTTAACTTTTCATATGAACATTCTCCATGATGTTTCACTTGGGTATAGTATATTTCTGACCCTCAGTAGTGACTGTGTGTTTTTGAAATGACACTGAGTATCAATAGGGAAGTAGCTGCTTTTCTGTGATGGGCCAGGTGATCCATAGATCTTACAGTATTCTGTAGTACTTTTGTTTGGCTTAATTCATATAAGATTTTTTGGATGAAATCAGCTATTCTGTAAAGAAAACAGAACTATATGTGGGAAAGTAACTTGGAGTAGGAGAGCTATTGGGTAATTCAGTTCTTATTTGAAGAAAAAAATTTGTATCAAAAGCAAACTCAAAGCAGGAGGCAACCTGTTTATTAGGGCTGTGTGAAGCTTTGGTTGCTGATTTGATTTGGTGGAGATTTGGCCTGATTCAATGGCTGAATTTCTAAATCCAAATCAAATCAGGAGACCCTTTAATCTGTCTGAATTGAATCAGAACCCTCTGAATCAATTCGGAGAGATTCAGAAAGGTTCAGTGGTTCAGACATAGACACAGCTTTGAAAGTTTTTTCTACATACCTCAAGGTAGCAGGTGTTTCGTGAATGCTGCAATGCCGTGGCAGATGGAGCATCCCACAAGAGCATGGGGGGCCCCCCCAGCACACATGGCAGCATACCCAGAAGTGGACCAGAAGCTTTCAGTCCATTTCTGGGTCCTCTGGGGAGCATGCTTGGCCCCTCCCCCCCCCACCCACCCAGCTTAGCTATCAGCAATGGGGGGACTCCGGGTGCCCCGCCTCAGTGACTGGTGCCTCCTGGGTCTGGGGGTGGTAACCAAGGTTTCCCCGTGTCTGATTGCTGAGACGGAGGGATGCAATGGGGGCCCTCTGCATGCTCCCTGGAGGACCCAGAATTGGATCAGAAGTACTTCTAAAGGAAAATGATTTTTTCATTTGAACACATGCAGCAACATTTTTATACAGGCAGTCCTTGGACTTAGGACACAAATGGTTCCTGAAAACTGCATCTTAAGTTGAAACGTTGTAACTCAGAACCAATTTTCTCATAAGAAACAAGGTTATAAATGGGGGATTGGTTCCTGAACCAATGCCTGATACCCTATTTTCACCAAAAATACCCCAGAATTTTGTACCCAATCAATTATAGATAAACAATGTAACTACAACAATATATTTATATTGTAAATAGCAATTATATTAATTTGGAAGGACTTCTTTGAGGTGACTTTGCTGGACTTTTTGAAAGGCTTTTGGTAGGACTTTTTGAAGGGTTCTTGACTGGAGTCTTCTCAGGAGTCTTGGCTAAAGGTTTTTGTGGAGACTTGTCTGCTTTCATAAAGAAAGTGTCCAAGAAAGTTTGGACAGATGTTCTCCAGGGAGATGAGCGGCGCAGCGAATTTGTTCACTGGTGGTGTGTCACATCAGATCAAGCATTGTAAGTCAAAACTGATGTCATACAGGGCGTCAACTTATAAACGTTGTAAGTGTGAAACATTGTAATTCAAAATGTTCTAAGTCAAGAACTGCCTGTATCTTTTATTGGACCAACTGCATGGTTGAGATGGACTTAGACAAGCTTTCAAATGCATTACAGACTTCTTCAGGTGTCTTTTTTAATTGCTTTTTGTTAGTCATTTCTAGCAGGAATAAATGAACAAACCAGAAATCATATATTCATAGATTAATATATTGTAGAGTCAGAAGGGACCACAATGGATTGAATGAACCCCTGCCTCTGGCAGGAAAGAGGACCAAGGTCAGATGACCCCAGCCAGGTGTCTATCAAGCCTCCTCTTGAAGATCTCCAAGTTAGGTGATAGCACCACCTTTCTTGGAAGCCCATTCCAGATTCTGGCCACCCTTACTGTAAAAAATGTCTTCCTAATGTCTAACCTAAATCTGCTTTCCACTAGTTTGCACCCATTGGTCCTAGTTACTCCCTGGGGCACTCTGGTAAATAGCGCATCTCCAATTCCCTGTTGTCCTCCCTTGATAACCTTGTAAGCAGCTACAAGTTCTCTCCTCAGCCGTCTCTTGTGAAGGCTGAAGAGATCCAGTTCTCTCAACTTCCCTTCATAGGGTCTTTCACAGAGGCCACTAATCAGGAGAGTGACCCTCCTCTGAACCCTCTCCAGATTCTCTGCATCCCTTTGAAGTGTGGCACCCAAAACTGGACACAGTACTCCAACTGTGGCCTGACCAATGCTGCATAGAGGGGGAGCATCTCCTACCTTGATCTGTTGGTCATGCATCTGCTAATACATGACAAGGTGCAATTGGCTTTGTTAATGGCCTTGTTACACTGCCATCTCATGTTCATCTTGGAGTCAGCTATGACTCCAAGATCTGTCTCAGCCTCTGAGCTGCTGCCCCCAATCTATGGGTGTGCTGGGGATTCCCCCTTCCTAGGTGGAGTACCTTACATTTATCTTTGTTGAATTGCATCCTATTCTGCTCTGCCCATTGATCCAACCTATCCAGGTTGGCCTGTATGTGCTCCCTGCCCTCTGGTGTGTTAACTTTGCCCCATAACTTGGTATCATCTGCAAACTTGGAGAGAACGCTCTCCACGCCCTCATCCAAATCACTGGTGAAGATATTAAATAACACCGGTCCAAGGACTGAACTCTGTGGGACATCACTGACAACCTCCTTCCAGGCCAAATCATTTCACGTCTTTCTCCTATTGATATCAGAGAGGGCTCTTAAGACTCTTCAGCAACCCCTTCCAGCAAATTGTAATGCCTACTCCATTTTTAAAAACTGTTTTCTAGGCATTTCCTGTGTTAGAATAAGATATGCCTCATGCTTATGGTTTCTAGGCACACACTCATAGAACACATTGATGTAACAATCTATTCATTTGGGTACAGCAAATATATTTGATCCTCCATTGATGTAAACATTTTAAACCAGGCTCTGGAGAGTCTTATCTCAGAAAAATCCAGTTTAAGAGTATCTTAAAACTGGGCAAAAAAAGGAGTGCATTTATCTCTCTCTTTTTCTCTCTCTCTCTTCCTCCCTCTCTTTCTTCATAACTGGGTCCTATTCACTCAGTTTTCCACAGCAGAAGAACTAGCAACTAAATGTTCGGTATTAAATAAGGTGTTCTACTTTAGCAAGCACTACATGTTTTTTTGGTGAACTGTTGGGGCTTAATTCAGACATTTCACTTGATCTGAAGCAAATACTTTAGAGGGTTTTTTATAGCCTTTTAAGAACACTTGGCATTAAACATTGGCATTTAAAAAAAATGTTTTCAGATTTTTTTGTTTCTTTCCAAAACTTGTTATCAAATTTGAACTCAATTCAGAAATATTTTTCCCCTCCTTTTCCTCCCTTCCTTCACATCACCCAAAGGAAAAAAAGGGAAAAGCCCAGTTCTACTTTCTAAGAAATACACAGGTCTTGTATGAGTAAGTAATTTTTGCCTTCTATTCTGTAATCCACAGGGTTGGCATGAGGACTGTTAGTAGGGTGAATTAAAAGACTAATCAAGTGGTAACAGGTGTAGTTTATGAACAGGCAGAGAAGGTACAAGTGTGTCAGTTGACAGTTTGTTATAATAGCCCAGAAACCTACCTGGCTTTTCACTTGAATACCTAAGGTGCAAGTAGTATTAGCCAACTAAGAAATAAAATGTGAGGCAATAAATTGAGAAAAATAAGATGGCAGAGTGTTTTGTATATACACTTAAATATTTAAGAAGTAAGATATTTTGTTTTCCAAACCTAATCAAGATACAATATTCAGTACATGGTACTGGCCATTCAGGAAGCAGTATGGAAAATTATTTGAAATGACTGTAATTTTCTAAGACCGCTTTTTTAAGAAATGTTTCTTCAGTCTAGTTGTGTAATAAAAAAAATCAATGAAATCTATAAGCAAGGCATACTTAACTAAAACATTTGTAAAGTAAATATGCAAGGGGTTTCATTTCCTCTCATGCCCCTGCTGTGTGAAACAAGAAAGAATAAAAATTATTGTGCTTTTGGTATGCCATTTTAATATAAAAATGTTTTGTGCATAACTTTTATACTAGGATGAGAGATGCATACAATAACAAACCACAAATACAGTGTGGCTTTAATGCTCAGGAGATTCTTTTATTTGAAAAACAGCAATTGTAGGACATAGCCTTTTATACATAGGTTTGTGCATGTATGTATATATACATGCACACAATTTCAATATACATACTACTGATAATCTTGCTTCAGGAGAACCATTCATTTTATATGTTTTCAAATTATTTTTGTTCTTTCCTCAGTACAGTACTCACTGCTATGGTACGCATCCTGACCCTATAAATATTTGGATTGTATCTTTGGTGTTTGTCAACCAAATGAATATTCTGAGCTGCAGTGTGGTTGTTTTAGGCTGATAGTAGCACTGCTATAGTACACTGATGCCACAAGATGAAAAAAGGAAGAAATGTAACAGATTATAGGAGCAATGTGAGAAGAAAAACGCATCAAAGTGATGCACAGGACACACAAGTGTGTCATCTTGTCACCTGTCACTAAGCAAAGAAAGCAATTGGTCTGAAGCATGGGAAAATTGTTCATGGTAAACAGACACTGAGAGTATAATTCTTCACCAGTCTATAGTTTGAAGTCACTTTCACTTCTGCAGAAGGAGTTCAGAACGAATGCCTCTGTAGAACTGTACAACAACTTTGTACACAAATTACTTCAAAAAGTTCCAGACAGAGAAGAATCAGGACAGTAGTTAGTAGGGCTGTGTGACGCTTTAGTCCCTGATTCGATTTGATGGAGATTCATCCTGATTTGGTGGCTGAATCTCCGAATCAATTCAGAGGACACTTTAATCTCTCTGAATTGAATTGGAACCCTCCAAATTGATTCAGAAAGATTTGGGAAGATTCAGCGATTCGGGACGTGGGCAGTGGGGTTCCAAAGGGCTCAGTCCTCGGGCCTGCACTGTTCAACATCTTCATCAGTGACTTGGACGAGGGGGTAAAAAGCACCTTGTTCAAATTTGCTGAAGACGCTAAGATGTGGGGGGACGTGGGCACACTGGAAGGAAGGAACAGGCTACAATCCGACCTAGACAGGTTACAGGGGTGGGCGGATGAGAATAGGATGGGTTTCAACACAGACAAGTGTAAGGTGATGCATCGGGGGAGGAAGAACCAGCACCATACCTACAGGCTAGGGAACTCCCTTCTTGTCAGTGCAGAGGCAGAAAAGGATCTTGGAGTCATCATTGATGCCAGGATGAACATGGGCCTGCAGTGTGGGGAGGCAGTCAGGAAGGCCAACCACACCTTGTCATGCATCTACAGATGCATCTCAAGCAGATCCAAGGAGGTGATCCTCCCCCTCTGTGCGGCACTGGTCAGGCTGCAGCTGGAGTACTGAATCCAGTTCTGGGCACCGCACTTCAGGACATGGACAACATGGAGAGGGTCCAGAGGAGGGTCACCCGCATGATCAGAGGGCAGCAGGGCAGACCCTGCGAGGGCAGGCTACAGGACCTGAACCTGTTTAGCCTCCATAAGAGAAGGCTGAGGGGGGATCTAGTGGCCTGTTATAAACTAGGCAGAGGGGACCAGCAGGCACTGGGGGAGTCCCTGTTCCCCCGAGCGCTACCAGGAGTGACCAGGAATAACGGTCACAAGCTGGCAGAGGGTAGATTTAGGCTAGATATCAGGAGACGCTACTTCACTGTCAGGGCGGCTAGGATCTGGAACCAACTTCCAAGAGAAGTGGTGCTAGCTCCTACCCTGGGGGTCTTTAAGAAGAGGCTAGATGAACACTTTGCTGGGATCGTTTGACCCCAGTACTCTTTCCTGCCATGGCAGGGGGTTGGACTCAATGATATGCTCAGGTCCCTTCCGACACTACTACCTATGAAACTATGGATATAGACACAGCTTTAAATGTTTTTTCTACATACCTCAAGGTAGTAGGTGGCTCGAGGGTGCTGCGATGCTGTGGTGCATGGAGTGTCCCACAGAAGTGCAGGGGGCTCCCAGCATGCTTGGCAACAGACTCAGAAGTGGAATGGAAGCACTTCTGGTCCAGATCCTCTGGAGAGTGCGCTGGGGGGCCCCCCTGCACCCTTCCCAGCTTGGTGACTGATACCTCCTGGATCTGGGGGGGCACCTGGGGTCCCCCCATGACTAATCACTGAGCTGGGAGGCATGGGGGGGTCCCAATGTACTCCCCGGGTTCCTAAGGTGGACTGGAAATACTTCCAGTCAAGTTCTGGGTTTACCACCAAGCATGCCCCCCACCCCTCTTGCACTCCTGTGTGATGCTTCATCCATCCCAGAATTGCAGCATTCATAAGCTGAGCCTGATACCTCGAGGTATGTAGAAAAAACGTTTAAAGCTGTGTCTATGGCTGAATCACTGATTCTCTGAATCAGTATGGAATCTTCAGATTTGGATTTGGCCGAATCAAGTCAGGAACAGTGATCTGAATCAATCAAATCACTGTCCCCAATTCAGGCTGAATCCAAATCTGAATCGACTAGGGCCCATTTCACACACTCTTAGTAGTTAGTGGTACTTTAAGTAGTCTATTTCTCTGCTACACAAGCTGAGGCCCTGTTCCAACAAAACACAAGCTCAGTTTTAAGCACTAGAGTAATCAATGAAATCAGCTGAAGTCACTGGAACTACACATCTCTATCTTTGCTAGACTGTGACCAAAATACCTGAAAACGTGCACACTTATGTTGCTATCAGATAAGTTAGTAATGGTGGGAGCTCATTCTACTCACTGTTGGCTAGATGCTTACAATTTCTATTAGGTCTTGTCATTCCTACAGTTCATTGGTAAAGTCTTTTAGTTACAACATTTGTTAGTAGACAAGAAGCAGAGCCCAGTAAAACCTTTAGTGTACAAGTAACTTCTGTTCGTGACTTCTGCTGTAGGACAATCTATGTTGACATCACATTGATCTTCAACATCTGTTGGGCTTGATTTATCATGGTTACACTGGTAAAATGCTACTAAATTATAAGGCTCAAAGCAGGTTGGAGAACTACTAATGAATGAAGGGACCATCAGACACAGGTCCCAAGACACATAGTTTAGTGCCTGTCACAGGGTCATGCAGGTGCCCTGTGCCTATGAAGGAATGACGGTAGCTGAAACTCCTGAAGACAGCACAGGTGTTAGTTTCCAGGGCAACTAGGCTGGTCACGTGAGCAGAAAGGGGCTGGGCCTGGCCTTTATAAACAGCCTAGGTTGGAGCCGAGCCGAGCCAAGCCGAGCCAAGCCAAGCCAATTATTGGAGCCTGACTACCCAAGTGGCTACAGCATGGTAAGGGTGGAAAGAATCCTGATGGGGAGGTCATTGCAAGAGAGCCAAGTGAGCTTAAATCCCATGTTATAGCCAGGAGGCTTGTTGTTGTGTTACAGCCGTTTGGCTTTTGGTTCTGTTTCATTACTGTTACACCGGAGGATGGGAAGAGGCTGTAGGGGATGGAGGAGGCCTCATTTAGGAGCGCCCCAGTAGAGTGGGGGTGCTCCCAGTGCTGGAGTGTGATGCTACATTGTGGGGTGTATTACCCCAGCCCTGGGGGGGGGCACAGTGCTGGTGAGGGCACTGTAGTTGGGGTGCAAGACCCCAGCCCTGAGAAGGGCAAAGAGGATTTTGGGGCCAGGCACAGCTGAGGCCACCTGACCCCCACTGGCAAGGAGCACCAGTGAGAAGCCCGCAGGGGCTCGTGTTAGGCTCCAAGGGGAGAGCCACACGAAGAGAAGCCCAAGGTGGATACTACTAGTGAGACGAGCCCAGAGAGGGCGAGTCCGTGATTACAGAGAGCCCGGAGAGGGCAGAGAGAAGCCCCAGGAGCAGGCGCGTACTTGAGGGAAGCCCCATGAGAGGGCGTGTACAGAGAGAAACCCCGGTGAGGGCAAGTATTGAGCGAAGCCCCAGGAGTGGGCGTATACTATTGATAGAAACCCCAGGAGGGGTGTGGACTGAGAAGGATCCCAGAGGGGCTCCCAGTGTTGGGGACCCCGAAGGGTCAAAGGGGGCCAAGTAAGGCTCAGACCACCTGAGCCCAACTGGGAAGAGTACTGTCAGTAAGCCCGAGAGGGCTAACGGATAGAGGGGCGCTGGTTGCGTGACAAGCCCAGGGGTGCTGGGCAGGGTGCAGAAAAGAAAAGGACCTGATAACGTCCGGAAGAGCTGTGCTTGCGGCGTGCTAAAGGGGAGGTTGGAGGCACGCATAGCCCATAAGGCTGGGGTGCACCAGGTCACTCCATATGGAACAGGGGATAGTATCAGCATAACACCGTGTACAAGGGGATCAAAGGCAGCCTCCCATAGAAACCTATATATACACCAACAAGACGTGGCGGGCGAGAAAAGAGGGTGCTGGATCACCTACTTGGCACAGCAGGGGGTGCTCGTGGGATCACGGCCGTTCCTAGGCCCCACTCCATGACAGTGCCCTACAATTAGAATGCATTGCTTCCCTTTATGTTCACTCTCCTTCTCTTCTTTACCACCTTTTGATGGTTGGTGGTTACAAGGCTGGAAGGGCTAACTAAATCAACAAGGTAACTTCTTCGTATTCCATTGTCAGCATATCATTAACCACATAGGCCTGGGACCATGAAGCATAGCTGAAAGATGGTAGAGATCTAACCAAAGTGAATATGGAAGGAACGGAACAATGTCCATGAGCATTTTGTGGACTGTGTAGGAAATAAGGAAGGGCCTTGTTACATCTTAGGCTGTAAGACGAACAAATATTAACTGATTTAGTGTTGTTCAGGTTAGTGGATCAGTCATAGCTTTAAGGCAAAAAACCATCTCTGACTGTCCTTCACTTGCACAACTGTGACTTGCCACCAAAGGCTTTGTGAGAGGGAGCTGGACTAGGAGCTAGGGGCATGACTGGCTTGCTGTTTGAGCTTCAAGGGGCCCGATCCTTTTTTTTTTTTCTCTTAAGCCTGTCCAACTTGGACTGCTGGCTGGCTGGGCACTACCTGAGCTCCAAAAAGGATTGGGCCCCTCAGAACTTGCATCATGCTTGGCTGGCTGTCTGGCAGGCTGGCCAGAGACAGCACAGGGAGGCAAGCACCAGAGAAAGAAAAGGATTGGGCCTCCAGGACCCAGACACACCCCAGTGGGGCCAGGTGGCTGAAGCAGGGCAGAGGTTGGTGGCTGTAGCATGGTAGCCCAAGGCCAGTTTCCACAGACCCTGCCCTCCATTGGGGATTGGCCAGGCTTGGGTAGGCTGGGGCCAGGGCTGGGGCTGGTGCTTGGGCATCTATGCAGGGCAAGCTGGGATGGCACCCTGCTTCTGGCACCCTGTTCCTGTGGCCACTGCTGAGACCCAGGCTGTATGTGGTGGCCCCAGGTGGCTTCTGGTAGCAAGGAGAGGTGTTTTGCAGCCATGCAGCATGGGCTGGTGGAGACTGGGGCTGTAGGCCTCCGCACTGTCCTGCCCTGCCTTGTTGTCAGAGCTCCTGGAAGCCATGTGGTAAGAGTATGTGTGTATATCTCTGTTTGTGGGTGTCACCCCCCTCCCAGATTCCCTTACCCTGTCCTGTATTTCCTTCAAAATAATATGGTTACCTTAGCTTTCAGCCACTTAAAAGGTGTTGGCATGTAGCCAGTGCAGCAGTTCAGAAGCCACCTAAAATTACTGTGTAACAAGGCCTGAAGACCCTCCCATATGCTCATCTATGTATAAGCCAAGCAAAGCCCATCCCTTTAAATTAATGTTTAAGGAGACAACGATATTGTTAGGATTTTAGATGTTCAAAGATGTCAAAGGGATGAGGATACCCTTGTCTTATGAAGAGTAATGGGAATTGCATGTCCAAATCCCCAAGTAATTAATTAAGCTCAAGAGTCTGTTAGTTCTCCTTAGCACTGAAGGGAACTGTTTCCCAGTTGATTCTCTTGAGTCTCCCAGGGTTCATTTTCTTTCATTCTGTGCCCAACCCGCATACCTAAATCTTTCACATACATGGTAGAGGCACAGAATTAAGGGGTTTTTTTCCTTCTGTTATTCTGGAAGCTCCCCATCTCTGTAATCCTTGTGTTAAAAGCCTTCCATTGAATTACTGTTTAAACTTCTCATAAATCAGCTCCAGTGGAATTTCAGGATTTTGAGAGCTCAACCATAAGATAAGCCACATCACTAAAACATCAGTGTGCTTGTGGTGACAGAACCCAGTTTATTTAGCCCATGTTTTAGTTCTCCTATTTCAATTCTTCCTTCCAATGACCTTATCGGCAGGGGAGCAAACTGTGATCTGAGAAGTATCTGGAAGGTTCGGAAGGAAACTTTGATCAAACTTTGTGGTTTTTTTCTCCTTCACTTCAATTGATTGAATTTTCTTTTCATTATTAGATATGATATGATAAAATAAAATTGGCCAGGGAGCTGTGATGATAGCAATGACTAAAGCATACCCAAAAGATGAAGATGGAGAGATACTGTAAGGGAATATGGAGGAAACAATGCTCACAGAACAGTGCCTGCAAGTCTGTTGACTGTTATATTTATAACATGTGTGTGTGTGTGTGTGTGTGTGTGTGTGTGTGTGTGTGTGTGTGAAATATGCAGAGTTCCAAAACCTTTCTGCCAAAACTTTTCTCCATCTATTTATCTATCTATATCCTTTGAATATATAAAGAATTTCAGTGTGTGTGGGCGAACATGAAAACTTTTGGAAAGCTGCGTATTTTATCACATCCCTAAAAAAGCCTTGTGGCTTTCTCCATAAGGTCAGTCTGTCTCCTAGCTACTCTGCTCCCAACACTTTTCAAAGTAGAATTTGTACTCTGACAGTTAATAGATATAGTATTAGAATTAAGTGATGTATATGTGGATATATGCCCGTACACATATGCACAGTATTGCAAATGCCATAGTTAAGGCAATACATATCTATTATAACAGGTGAAATCTCTCCCAGCTGAAGGCTAAAGGTTTATGCATACATGCATGTGTGCAGTCTTTTATTCCAGTAAAATGAAGTTGGCTTCTGAAGTAAAAATAATTTGCAGTTTCATTACTGCATGTGCAGTAGAATTTCAAGAGGTGAGTATTACAAAGAACGCTTGCCCTGCTACTGGGGAAGGGCTATGAAGTTGGAAGAAGTAGGAAGGGCCCCTTAAGAGAAGGGCTTTTGTGGCCTGGGCAAAGGGAGCTGTCAGGACTGGGACTAAAGAGTATCGCTCCTGTGTTCAAGCCAGCTAATAGGCCAGGCTTATTGGAAGAGGCTGGGCTCAGGGTATAAATAGGCTTTCCCTTTGCCTAGAAAGGCAGTGGAGCTTTGATCATGGAGAGAGGGAAAAGAGCTGAATGGGCACTGTGAACACTCCTACAAGAGGGAGTGAGTTGTTGCTGTTTTCCCTTTTTGTTTCTAGGTGCTTTAGGCAGGAGAGCCATGGGACAAAGCCTGAAGTAAAGACTGTATCTTGTCACTCTGAAATAGGGGAAGAACTTTCAGTTGAGATTTTTTTTTCCTTTTGTTTTGCAAGGGATTCCTGGAAGCCTGAGAGTGACTAACTGTAAAAGAGGTGGGGATTGCTCTGCAGGTGTTTTAAATAAACAAACTGTCATGCCAGGAAGCTTAGGGGTCATAGTGTTAGACAGGGGATTTAACCCCTCTTGGGTTGTAAAACGTGGAGGGCCAGAGCCCTTGTATGGAGTCAAATTCTCAGCTGTGCTGCTGCAGCTGAGGCTGGATTGTGTAGGTCCCGCTTAATTGATGCCATCCAGGTGTGCCAGGTGGGAGGGTGATAATGGATCATAAGAGCTAGAAAGGGGGTGGAAGCAGGCTAGCTGGGGGCACATGTTTCCCCTCTGTAGGGCTAGGCTTGCCACTGAGCACTATACAGTTATAAGATTATTCAGTTAGAACCATCTCCAGTGAGGTGTATTCCTCTAGCATAATCAGATAGGATCATAAAAATCAATCTGATCTTGGATTCTGTCTGCTTGTGAGAAGGTCAGGGCCTCTTCTTGTTCATATCGTTTCCACTTGGTCTGTATTTTGCATGGTGTTTATAAGCATATTTAACTCGGTTTGTTTTTTTTTTGCACAATCGGATGAACTCTTGAAATGGCTGCTGTTTTCTCTGTTAACACTGAGTGGAACAATATTTTTCATTAATATTATTATCATGAAGATTTAAAACTTTATTTAATTGCTATTAATTGATTTTTATTGGTAATTGAATGTTGAGTTGCATTATACAGCACTCTCAAGTACTACTTTTAATCTTGGAGGTTAATACAATTTTAAAAAAAAAGCTATTATTTGCTTTACAACCTGATAGTGGTTCTTTGCTGGCCTCTGAGAAATTGGTTAATAATCCTTGTTTGGTTTTTACTGGACCAGTTTCCCTATCTACTAGAACAACAAAATGCATGGTATTTTAGTATGCTTAATGGTAATCTCAGAGTGCAGGGTGTAAACAGATGTGAGGCCTGACCTTTCATAAGCAATTATCTAATAAAACAACTAGCCATAACTTTACTGTGCATAAAAACAAAAAAAAAGAAGTGACCCTTCCTTCCAGCTCCTTCAAGAAACAAATTTTCTGCCTCAGTCCTGCTATGGGGAAACACAGAGCTAGCAAATCAACCTTGACGATGTGTTTGATAGGAATCGATGCATCTCAAAAAAGAATAGAGATGTAGTTAGCTCTACTTAATCTGAAATCAGGCAGAAGATAGAGCAAGGTGATTTGGGGGTGTAGGAGGTGGTATACTATCCAATTCTTGGACGGCTACTCTAATTAAAATGGCTCAGTTACAAGTATTAAGCCCCTGCATATTTAAAAAGGGCTGTGGGCTACTTTTATGTAAACCTCATTTGACAAGGTTTGGATAAAATACCCCGTGACCATTTTAAAATGTGTAGAGGCTGGTGTCCCAATTGGAATATGGGTACTGATGCAGGTTTAATTAGTGCACCAACCAATGTGTATAGGGAGCCTTAAAGACTAAGGACTTGGAACATGGTGCACTTTAAGATGCTGAAGTGTTGTGTTAGCACTAGCTCCAGTTTCTACCAGTTTTACCTGAAGGCTAGCAGCCTTTTTGACTAATCCTGACCTGCATCGCTATGACTTCTCACTAGAGGGCTGGTGAGCAGGGGCTGGACTAGGAGCTATAACTATTGCCATTAAATAGCTGGTAAGAGCCAGCACAGGCTTGTATCCCTACTGTAGTTAGAGATGTGTGAAATGGGTTTGTGGAGAAGGGGCAGGGACATGAAACTGGGTGATGGAGTTAATAAGATGGGATATGGGGATGGGTGTAAAATGAAGTTGGTTTCTGAAGTAAAAATAATTTAAAGAAATAAAGAGGAAGTAAACTTTTTAAAGAAGGTCTCATTTCTAATAAACTGGGATTGGGGTGTGGGGCCTGCTGGCCTAGCTTCCTAGGGTGGCTGGAAGATGGGAGTAGTGAGAGAGCACTTCCAGGGGAGCTACTATCCCTGGGACTAGAAAGGAAGCCCTAGCTTGTGAGAACTGAATCTAGATCCTTACCTTATTTCTCCCTTCTTCCCACTCCTCCCCCTGCCCCCCAGCTAGACATCTCTTCCAGATGTATCCATACCCTTTAACCTGGCTAGCTGGCACATTCTTTGCAGGCTGTTTTGTGAGGGGGTAGGGGAGTTGTCTTGGTGCCAGAACTCCTCCCCCTCCCTGGCAGTAGAGTTCAGGGGATGGAAAGGTTGCCCCTACAACAGTAAGATGAGGGAGTGGACACTACATCCTGGGGTGCTGGAGCACTGCAATTTGGTGGCCACACATTAATAGAATATGAGCTGGGGAATGTGGTTCATCAGTGAAACCTGCTCTGGAGTGGCATAACTTTTAACCCACCTAAAGAGAGCTTAAAACTAGTTATAGGTGTTGATATACAGACAATCTAAGGGTTAAGAGCTGCCAAAAATTCCTTCTTGGAACAAGGTGCTGAGTAATTCAGAGAGGCATAAGCTTTCCTAGGTGATGGCTAGGGCTGTGCAAAGCTTCAGTTCCTGATTCAATTCAGCCTGATTTCAGTGGCCAAATCTGAATCGAATTGGAGGACTCTTTAATCACTCTGAATCAAACTGGAACCCCCCTGAATCAATTTGGAGAGAGTCAGACAATTTGGAGATTCGGACATGGAAAAAACATTTAAAGATGTATCCGCATACCACTAGGTAGCAAGCAGCTCATGTATGTTGCAATGCTGGGATGGATGGAGCATCTCGGAGGAGTGCAGGGGGCTCCCCAGCACACTCAACAGCAGACCCAGAAGTGGACCAGAAGCACTTCCAGGTCTGCTGGGGAGCATACAGCTCAGTGACTGCTGTCTCCTTGGTCTGGGGGGACACCTGGGGTCCCCCACAGCTGATTGCTGAGCCAGGGAGGCCCCCCAACGTGCTCCCTGGCAGATTCAGAAGTACTTCCAGGTTCACTGCTGAGCATGTGGAAGGGCTGCCACTGCACTTCTGTGAGACCCCTCTGCACCCCAGCATTGCAGTGATCACAAGCCATGCCTGCTACTTCAAGGTATGTAGAAAAAACTTTTAAAGCTGTGTCTGTCCAATCACTGATTCTCCAAATCGGCATCAAATCTTCAGATCTGGATTCGGCCAAATTGAATCGAGGGGCAGCAATCCGAATCAACAAATCGAATCGCTGTCCTTGTTTCGGGCCATATCTGAACTAAACAGGGCCTGGTTCGCACACCCCTAGTGATGGCCTACTTTGTTAGAATCTATAAATGGACTTGCAGAAATCAGGGGGCTGTAAATGGAAGGAGATTTAAATACAAAGCTTAGGAAAGGGCACTGCTGAGAGCTAGGAAGATGGGTTGAATGGACCAATAGGGGTAAACAAGGTAGTTAACCTGCTGAATGAAGTAGGGGCTGTAAAAGATAGTCCAGGTCATAGGGTAAGAATCCACAGTCTCTGCTGGAAACTATAGAAAACACAATCCAGTCTGTTTGATTTCATTGTTCAACAATTTAACATTTACATTGAGGTTTTTAAAGTCTTTTGTTTATGAACAGCTACTCTGAAGTCTGTGCTGGAGTGTCCAGGGAGGTGAAAATGTTCTGCTACAGAATAGAGAAAGAGGGGAGCTGGATCTAAGCAATGTGATGAGATTAAGTACATATTTGTATATTAAAAAGGAGGAGACAAACTTATCAGAAAAAAAAACCAGGCTTCTCACATTAAATAATTTTAACAAGAATAGGAGGCAGGCCAAACTAGTTTTTTTGATAAGGGTGCACTTTCTTATACAGACTAGGGTATGACTAGTTTTGGTAGCTGGAAAGAGTGCTGTCTCTCTTTTTCTCCCCGCCCCCCTCCCCGAGTAAAGCCTTTGCTTGATAAACTTTAACCCCATGAGGAGCAAAATTTGTAGGATTGCTGCCTATTGTATAATCCCATGCTTATAGTGATCATCAGCAGTAGATCAGAAATAAATTGGAGCACTTTCAATTTAGACTAATTTATTTAGAATACTTCATGCAAGGATAGTTCTGTGATCATGCATTTGGTGAAATGGAGGCAGATACTTAATAACAACCAGTAGCTTCTCTCTATAAATAGAGCTGTTGACTGCCAAAGGGCTGTACTACTGAGACCCAGAGACATAGCCACCTCTTTCAGCACCCAAAGCTGAGCTTGGGAAGCAGGGGGGAGGGGAGTGGTGGAAATTATGCTGACCACTGGCTTTTAGGGGAAGGGAGGGGTGAAAAGGAGAGGAGTCTTACTTGCCATGTCACTCCTTACTTGGGTGGCTGCTGCTGAAGCTATAGCAACACAGGCTTGGGTTGCTGCCACTAATGCAGGCTTTTGGGTATGGGCACTCTTGGTGTCCTGCTCTTCTCCCTCCCCTACCACCCAGGTGCAGGGCTGTGCCTCTTATGGCGAAGCATCCCTGGGCAGGGAGTGTCACCCCCACTCCACTCTACCCCACAACACTACTGGGCATGAGCTTCGAGGGCTGAGATGTGCAGGGTTGTATCTGATATGGCAAAGACTTCTAAGGGGTAGTAAGCAATACTGGCACCTCCTGTGAGTCGGTATCTGGGGCCTCAGCCTCCCAAACCTCCTTAGTTATGCTATTGCTCAGCTGATGTGAAGGTGATAGCAGCTGACTCATCTTGAATAGGGGTTTTTTTTTTTTTCTTTTCTCTCACCCCAATTTCTGCCCAAGCTGAAAATTAATCTCTTGTGTGCAGGGATGTTGATGAATTTAAATGTCTTCAACTTGCAGTGAAGTTAGTATTCTGGTGTTGTATGCAGCCTTGGACTTCTGTAGGAGCCCCAAGAGAGTACCATAAAGAAATGGGGGGAGGATTTATTTATCCTAGATCTATTATGCAAATTGTGCTGGTCCTATGCCAGGTGCCAAACACGTACATAGGAAGGAATTCATAGTGATAGTTAAAGATCATATTTAAAAGTGATTTCTAAGAAGACCAAGCTTGTGATTTGGAAGATTGTCCTTTTAGTTAAGTAGCTAGTCAGCCACTTGCATAGACAAAGGATCTGCAGATGTTGCTTTTTGTTTCAGAACAAAAACATCTGTCTTATGAAACCAGTGATCACCATGATCCACTGGCTGGGAAACTGGCTCCTGTTCAGACCCAGAGGATAGTAATTGATGAAAGTCAATCATCATGGTGTCCTGTGACCAGTGGGGTCCCCCAAGGCTCTGTCCTTGGACCCATATTGTTCAGCATCTTCATTAATGATGTGGACATTGGAGTCGGGAGCAGACTGGCCAAGTTTGCCGATGACACCAAACTTTGGGGCGAAGGATCCCCACCAGAAGACGGGAGTGATTTCAGGCTGACCTGGACAGGCTCAGCAAGTGGGTGGACAAACACCTGATGGTGTTTAACACCAAAAAAGAGAGTCCAGAGAAGCGCCATGCACATGATCAGAGGTCAGGAAAACAGACCTTACAACGATGGGCTGAGCGCCATGGGACTCTTTAGCCTGGAAAAGCGCAGGCTCAGGGGTGATCTGGTGGCCACCTGTAAGTTTATCAGGGGTGACCACCAGGATCTCGGGGAACATCTGTTCACCAGAGTGCCCCAAGGGATGACAAAGTCGAACGGTCATAAACTCCTGCAAGATCAGTTTCAGGCTGTATATAAGGAAGAATTTCTTTATTGTCTGAGCCCCCAAGGTCTGGAACAGCCTGCCATCGGAGGTGGTTCAAGTACCTACACTGAATACCTTCAAGAGCTAATTGGATGCTTGCTTATCTTGCTGGGGTCCTGTGACCCCAGCTGACTTCCTGCCCTTTGGGAGGGGGGCTGGACTTGATGAACTTCTGAGGTCCCTTCCAGCCCTAATGTCTATGAAACTACAGAACAGTGCCTCCCTAAAGAGTTTATACTTCAGACTCCCAGGAGGGATGCAGGGAAAACGTAGATGGGCATACTTCAATCTCATTTCCTTCCACTGCAGTGGAAAGACATTAGCAGTGCCCTTGTTTTTCCTGCCCCTCTCTATGGCATGCTGTATGTTTGGGGTGGAGAGTGGGGTGTCTGTAGTGTGTGAAAGAAATTTTAAAATGGATATTTTTGTGGACTGCCTTGGCAAATGAGTTACCTGCAAGTGCAGAGATTAGATGTCATGATTGGGAAGGCCCCTTTCTCCCTGATGCTCTTACATGAAAAAATTACCTGAGGCTGAACAGCAAACTAATGGTAGAGCCAAGACTAGAACCAAGGCTTCCTGAGTCCCATTTCACTGATCTTCTTAGTAGAGAACATTGCCTCCATCTAGTTAATGCTTTAATAAAGTTGCACATGCTGAGAGGTAAGTATCCTACAGCTCTTCTTATCCTCCCTGAAAAAGAGCAAATAAAACAGGCTAACCTTATTACACTGAAAAATACAGATCCAATAGCAGAATCTGTAATGTTACCACCTTAAACTGTGCAGCCATAAAAAAAAATGCATAGCAGTCTATGTATAGGCCCCATACACAGTGAGGGAGAAATAAATTTCATATCCTGCATTCAAAGTAAATATCCCTTCTACTTTGGCTTACTGTTATTTATGCTTCTATCTCCTCTCTCTCTCCACACTTTTTAACAGATCAACCTGAGTCAATAGACTGTTACCAAACTATATAAACTACAGGGGAGAAAATATTGGATGTTCTACTACAGTGGCTCTTAAACTTTGACAGATTGCACACCACCAATTTTAAAATGATACAACCTTAAGTACCACTAAGTGGGAGGGGGTATGGGGAGGGTTGTGAGGGGGTGTGGCTGTGCATGTAGGAGAGCATAGAGTATGTTGGGATGGGGTTGTACATGTGTGGTGTGGCTCTGACCAGTACTGCACATCACAGCAAGGGGCTCATTGTCCCCTGGACAATCAATCGACGGTGCTTCCCATGCTTGCTGGGCATAGAGGGAAGCCCTGTGCACTGGGGAAGGTACCTGGAGTTCCCTCTCATGCTGTACAGCACCAGCAAGGAAGGCAGCCAGCTCCGGTGTGAGGGTCTTACACTCACTGGGCATGGAAGGGAAGAGCTGCATATGTGCATGGGGAGTGCTGGTGATACAGATGGCCTGGCAGAGGCTGCACCCATTGCTGCGATGTGCAGTACTGGCCAGAGCTGCACCTTGCTGGGCACCTGTGCTGGGCACTAGTGCTCCTGACTGCTGGTGCCACGTACCACTTATTGGCACTGAATTTAGGACCCAGCCCTTATACCTTTGTTCCAGGTGAGCATGACTTTTCCATGTGATAATAGGCAAACTTTTATTGATACAGTGTGATAACAGAAAATGAACAATCAAGCAATTTTATATTTACCAATCCTAGGGCTGTCATCAGAGTTAATCCTAGGGCTGTCATCTGGTCAGGATGCAGGCTCCACTTTGAGGCTCTTTTTCTTAGGTGTTGGCAGTTTAGAGGTGGGATGCTGAGGACTACAGCCTGCCTCCAGTGTGGTGCAAGAGACAGGCTGCTGGTATGTCCTTGGTTCATGGTGGCCTCAGGGGATAGGGACACCTCTCAGGAAGGAGAAGGAATGGGAAAGGATGAGACAGGAAGAGAAGGAGGGATGCTCTGTTAATCTCAAGTTTCTGCTTTTGTATTCTTCCTTTCTGACTCTTCATTCATGGCTATCTCTGGGTGGCTGTCTCTCTGTGGTCACATGTCTATAGGAGAAGGCCTGGAAGGCTATATGGTTTCATAGTAGCTAGGGTCAGGAGGGACCTGAACAGATCATCTAGCCCGACCCTCTGCTACAGTCAGGAATGAATGCTGGGTTCACAAGACCCCAGATAAGTGATCATCCAACCTCCTCTTGAATTTGCCCAAGGTAGGGGCGAGGACCACTTCCCTGGGAAGTTGCTTCCAGATTTTGGCCACATTAACTGTAAAATATTGCCTTCTGATCTCTAACCTAAACCTGTTCTCCTCCATCAGCTTATTACCGTTGTTCCTTGTCACCCCAGGTGGTGCTGGGGAGAAAAGGGCTCTACCTACTTGCTGTTGATCTCCCCTGATGAGTTTGTAGGCAGCCACCAGGTCCCCCCTCGACCTCCTCTTGCTGAGGCTGAACAGGTTCAGGTCCCTCAGTCTCTCCTTGGTGAGAGGGCAACAGGACAGGCCCTACAAGTGGGTGGCCCTCCTGAACCCTCTCTAGGCTGGTCACATCTCTTTTAAAGTGCAGTGCCCAGTACTGGATGTAGTACTCCAACTGCGGCCTGACCAAAGTCACACAGAAGGGGAGTATTACCTCTCTGGATCAGCTTGAGATGCATCTTTGGATGCATGACAAGGTATGGCTGGCCTTGCTGGCTGTGGTCTGGCAATGGTGGTTCTTGTTCATCTTGGCGTCATTACTGACTCCAAGATCCCATTCTGCCTCTGCTTTCAAGAGGGGAACTCCCCAGCCTGTATGTATGCTGTGGATTCTTTCTTCCAAGGTGCAGCATCCTGCATTTGTCTAGTTTAAACCCCATCCTAGTCTCATCTGCCCACTTCTGTAGTCTGGCTAAATCTATTTGCAGCCTCTCTCTCCCTTCAAGTGTGTCCACCTTGCCCCACATATTTTAGTGTTATCAGCAAACTTGGACAGCGTGCTTTCCACTCCCTCATCCAAGTTGTTGGTGAAGATATTACATAGTGTGGCCTGAGGACCAAGCCCTGGAGTACCCCACTGCTCGCATCTCACCAGGTTGAGTACAACCTGTCCACCACTACTTTCTGAGTGTGGCCCGCCAGCCAATCTTTTTTTTTTTTTTTTTTTTTACCCATCCAACTGTGCAGGCATCAATGCCACAGTCACTTAATTTATTGAGGGTGAGGTGAGAGATGGTGTCAAAGGCCTCCTTTAAAGTCCAGAAAGACTACTCCACAGTGACACCATCATTCAAGGATTTAGTTACTTGGTCATAAAAGGCAACCAGGTTGGTCAGGCAGGACCTGCCTTTGATGAACCCATGCTGATTGCCCCTGAGCATGATCTTCCCTGCTGGCCCCCCATAGATGTGCTCCTTGAAGATCTTGGAAAGAATCATCCCAAGCACCAAAGTGAGGCTTACACTCACTCAAGGCCTATAGTTACCTGGGTCCTCCCTCCTCCCTTTCTTGAAAATTGGGACCACATCCTAATTTGGTCTGTTCCCCCAAGACTGGGACTGGGGGGGGCGGGAAGGAGGCTCCTCTGCTATGAGGCCTTGTTATTCGTGTCACTTGTTTTGTGTTATGGGACAGTATGGTACATACTTCTTTAGTTCCCAGGCTTTGTGTCCTTGTGGTAGATAGGATGTGATCTTGTGTTCTGGCATGCCTCCTGCAATTCTCAGACTGTCTGTCCATCCATCCATCCCTTGGCCTTGTCATGTTAGCCTGTCTGCTTCCAGAGCTATGTGGAACTGTGTGTGTGAAACCCAGGGTCTTACAAATCAATTAACCCTTGGTGCCCATCTTGCAGATCCATAGATATTGGGGGCTGGAAGGGATCATACAAGATCATAGAGTCTGCTGGGGTCAAACAACCCCTGAAACACATGCACCCAAATGCTATTTGAATGAGTCCGGGGTTGGTGTTTGCACCACCTTTGTGGGGAGTCTGTTCCACACCCTGGACACTCAGAACATAAAGAAGCTTTTTCCTTGTGTCCAGTCTAAATCGGCCTCCCAGAAGCTTGTGGCTATTGGACCTTGTTATCCCTTGGGGAGCCCTGGTGAACAAGTGTTCTCCCAGATCCTGGTGCACCACCTCTTATGTAGGCTGCCATCAAGTCCCCCATGAGCCTTCTCTTTTCCATGCTGAAAAGTCTTGAACTCTTGTAATTCATTTATCTATACCTATAAGTAGATTTCCCCAAAGTTTCAAGCCAACACCACTGATAGGCTTTCTGCGTACCACCGCTGGTGTGCATACCACAGACTGGGAACTGCTGCTCTACTGTGACTCATGGGGCACATCTAGCCTACTCTGCAGTAAACATCTCATAATTTAGCTCTGCAGTAAACTTTGTGCATCTACACATGTGCCCCTATTAGGCTGGAGTAAACTAATTTATTCTGCAGCAGGATAGTACTTGTATTTACAAGTACTATTCTGCTGTAAAGGTGGGGTGTGTGTGTGTGTCCGCAGCAGTACACACATAAATGCTTCCTTGGCTTCAGTGTGGGGGCTGCCTGCTGGCCAGCTCTGCACTGGACCACCCTCTTGCCCCAGCCAGCCTCTCTACAGCATGTTGATTTAGGGGATAGCCTGCCAGCCTGGGGTTGCTGACCCTGAGGGCCTCCCACCAGCCAGGGCTACTCTCACCTGGCTCAATGTACAGTGGTCCCAAGGGGATGTACAATAGCACACCAGGGAGCAATACACTACAGAGGTTATGGCTTTGTATTAATTGCATGTATAGACACACCTATGTAATAGTCATTTATACATGGATGGTGAGCAGAAAATGTCATTTGCTACTACACGGGAAGAGAGATTCAAAACGGTATTGAGAAGGTTAAATAGCTCTCTGAATCTGGTATGAAGGGCACAACTGGGTTTGGTTTCTAGATCCACCTAAGAACATGTTGGTAAACTGCAGCTAGTAAGACTGTTTTGGGGTCTCTCTCTCTTTTTGCATCATGTATTTTGGGGAAGTAATAACAGAGTAGGCACATGGATATACAGCCTCTTGGTGATCCAGTGATATTTTACTATTGTAACATTGTGGGAACTGCCCTACTGTGTTTATCACCATGCATCCTGGAATTCTCTAAGCAAAATGGGTCTAGTAATGCCGTTGCCCTGTGGGGTCAGGCCAACACTCAATCTCAGAATATTGTACTGTTAGACAGGAGGGTGTAGTGTACAATTGCACATGCACACATCACAAATTTGAGCACATACACACCCTAATGGTAATGATATGAAATCATACACAATACATGCACACAGGTTGAACACTGACTTGGGTTATGGTGTGTGTTGGTGCCTGTGGTACCTATGCTTGGGGTGCTGGGTAACTAAAGCAAGTGGCAGAGATCAGGGGAAAAGGCAGTGAAGATGAAGCAAAAGCAAAGAAACATTGGTTTGCAGTCAGAGGAGCTCAGGACAGCTGGAGGCACAGGAGTATGGGATGGGTGTTGGAGGTGGTGGTGAGCCAGAAGCAGCGGAGGGAGAAATGAGACCAGCGGTTAGAGGGGTGAGGAGTAGAGATTAGAGCAGGGCCAGAACTGTAGTAAAGCAAAATCCAACTTGGGGGTCCAAATAACAATTTTATTAAATGAACAGTGTACTGTACGGCTTGGTTCCCCCACACACACTCACAATGGTAGCAGAAGAAAGATTCAGTGGAAGGGTTAGAGTCTAGGTAGGGAAGAGAAACGGAGTCCAAGTCCTTGGTTGAAGAGAGGATGGGGGTGATATCTACCTGTTCAGGCTGGGAGGGGGTCCTCTATGGCCAGTTGGGGGTCTTTTTCTGGCAGGTGTCCTCCAGAAGAGGGTCACTGGCAGGGCCTCTGGGTTGATAGGGAGTGTAATGTGGAGCAGGTCTGGTCCAGGTGAAGATGGCATCCCAAGGAATCAGTCTTCACTACCCCTTTATATGGGGCAGACTACCTATGATCTCCTACGTGGAGGGCCTGTCCAGGCAAAGTCAGCCCTGTTCCAGATGTTAGTCCTGAGCATGTGCAGACTTGGCACAATGGTGGGTTGCCTCATCTTCTGTTTATTGAATGCTAAGGGTGGTTCCAATGGCTGGGTCATTGGTCCAGGTATTGATGTTGATGGTGGGGTGATTTTTTTTTTTTAGTAGGGAGTCCTGTTATCCATGTGTTTCACTCATCCATTTACTCTTTTGGTTTTCCTTGAATGCCCAAAACAATTTACATGGGAGAGGTTACAGAATAGCAACATTTAGACAACAGGGCATGGGGACAAGATGGGAATAGATACTTGACATCACTTTACAGACACAGGCCTAAGACATGCAATATTAATATGAAACAATAAAAATTGGTGCTTGTTACAATAATAAGCATACAAGTACTACTTGTAATCACTTATAAGGGATAGAGAGGGCAAAGAGTCAGGAAGGGGAGGGGAATGCATTTTACAAATAAAAAATAAACTGGGAGTTTTGCTACAATGCTAATGCTATTCTTTCAATTTCTGGGTGAAACCCTCCCTTCTGTTTCTTCTGTGAATGGATAGAAGCCTGTGCTCTCAGATGTCTTCATGGCTGTGGTAATGTAGAGGTGAGGAGTTCTGTGTAGTAGGCTATGTTTTTTCCCCTAACCTTGCAGAAGCATCTCCACAGTGTTACTGGCTGGGAGGATTGCCAGGTCTCCTGCATATTTGAAGTTGAGAGGAATCCAAAGAACAACCTTGCAGAACTTGGGAGGTTGAACTTGCTATAACTTATGTGAGCCATTCTTACAAGCCGCGTAAGGGACTCCCCTCCTGTATGTAGCATTGAGCAGAAGAGACTGACTCTCTTGTCTCCAGCTTCTAATGTATATGTGAATGGAAGTCCCTGGTTAGAATCCCTCTTGATTCTAACCAGGTAGAACAGAAAGCAAGCTTCTTCCACTGGGGATAAACACTGAAATGCAACCCTACCCTGAAGATAAAACATACAAGAACTTTGAACAGAACCTGTAGAGCTTTCACTTGAAGCAGAATACCTCATGGAAAACACAAGGCCTTATATTAAGAATTGGGAGGGCAGGTATTGGAAACAATTCTGGAACCAGTGACCTTTTCAAGGACAAAAAACTGGAATGGCTGGGGGGCAGAGGCTAGCCAGAGTATTATGCAGGGAGTTGCATTCTCCTTCTTCCAAATACTTAAGGGGGTTTTGTCTCTGTCTCTGTCTCTGTCTCTCCCCCCCAAGTTGCAAAGTCATTCTCTGATGGAAATAATTTTGTTAACTAGATTTCATGCAATGATGTTTAAGCTTACCAGAATCACTTCTGTTCAAATAGTACATTGCAGGTGACTGCACAGGTCGCAGGTTTTTGCTATTATAGAAATAATAATCTGAAGTTTAAATGTCACTAAATCAAGCTCCTAATTGGTAGGAAGGCATGAAATTGTTTGGAAAATCTTTGAAGCATATTTTTTTTTAACTCGGCTGTAAACATGTGTCTCTTTAACAAACTGTACACTGAAAAGTAGCTTTGCTATTAGTCATAAGAGAGCACTGGCCTTCATAGGCTATCAAAGCATTTCTACTTTAACTCTTCAATAAAACATGATATTCATAAATGCTTTTACATGTCTGAGAGCCTATACTGCCCAGCTCTTACCGTGTAAAAAAGGAATGGAGTATCACTGTAGCAGAAATGAATGTTCTTGCCTACTTTACTCACTCCTTTTAAAAGAATAAAATAAATTCACCTTTCCTCATAATAAATTGATTCTGAAAACTGCTACACCACTGAAACCCAGTGTGGACATAAGGGTCCACTCTAAGACAGCTGTTTGCAGGGCTAAGACTTAAAATAATAATTTAGGTGCTGGAAGTGAGACTTAGGCCTCTGAGGTTAAACATCAGAGCATGAAAGCAACTGCTGGGCTCCAGCCTAACCTTAGTAAAGCAGGTGTGAACAGAGTGTGGATATCTCTAAGTGCCTGAAAGGTTTCCTTCTGCATATCTACAGAAGGACCTCTGTTCTTACAGGCAGTGCATAGCAATGAAGTCAGTTGCCCCTCTCCTCCCCACATGCTTGCCTGAGTGCATGCAGTGGTGGGAACCAGAAGTGATTGCAGCAATCATCTGGCACTTGCAGTGGGGGCACTGGTGCTCCTGCCCATTGCCCAAGCACTGAGTGTGGCTGGTCAGGGGCTGCATGTTCACCCCCTATGTGTCACCACTGTCTATTAAGATCTAGAACATTACAAAGAGTAACTTAACATCTCTTAACCTGAAGATAGTAAGGATATTTACTTGGTGGGGGGGAGAGGCCAAAAGGGACCAGGTGGCCTATAACAGGTCCAGCCTAAAAGGCTTTCAAACATGCCTCTTTGTGGCAGGCTGACCCTATATCCTTTGCAAACCCTAGGGTTTTCTCCCTTTCACTTTCCTGCCATGCCTTGATGGATTCAGAATGTCATGGGAGGTTCCTTTTATAAATCCCTTGGGTTGAGACAGAGTCCAGTAACACTAGATTTTCTAAAACAGCTCTGAGGTTTGCTTGTTCAGCCAAGCTTGCCACTCGTCCCTTCCCTCTCACTAGCTTCTGGCCATTCCATGCCTCAGTGGCCTATACAGCAGCCTATATGCCTTAATTGTAGCCTTCAGCCTTTCCCAAAACCATGGCCATGCTTTAAGTGTGTCACTCAGTCACAATTCTGTGGGGTCTCCCAACCAATAACCTCAGCCCTCCAATCCTTAGCCCTTTGTCTGCACTTCAGTTTATCTGGCTTTGGTCCCATTGGCCTTAGCTGAGGCTCTCAGCCCTGGCCCACTTTCTCAGACCTCAGCTCCTCCATGTTAGCACACTGTAATCCCCTAGTTCTTGCAGGGGTCTGACTGTGGATTGGCAAAGCACTCTACTGCATGGGCTTTAACCTTCTTGGCCTTTTGCATCCTTAACCAGTTAAGGATTGGGTTAAAGCTGTAGCAGGGGAATAGGAGGCCATGCAGCAGGCTGTCTTGGCAGGGACTGCTCCTCAGGAGGGCCCTTAGGCCCACTGGTCTCCTCACCGCTGTTCGTAGTTCGTTCTTCTTTGTTTTCGACCTAATTATTCTGTTACCGAACTGATTTCTGGCATCGACACTGACCACGATCTGACAGACCCGACCTGCACCGACCACGACATTGCTATCTCGTTCCGGCATCGACCTCGGCACCGTTTTCAATCGACTTTGGCTTCATTCTCAACCTGCTTTCGTCCACGTTGGACTTTCGTTTCATTACAATTTCATTGTTTGTCTGTCCCATTTATGAGCTGTTGACCAGTCCTGAGACTATTGAGTCGGGCAGCTGCACCTAGCCTCCTGGGCTAGAAAGCAAGGGCTTGGCTCAAGAACCCCATGAACCAACAGACCCCTTTTGTTGTTTATAGTGTAACTGAAGAAAGCTCGCCTGCCTATGCTACCACCTCATCTGTAGCGTAAGTAAATAAAATCCATTTGTTTTGAAACTGTACCGAGTCCCGTACTGCTCAGACTCCTTGCTGCTAATCCCGCCTGTTCCGTACCGAAACCCTCGGCCCACCGTGACCTTGGGGCCGCTGTTCCCCGACACACAAGTGAGGAAACTACATTTTCCCCATACATGTTGGTGGCCATGTGAGCTGCCCACTGAAGAAGGGTCATCTGAAGATAGGAGGATGATGTTCTACAGATTTATATCCTCAACAGATTAGAACAGAGGAAGGCCTGTGACACGTGTTCATCAGTGCACTATAGGAAACTGGTTCTGTGCATGGGTAGACCACAGAAGTTTAAATCCCAGACAACTTCCCCACAAAGTAACAGTACCAGCTTCCCTGATAGATGGAGGTTACCAGAGCTAAAAGAGTGATTTGTAATAGCTTGAGTTGAAGTTGTCCCCCTGACTCTAACCAACTCCTATCCTCTGGGGATCAGATGTGAAGGGGAGCCTTATAACTAGAGACCTACTGAATTCGAGGCAGCTGCCCACCAATTTTATGGGCAGAACATGGGACCCAGCAGCCATGGGCAGAGCGTCCCTCCACACCTCTGGCTGTGAGGCCCTGGTGCCTCTCTCAGTACTGATTGGTTGCAAGGGCTGCCTGTCATATGGCCTTACTGCTCCTCCATAATGCAGCCCCACCCCTTACCACCAATTGTTGGAGAAGGGCAGGGCCACATGACGGGCATCCTTTGTAGCCAATCAGTGGTGAGAGTCAGTGATGGCAGCAATCTTGCCGGCAGACCTCTTTCCCCTTTCTCCCCACCCTGGCAAGCTGCTGCAGCACCCTGAGGACCTCTGAGGAGCAAGCATTTTAGTTTCAGTAAGTTCCTAGTTTATAATTCTGACCAGTGGGTTACACAGACTTGCAACAATCTCTCCCCTCCTCAAAGTTCCAGCAGTGAGGAACTCCTGCCAGCACCAGGTTCCTTTTCCCCCACTGTTTGAATGTAAATAAGTTATGTGGCAAGACCCATTTACCAGAGTTTGACTTTTGGCTAGCTGTAAGTTACCTCTTAACCCTCTATGTGTAGATTATTGTACAGCTCCAGGCAAGTAATCAGGTATTGTATGTACAGTAATGTCTTTAATGGTGTAATTTTTAGGGGCAGGACAGAGCTACACTTAAGGCCATGAACCTCAGAAAGGGGATATCCCGAGCCACTGTCACTTCTCACTTGAATACATAAGAAATTTAGAGAGTATGCAACTATAAAATCTGATGTAATTTTGCAGCTTTTAAGCTTAGTTGTTAGTTGGTAGTGATTCATCTGAAAGTTTGTTTATTTATTTTTGCAACTGAAGCTTCTAATGGGGAAACTTATGCTAAACCTACTTTGAGCTTTTTGAAGTGCTCTGAAATTACTGTGTGCAGCATTATCAACCATAAAAAGTAAGACTAAGGAGCAGACATGTGTCCACTTTTCTTTTACTAAAAAATAAACATTATACTATCTTAACCTGATATAAGTCACATCATCCTAAATTGAGATTACTTCTCAGAAAGAAAGGAGTCATTCTCCAGTGCCATTAAATTACATCAATGTTGGTTTCATTCCCCTGAAGCTGTTTGCTAAATGCAAACCAGCTTCCGGTAACCTAGTGGTCAGGCAGCATAATAGCTCTGACTGTGAGACAACAGCTAAGGTGAGCTGGTTATGTATCTGCTCCTCACCAGGCATGCATGCAATTAATTAATTGGAATTAATTCACGGAAATTGATGCAAGCTATGCTGGAGTTCGAGTCAGCTGCTCCCAGGCAGTATCTATATGCGCACCCAGGACCACAGCAGTTTAAACCAGGGCGGAGCAACCCTGGGCTGGAAACAGGCTTGAGGGGGTGATCTCTGGGTGGCAGCATTTAGCAGCAGAGGGGCTGGCTGGCGCATGAGCGTGCCCAAGGGCATAGCTGTGTGGCTAGGCAGAAGGCACAGGTCTGGCCGCTGCTATGTGGGGTGACCAGGTGCAATTTATGGCTGTGTCAGAGTTTACATGTATGGTTAGGCACAGTTATTTTCACTTCTGTAAGACAGTACTTCACAACTACTGTCTTACAGCAGTGAAAATTACTTTGCTACAGTTTAATAGCATTGCACATGTAGACTGTGATATTTTACACCACAGCAATTTAGTCTACTGTGCAGTTAAGTGCATGTGTAGGAACACACAGCATGAAGTAAATTTCCTCTAGAGTTAACTCCATAGTAAATTACTGTTCAGAAATAATGTTGAGCATCCAAGTCTGTAAATTGAGAGAGAAATAAAAACCCAAACAAACAAATGTAAGGAGGTAATTTCTCCATTGTCTTGTACCTTAGCCATAAACTTGTTTACAAAAGTGGTGTAGAACACTAATATCATACTGATATCATGGAGGCCTATATCCATGTTCCACAAGGAGTGAAAGAGGTCTCATAAAATGAATAATATTTGAAAAACCTTCATTTCTTGACATAGCATCACCTTGGGATGGTCTAGGTTTATGAAAGCCTTGTTAGCCTAATTCTGTTGTTGTTTTGTTTTAAATTTATATCCCATTGTAAGTGGGCTCCAATCATTTGGGAGGTTTAGCTGAATGTTCTGTTTTTGGCAGCTTTAACTGGTTTTTAGAGCGTAGATAAATTTGCCTTTGATCATAATGAGCACATCCACCTATATTAAATAGATTACCTTCACAGGGAAAGCCAAGAGAATTTACAGACCTAATTTGGAACTTGGGGAAAAAAAGGAGTACTGTGGTCAGGTGTGTCTGGCAGGGAGCTTTGATTTTTTTTCCAGCCAAAAATATTATTAATTAGTACAGTTATTAGCTTTAGAAGTCAAACATGGCAGAGAGAAACAAATGGAGGTGCTTCCTTCCAAGGCTTCTCAGCATGCTTCTAAATGTGATCATGTTTATGCTGGATTAAAAAGGGCTAGAGTGTGCTTGATCTCCTCAGAGTCACAGGGAGAACTTATTGCTTGCTGAGATCCTTAAGTTGAGCAATGCAGGAAGAAGATTTTTTTTTTTTTTTTTTTCCTTTCTGAACTGTTGTTCTAGGGGAGTTTGGTCTTTATATAGCCTCACTCCCAACACTAGGGACAGATGACACAAATGTTTTTATTAGTGTCACTTAGCTTTTGTCTGCTTGGCATTTATAGCTATGCTAGAGCTAATGTGTGTGTGTATTTACCACATGAACACAACCATTGGATAAAATGAAATTGAACTGTGACATCCACTGACAAAAAATGTATTTTCCTTGGACAATGATTGTGTATAATCATTTGGGGAGTGGAGTGGGGTGTGGAGGGAAGAAAGACAAAGTCATATTATCTCCTGAAGGCACTGAGCCCATATCCTGATTGCTATTTTAAAACCTACTGCTTGGGACTATAAAAACCTCTGATAATGAATCTCAAGTACATGAACATCAAAATGAATTCTTCACATTTTCCCAGAAATATTATTGTAGCCTGATGTGAAAGGACTTTGTGATACTAGAGTTTAGTGTCATAGTAGAGGGTTGGGTGGGGGTTGAATTCTCTGACTTGTAAATGATCTACAGTAATATCACCAAGGGTGTTTTTTTTGTCCAGTCATTATCTGGCATTCAGTCTATCTTTGTGTTCAGTTTTTCATTTTGCTAGACTAAAAAGGCTTGATTTCTTAGATTTCACTGAGGTTTTAGAGACTTCAGTGCTAAAGGGAGTACCTGTGTTAGCAGTGTAGCATTCCCTCCCTTTTTCCCCACTTCAGTGCTTGCTGTTCATAAACAGGATAAAATCTTTCCTTTGATGTATCCAATTTGCAAACCACCTTCAACTTGGAACAAATGATGAAAGCTCTGGATTCTTTGCCTTTTTATGAAAAGTAGTCTTTTTATTATTATTATTTTAGTGACTATGCTGAAAGATAATCAGTGCAAACAAATTAATCTAGGCAGTCTTCAAGCAGAAGAATTTACATTTTGACCCAGGTCTTAAAGGATTTTGTGTATTTCACAAAATGGCTCTAAATGAATTGTCAATCCATTTAAAAATTGAGTAGTAGTTAGCATTAATATCACTTGGCATTTATCAGTATTGGGTATTCTAATGGCTCTCTTTTTTAATTTATTTTTTGGTTAAGGAGTTTGAAATCTTAGCTAGAAAATGAAAACATGCAGGCCTGTAATGCATGATATACCATGTCAAATAAAATTGTGTGATAAGGAAATCTATTGCAGGAAATAAATATACTTCATGGCCATGTCTAGACAACCGAGACCATGCCTGTTGCAACATCTCAAAGCAGCTTGAGATGCTGCAGGAGACGCGTGAAGAACAAAAAAATGTTCCCCACATTACATATTTGAAGTGCGGACTCTATAGTTGATGCTAGAAAATCCCAGTATCAAAAAAGAACATGATAGAAAGAAGCAGTGCAGGACACGCTCCAGGAGCATGCCTTGAAGCAACCAGAGGCTGGATCTCTATGGCTCTATGGCTGAGTGTCTCTGGACACTGCATGTTCCTACTGCTTCAGCATGCTGCCTCGGAGTGAGGCAAGGCTACAGCAGTGGATCAGACCCAGGTGCTGCCCCAGGTAAATAGGGATGTGGAGGTAGGGGGAACTGTGTGTGGGAGGGTTGGAGGGACTGCTTAAGAGGAGCGGGCTCCCATCCTCTTTCCCCCCCCCCCCCCCACCACTGCATGGTCCGTTGGGGCACTTGTGGCCACTCCTGGCAGACATGCCCAATGTCACAGGGCTGCCTAAGACAGGCGGCTGCACATGGCATCAGCCTGGCCCGGCCCACATGCCCTCGGACAGAACTGGGCCAGCTTCCGCTGTCACCCGCAGCTTCCAGGACCGTAGGCAGAAGCCATGTGTCCTTGGGCCAAGCCAGGTCCTGCCTGCATAGAGCTAGCCCAGCCAGACGGCATGTGCAGGACATAGAGGCAGGACCCAGCTTGGCTTGGCTTGGCTTGAGGGCATGCAGCTTGTGTGTGTGGTGCCAGAAGCCCCAGGTAACAGCAGGAGTGAGCTTATTTCTGTCGGGTGTGGAGGCTGGGCCAGGCTGGCACCATGTGCAGCCACCAGTCTGAGGCAGCCCTGGGGCATGAGTGCCCTGACAGCTCCTGCTGCACCATGCGGGGGGGGCCGTGCACCATGCGGAGCAGGGACCCACCCCTCCTGAGGAGTCCCGCCCCCCACATTCCCCTCCCCCATGCCCACAAACTTCCCCACAATCCACTCAAATGCCAAACCAACCCCACAAACTCCCCACCCACATACCCACTGTCAAATCGCACAGCCACAAACTCCACACCACCCCAAGTCCCCCACACTGCCCTGATAAAACTCACCATCACAAATACTACACCCACAAACCTTCCCAACCTCCCCCCCCCCAATCTTGCCCTGCATGCCCAGCTGCCAGATGGGACAGGACCTGCTGGTGGGAGCCACAACTGCCACACTGCATCCCTGCCCTGTGCTTACACCAGTGCTGGGACATGGGGCCCTGCCCAGTGAGGGCTTCTGTCCCAGACAGGGCTGTCCCTGGAGGGGGGGGTGAATTGGGGCAACTGCCCCCAGGCCCCATGCTTTGGGGGCCCCTGTGGAGTTGGGCAGAGCAGCACAGGAACTCTGTGCTGCCACCAACTTCATGTCCAGCTGCTTGGCACTGCCCCTACCCCGCTGCCAAATATAGCACATTTCCTAGCCCATCACACCACCAAAGTGGTTCCTGGGGGGGGTGGGGGGTGAATGGGTAGAAGGAGTGGAGGCAGTAGCAGGGGTGTGTGTGAGAGAGAGAGAGACATGGGAGTTGAGGGTTTCAGAGCTCCAGGTAGGAGAGGCCATTAGGGCCAGGCTTAGAGCCCCCCACTCCCCTAGAACAGCCTGTGCAGGGGGAGGCTAGCCTGGAAGGGAAGGGGCTTGCCCAGCCCAGTCCCTGAGTTGCAGTTGAGGGCTTTCCAGGGATTGCTGGGGTCTGGGCACAGATGTGGGGAGCAGAACAGTAAGGGCTGGCAGTGCTCAAAGCCACATAACAGTGGCTGGGACAGAGCTGTGGCTGGGAGGGAACTAGTGAGAGCAGGCAGGGGCTGTGGGTCAGGAGTGAGGGGCAGGGCACCAGCATATCAGTGCTGCTCAGCACCCCACATCCTGGTGAATGTAGGGGGCAGGGCCAGCTCTGATTTTTGCTATGATTAAAAGAAAAACAAATAAAAGCAAAGTTTATAGATATTTAGAATTTATTTTATTATGATGATAGTGACACTGGTAGGCTTCCAATTTTGCTTTAAGCTTGTAAATATATCAAGGAAACATTGCTGAACTGATCTCTCTCTATATCTCTCTGTAGCAGGGCACTAAGGTGGCTGCTACTGGGTAATGGTGATGGGCTCAGCTGCCACTCACCAGGGCAGCACAGGTGGCGGTTGCTAAGGCAACTGATTTGGTCATCTGACTGGAAGGGGGCAGGACCTGGCCTATATAAACAGAGAAGGCTAAGGCCAGAGCCAGTTCCCCTGCTGGCAGCCTAGGAGAAAGTGGGAGCTCTGTTGGAGAAAGCAGAGCAGAACATAGCAGAGAGGCCCGATGGCTGGCGAGTGTCTGCTTACAATACTGGGTGGAGGAAACCCTGATAACAAGGAGATATGTGAGAGGGAGCCAGGTTGGCTTGGAAGTTTATGTTGTAACCCAGGAGGGGGAGTTTCTATTTTGGTTGTTGTTACCACCGGAGGACCGGGAGAGGCTGTAGGGGTGGAGGAGGCCTCATCAGGAGCTCCCCAGTAACGGTGCTGCATTTTGGGGTGTCCTGACCCCAGCCCCAGTGGGGCATAGGCCCAAGAAGGTGGGTCTGGGGGCCAGGTAAGGCTAAGGCTGCCTGAGCCCCAATTCTGAGAAGCCCGAGTCGGGTGCAGGATCCGAAAAGGGATCCGGGGGCCAAGTAAGGCTGAGGCCACCTGAGCCCCAATTCAGGGAAGCCCGAGTTGGGCATAGAGGGCCCCAGTGCGGGTGGAGAGCGCGAGCGAGGGCCCCAGTGCGGGCGGCAGGGAGTAGGACAGAGTCCCGGTACAGCAAGGCAGGCACCATGCCAAGGAGGGCAGGAAGGCAGCCTCCCATTGATAATATACCAGCAAGACATGGTGGGCGAGATAGAGGGTGCATTCAAGACCCAATTTGGCATGGTAGGTAGGGGCACTAGGGGAGGTCAGGGCACCCCTAGGTCGTCCTGCCACACTCTCTTTATGTATATTAGTGGTGGTTCATGGATTTTGGGTATTTTAATGAGAGAATTTGCAATTTTTAAACAGGACACCAGGATTTCTGTTGAGGCAAGTGGCAGGATCTGGGCAGAGGAACCTGCATAAGGTCTGCACTGGGAACCCACCCGGAGAGCAGACAGGGTGGCTGACCTGGCCATTTGCAGTCAGGAAGACATGCTTTGATAGTTCAAAGTAAGCCACTACAAGGAGCACATCTTTTGGGCAACAGTTGCCTAGATGGCAGAGTGGGGACACCAGAAGACATAACAGCAGTGCTATCTGAAGGCCAGCTCTGCAGCCATGGCCCACAGCTTCTCCCAGATCTTCATCCAGGAGGAACACCTGGGCTGCCCCACAGCCAAGTGCATGTTCAGGCATGTGTGCTGAGGCACAAATTTGTGTCTGCTATTTGAGCTTCTGCAAGCACACATGCCTGCATGTGTGGATGTGCCCCATGAGCTTGACTACAAGGGGTTATGAAGCAATCCCTACGTATATACAATTGGGCAAGCTGGCTGCGTAGGGTGTTTAGGAGAATAGGATTCTCTTTTCTGCTCTTTATCTGGCCTTGAATCTAAGCAACTCATTCTCTGTCTGTCTCTCTTCTCCCCTCCCAAATGGGAATGATAGTACTCCCCTCACGCAGCAGTATTTTAAGAATAAATTAATTTTAAAACAAAGTAGGTGAAGCTCAGATAAACTAGCATTAGGGGCTATATAAGCAGTTAGATGTAAGTTACAAAACAGGAACACCAATACTTTTAGGCGAAAGCTGAACCATTGTAATTTTCTACTCTAGCCCATTACAAAGAAGTGGATATTTAAAAATGCATGATGCGGATTCATAAATACCCAACATTCCCAACAGTAATAAGAGAGATTGTGCAGAGGCATAACTGACAAATGCTGTGCCCTGGGCAGCACTGGTGCATGGTGTAGGAACAGCATCCAGAAGTTCACTGCGGCCGGGGGAGATGTCACTTTGATTTATTTGCTGCTGACATGCATGCTGAGTGACTCTTTAACCACTGGCCTTTGGCAGCAAAGAAAAAAAAGAGGTAACATATGCCCAAGCAGCAAGAAACTACCAGCAACTGCTCCTGTACCCCATGCCACTATTGTGGCTCTGCCTGCTCTGGAGCTGGAGCTCCTGCAGAGGGTATGCAAGGTGTAGGGTAGAGAGGAGATGGGGGACAGGAGGGTGAGGTGCACCCTAACTCCATTCTGGCATCACCCTTTAGGCAGCACCTGGGACAGGTGCACCACTTGGTCACCCATCATTACACTACTGATGTTCTGAGCCATTTTTCCTACTTCACCATATCATGGGTTTGCAACCTGGGTTTGAATTAGATAGTCAGCTCCAAGGCTGTAACAAGGAAGTTTGATGTTTTTATTGTGAAATGGAAGTGATCTGTTTAGTTGGGCAGCCAAGCCAGGCAGCTGGGCTGCATGAGCCTCCCTGAGGTGAGGGGGTCGGGGACTGTGGGGTACAGGAGCACACCCCCTCACCTCCCCCCTGCCTACCCCCTTTCCCTGCTGCTGGGAGGAAGTAGCTTGTCAGGGAGGGCTGTGGAGGCCTGTCTGGCTGGCCAGCTGAACTGGGAAGCCTTCCTGTTCACTCCCTTCTCTGCCCCCCACCCCATCTGCTCCAGGCTGCCTGCTCACTGAGCTGGGAGCTGTGGCTGGGTAAAGGAGCTCTGGTCTGATGGCACTGAAGCCTCCCATTGCTCTAAGGGGCCTGATATTTCTATCTGCAGAGTACACCCCCCTTCCATGCTTCCTCTGGCCAGACCACCTGGATCGCCATGACGTGTATTGGGAAGCCTGGGTCTGGGCATGGGGGAGGGTCCACAGTGACACCTAGGGGTTCGGGGCACATGCCTGATGGGGCCATTCCTGATAGGCTCATTTGGCTGTATTCAGCTGCCCTTGGCAAGTCCCAGCACACTGGGAAGTGTGCAAGAGCACTCCTGACACTGCCTGCCTGCCTCCACCAAAGGGTGAACGTTCATTCTGTTTGCTCCCAATCCAATCTACGCAGCTTGGAGAAACCTGTATAGATTCGATCAATTGTGCCTCAGGCTTTTTAAATGTCTATTCTTGGATTTTATAATACATACACCTGCCAATATTTGGGCCTTGCTCTCTTCCCGTTAGTCATTCAACTAGAACTGGTTCTACTACCAGCCAAACTCATGGCTTCAATAATAAATGAGTACTTGTGAGAGAATCTGTTCATCTGGGTAAGTATTGCTCGGCTTCATACTGGAATTGGTACTTGGACCTCTTCTGGCTTTAATCACTATGAATGACTTGAAGAGAGGAAACAACTGTGAACTGGTTGAAATTACTGATGAGACAAAATTGTGGAGAAGAGGACACAGAGGAAATAAGCAATAAAACACAGATGGATTTCAATCTGCTGTGTAACTGTGCTGATACGTGGCAAAGCAAGTATAACGGTGACAGCTATAAAGTTATATGCATTGGGATGAGCTATAAAATTTAGAAGGCAAAGTAACAAAAACAAAATAACAAAAAAAGCTTGCAGCTGGATCTTGGGAATAATTGCTGACTATTCTTTCCAAAAGGAGGACTACATGAAACATCAATTAAAACATCAAAAAAGGACAAGAATCACTAAGAATACAATATGATCCTATGAAGTTTTTATAGAGTCGTAGAGAAGCAGGGTTGGAAAGGACCTTTGGAGGTCATGTAGTCCACCCTCCTGCCTAAGGCAGGATCATCCTATACAAACCATAATCTAAACTCTCCATAAGACTACTGTCAAACATGATGCAACATAGATCTAACACCCAAACTTGCCACAGGGGAACCACAGCAGCCAACATCTTGCTTCTATACAATATATGCTCAGGAGGTCCTAGGTCCAGGGACATACCCCCTACCCCCACCCCAGGAGGAAGGCAAAACCCTCAGTCTGTACCCGTCTCACCACAGGGAAAAATTCCTTCTTGACCCCAAATATGGTGTTCCAGCTGACCCTGAGTGGAGAGGTAAGATGAGAGGGGGAGGAACTGCTGGCTTTGTTCCTAGCAGGAATATTGGCCCACCCAGTTGAAGTCCCTAGCCTCAACTGTAGCCAACACCCAGTGCCTCGAGGCAGGTTTAAAAACACTTTGGCACATATAGTAGGGAAAAAATGGAGGGGGGGAGCAAGCAGCAAAGCCCAGAAGTATGGGAAACATCCATGGTAAAAAAAAATAGGCATATGTAGCAGATGTTCACTTCAGCCCTTTATTTTTTCTGGGTCAAACTCACTCCCACATGGAAAACAATGTCCATAACAAAGCCAGTACTTAACAAAGAAGAATGCCCACCTGGGGAGAAATCTGTAGTAGCTCCATGGCCACTGTTTGATCTGACAAACAGTGGATTGCCACCACCTTGGGGTAGTAGGTGATATAGTCTACCAGGGCCAGAATGAACCTGGTTCCCCTTGAACTTGGCTCCTGTGGTCCCATCAAGTCTACCCTAACCCACTCAAATGGTATGCCAGATAGCAGGATAGGCAGCAGTGGGGTCTTATTTGAAGGCTGGGGGACAACCAGCTGCCACTCGGGCCATGAAGCATAATCTTCTGGTATACCTTAGCCCATAAAAATCTTATCAGCACTTCTGGGTCTTTTTTCACCCCCAGATGACCCCTCAGGGTATTTCATGTACCAGTTTCAATGCATGGTGATGGTGTTGCTTCAGGACTAACAGTTGGGACTGCCAGACCCCAGCAACCTTGTTTTTGGTCACCCTCATAAGGGGTTCCCCTTGCAGCAGAAAATGAGGGTCCTGGGCCACTGAATGTGAATCTACTATGGCCACATTGGCCCATCCCAACCAGCCCTAAAGAGGGGCACATACTGGATTCTGCCTTCATAGTTTCATAGTTATTAGGGGCTGGAAGGGACCTTACAGATCATTGGGTCCAACCATTCAACACTTGGGCAGGGAAGACTGCTGGAATAAGATGGCCCCAGCAAGGTGAGCATCAAGATGCTTTTTGAAGATCACCGGGGTAGATGATTATGCCACCTTTGGGGGGAGCCTGTTCCAAACCCTTGGCACTCAACTTGTAAAGAAGTTTTTCCTTATGTCTAGCCTGAAGCAATCCTCAATCAACTTGTGCCTGTTATTTCTTGTCCTCCCCTGGGGGGTCTTGGTGAACAGATACTCCCCTAGGGCCCTGATGTATGCCCTTGTACTTACAGGCTGCCACCAAATTCCCTCTGCATCTTCCTTTCTCCGAGTCTTTCAGTCTCTCATATGACCTGGTCTCCAGGCCTCTAATCATGCGCATGGCCCTCTTTTGGTCTCCCTTGAGGTTTTCCACATCTTTCCTGAAGTGTGACGCCTGAACTGAACACAGTACTCCAGCTCTGGTCTCACCATGGCTCAGTAGAGCGGGAAAATGACATCCTTAGCCTTTCTCGAGATTCTTCAGTAGATGCATTCCAATGTTTGCTTAGCTCTGCTAGCTACGATTTCGTATTGGGGGCTCATGTTCATTTTGTGGTGTATCTCAACACCCAGGTCTTGTTCAGTTGTGGTGCCAAGCCTGTAAGTGTGTTGCAGATCATTTCTGCTCAAATGGAGCACTTTACATCTTTCCATATTAAACCTTATCAGGTTAAGGTCTGCCTACCTTCCAAGCCTGTCCAAGTTGACCTGTATTGCCAGCCTGTTCTTGAGCATGACCATGGTCCCCCACAGTTTAGTGTCATCAGTGAACTTTGCCAGTTTGCTTTTAATACCCGAATTCAAATCATTGATGAACATGTTGAAAAGCACTGGTCCAACTACTGAACCCTTAGGGATGCCACTGATCACCTTCCACCATGTTGACTCAGTTCCATCAATCAATACTCTCTGGGTCTTACCTTGGAGCCAGTTACCTAGCCACCGAACCATAAACTAATCAAGGCCATATATTTTCATGGCAGACCAGGTCAAAGGCCTTTTTGAAGTCCAAGTATATGACACAACCTCATATTCTCCATTCAGGTGGCGAGTTACCTGATCATAGAAGGAAATAAGGTTGGTCTGGTATGACTTACCCAACATGGCTTTGTTATAGTCCTCCTCTAGAATACTGCCTTCTGTTAGCTTAGCGATCATGGATTCTTTTGATAACTTTCTCCAGGATTTTACCAGGGATAGAGGTCAAATTAATTGGTCTGTAATTCCCTGGGTCCTCCTTTCTTCTTTTCTTCAAGATGAGCACCACATTGGCCTTCTTATAGTTTTCTGGGACCTCTCCTGAGCATGACAAGTCTTCAGATAACTTGGCCATAGGTCACGCAATGATGTTGGCCAGCTCTTTTAGCACTCTTGGGTGTAGTTCATCTGGTCCTGCTGATTTGTAGATATTTAGCCTTTGTAGGTGCTCCCTCACAAGATCTTTGCCAACTATCTAGAAGTTTTAGATGCTAATGGGAAGAGCCTTATTGATCTGTGGGGACAATATGTGAGCTAAAATTAGTGATACATGAAACCCCTAACTGGTTTAGGCAAAACTGAAATTTCCTTTAGAGCATATAACTGGCTGGTCATACCAGTTATCACTTTACAGTATAACAGTATCCCCAGCTCACCCCTGCCTGTTTTTGAAAATGAAGTTACCATGCTGACACCCTAAATGCCTTCTGCTAGCCCATCAAGTAATCCATTACAGATAACTTTCTCCAGGGTTTTACCAGGGATTCAGGTTGATCCCTGATGAAATCTCAGCCTTCCCCATCCTTGTCTAATCTTCCCTCCTGATAAGTGCTAGAGGTATCTTGACCTTCCACTTCCTTTGGCATTGGGTTTTAAAGTGCCCATATTCTCCACCACTTGTAGCAGGTTGTCACTTACCTATTTTTTTTTTCCCCTGGGACAAACTCATTCCCACATGGAAAACAATGTCCATAAAAAAGCCAGTGATTAAGAAACAACCATACAATCAATAAAGAGTTAAAATGGCTACAGTTCTTCCTTGGACCCAGAGAGGACACTGCAACTTGTCTCAGTGCTACCTCCTTGGCACTACCCTCTTCCCTCTCCCCCTTACCTCTGCTCCCTGGGACTTTTTAATATCCTCTGGGCCAGACACTTATTTCTCTCAGTTGGTCCCCAGCTCAGCAGGTAGATTATCACTTTCAATTGGCAACTGTGCTCCCACTGCTGAGCCACACACCTGGATACAGCATAGCTATTCCGAGATCATCCCCACCCAGTGGCTGTCAACCTCTTGAACACCTCCATTGCTAGAGAATCCAGAACTTCCCTAGGCAGTCTCTGTTAGCATCCAAATTGTTAATAAGTGCATTCAACAGCACCAAGCCCAGGAAAGACCCCTGTGGGACCCTATTCAAAACCTCCTGCCATTCTGTCATGGAACCATTAATAATTAATCTTTGTATAAGGCTATTGTTCCCAGTTATCTATCCACCTTGTAGAAGTTTTATCCAGCCCACATTTCTACAGTTTGTTCATGAGAAGGTCATGCAGGACCTTGTCAAAAGCCTTGCTGGAGTCCAGATGCACTATATCCATATATCTGCAGCATATCTCCACATCTCTTCATCCACCCAAGTTTTTGCTATGTCAAAGAAGGAGATCAGGTTTGTTTGACACTGTTTTTCATAAATCCATGCTGGCTGCTTGTGATTAGCCTTTCCTCCTCCAGAAGCTCACAAATGGCCTTCCTTTAGGATATGGCCTTCCTCCAGTCACTTCCCAGGTGTTGAAGTAGGGCTAATCTGTCTGTAGTTTGCCAGGTCCTCCTTCTTGCCTTTTGTAAAATAGGGGCACTATACTGGCCCTCTTCCATTGTCTGGTAACTGGCCCATCTCCCGTGACTTCATGAACATTATTGTCAAAAGCTCTGAGATCACCTCTGCCAGTTCCTTTAGAAACCTGGGATGAAGATCAATCAGCCCCACTGATTTTAATTCATACAGACTCAACAAAATCTCTCTGATTGTCTCTTTTGTTATCTCCTCCCTCATCTTGCCCCTTTCCTAATCTAGATAACCCTTATTAGATGTCTGGCAGCTTAATGTGCAGACTGAGACAGAGTAGCCATTGAGTAGCTTTGCCTCCTTTGTCTCTTCAGTTAGAAGTTCCCCCCAACTTGTTAATAGAGGACCCAGAGCTTCCTTGGTCCTTCTTTTCTGGCCAACATACTTAAAACCTCCTCTTGCTGTCCTTAACTTCCTCTGACAGGTGCAGCTCAGTCTTGACCTTTGCCTTTCTGATTTTTGTCCCTGCAGATTCTTGCTATTTCCTGGTACAAGTTCTTGGTGACCTATCCACTCTCCAACTGCCTATATGCTTCCCTTTTGCATTTAAGGCATTTTAGAAGCTTCTTGTGCAGCCACATTTGGTCTCTTGACATTACTCTTGTGCTTCCATCATGGTGGGCTTTCAAACTGTGTCCTTTAAAACCTCCCAGCCCTCCTGGACATCTTTTATCCTTTAGTCTATCCTCCCATGACACCATTCCTGTTAGCTCCTTGAGTCGGAGCTATAATACAGTACAATTTATTTTCCCATAGCATTCTAAGATGCAAGTAGCACAAAATTTGCTTCTATAAAGAGGCAAGAAAAAAAGCGGTGGGTGATGTTTTAGGCATAGGCAGAAAGAAAAATGATATATGGAGAGGAAGCAAAGGGAAAAAGCTGCCATTTAAAAGAAGTGGATGGTTATTATAATACTGTACAATCCTTTGGTGCAAAATCTACTGTATGAAAATAGTATAATGCTTTGTTCCTTTCTCTAAAGAAACTAGTCATCGAGTTCAAACTAGAACTAAACATGCAACATACAAATTCTACAGAGTCTGTCTCTCATAGCCATATGCAGTAATAGTGGAGTAATTCATTAGTTTTACTGATTTCAGTTTGACTCAATTGACCCATGACTTAATTTACTGGGTATAGATCAAAATTTTTAAAGACTTTCAGTACTGGCCTAGCTCATGTAATTTTTGAGTGAAGTGATATTTGACCTGTGCAACTACTGCATCTTAAGAATCTATGTGGTTTCTATATACATAAAGTAGCTGCTGTTGAGGAAGAACAATATTCTTTATGACACTTTTTATAAATAAAATGTCTTTCAAATACAAATGAGAGTAAATTAAACTTGCAAACATGTACTTTGAATAGTAAATACAATTGGGAACAAAATGATCCACTTACTGATATTTCAAAACCGGGAAAGGACATTATATTCACTGGGCAAGTTATTCAGTAAGGACCATTTGTCAACAGGTCAACATCTTTCTGAACTTTTTTGTTTTGTTGTTTGTTTTTTAGAAGGAGTGAAAGGTAACAGTAGTGGGATAAAGTTGAGGGACAATGTGACTCAATAATATGTCAACAGGAGTTCCAGTTACATTCTGTGTGAAAAATAATGCATATCCAAGTTGTTTTTCCTCTTCCCTTTTTTTCCAAGTGGCTTTCTAATACTGAAAAAAAATCTATTAATAACATGAATGCCTTTCAGCATTTATTTACTGTACAGAAAAACAGGGAGGATTTCAACTAGCTACTGTTCTTGGTAGCTTTAATTAAAGTTATCCTGACCATGCCTTGAAGTCAAAATTGGTACTATTTCTGTAACGATATCAAGGCTATCGTATGAACTATTAAAAAAAAAAAAAAACCAACCTAGGGAATAGTTGTTGTTTTTTAATTACAGGTTTTAACTAGAGGTTTTGCCTGAGTCTAATATTCAACTCATGCTTTCATTATGCTAACCCAGTCAGCTGTAGCAGGGAGTATGGTGACAGTGATGTTACTTTTTTTTTTTCTTTTTACAGGATTGATCATTTGAGGAGTTCTTGAGGTTTGCTTTTGGGATGCCACTCTTGTTTAAAAAAAAAAACAAAAAACAAAAAAAACCCCACAACAACTATTTCTTAAATATCTCATTAATATGTATGGGTTTTTTCAAGATAATTTGTCAAAATCAGTCGTCATGCAGTTGATTTTGTTCATAAACCTAGACTGGGAAAAAAGGAAGCTCACCTCATTGTTCTATTTTCCTAAACTTATTCAGAAGGGTATTTTAAAGCAGCATAGGACAGCACATCAGATGCTATATTATTCTGTATCTTCCACCTCACTTCACATTAATGTTAGCAAAGAATTGGGCAAGACTGGTGTCTTGGCTGTTTCAGCCAGTAGTGTGGCCAATCTCAGATTGTGTTCATTAATTAATTGAGAAAGATAAGAAATACATAAGCACATTCCTGCCTGATAGTCCAGCATCTAACTGGGGTCAAGATTGCTTAAGGGAGTAATTTCAAATCTTGTTTCTGTGAATGAGGGAATCTCTGTATATGTCAGTTACGTGCTATCCTACATGGAAAGCAACAACCTTAATTAAACTTTGTGCTTAAATTAAATCTCTTTGGTAATCGTAGGGAAGTCCCAGTAAATCTAATATACATATTACTATTGTGTGCTAAATTCTGGATGTCACTTTCTTTTTTATCAGTGACATACACAGAGCCAGAACCTCAGTTGGTATGAATTGACCTAGCTCAGTTCAGATTTTAGTCTGTCGCTTAGACCATGTTGCTATAAGGGAATCATGTATATATCTTTCAGAGAGTATTATATCTTTCAGAGAGTATTCAATATGGCAGAAGGTAACTGGATGGAGTTTATTAGGTGAGTCAGCAACAATTTCCAACTTTTTATTTTGATAAATTATGCCAGTATTACGTTTTGACTGAAACACAGTGGTCACCACTTAAAAAAACCAAACCAAACCAAACAAAACAAAAAGGTTAGGTCAGTGTCGTGACTGAGATACTGCTGCACAATATTTCTGTATGAGGAATAACCAACATTTGCCAGCTAAAGTACATAGTTACAGTTGGGGGTTGTTGCCTTTTCGATGGCAGCCGCTACATGGAAGCAGTTAGCATAAAATGGTTTCCTTATTCAAGGACTCTCACAAAACACATACTAGCCATAGTGCTCTTTAGGGGTGTGCAAAATGAGCTGTATTCGATTCAGGTTCAGCCCAAATCGGGGACAGTGATTTGATTTATTGATTTGGTTCACTGCCTCTAATTTGATTCAGCCTAATCTAAAGATTTGATGCTGATTCAGAGAATCAGCGATTCAGCCATAGACACAGCTTTAAAAGTTTTTTTTCTACATACCTTGAGGTACCAGGCATGACTTGTGAATGCTGTGATGGTGGGGCAGATAGTGTCCCACAGGAGCGTGCTCAGTGGTGAACCAGGAAGTGGACCGGAAGTACTTCTGTTCCGCTTCCAGGTCCACTGCCAAGTGCAGGGGAGGGCCTGCATTGCCCCCTGGCTTGGCAATTGGCCATGGGGGGACCCCAGGTGCCCCCCCAGACCCAGGGGCCACCAGTTGCTGAGCCAGGGGGGTACAGGGGGCCCTCCCAGAGCACTCCCCAGTGAACCCGGAAGTGGACCAGAAGCCCTTCTGGGTCTGCTGTTGAGCATGCTGGGGACCCACCACTGGACTCCTGTGGGATGCCCCATCTACCCCGCCATCTCCTCATTCGCGAGCCTCCTGGTACCTTGAGGTATGTAGAAAAAACATTTAAAGGTGTGTCTATGTCCGAATCATTGAATCTTTCTGAATCTCTTGGAATTGATTTGGAGGGTTCTGATTTGATTCAGAGAGATTAAAGGGGCTCCTGATTCAGTCTGGATTTGGAGATTCGGTCACCAAATTGGGCCAAATTTCTGCCAAATTGAATTGGTGACTGAAGCTTCACACAGCCCTAGTGCTCTTACTTTTTTTTCTTTCTCTCTGACTTGCATCTATGCACTTATTGGACCCACTGGACCCATTAACATCTTGCATATACATTGCATTTGCTAATTCTGTGTCCATTTGGTGAACATTTGGGACAGAAGACTGGATTAGTCAAAGGCATCAAAGTGCCTAAAGCCTCCCTTCATTTAAAATACAGTTTATGAAGAAAAATTTTAATTGTCTTGAAATGTGGGCCTGCAAACAGCATATATGCTAGGGCTGTGTGAAGCTTCGGACAGAGCTTCAGGTCTGAAGAAGCTTCAGATGCTTTGGGGTCCGAAGCACCATGTCCAGGTTGAAGCACTGGCCTCGTGTGGCTTCCTGAAGCAGTTAAGAGCTGCCTCGAGATCCAGCCATAGGGTATAATGGGGAAACAATAAAATATGTATAACTTCCTTTTTTGTTCCATTTGGATGAAATTTTCAGAGATAGTAGACTCTGTAGAGAGGATGAAGCCTCCCAAGTTTCAAGAAGATTGGTACAGGGGTTTGGGGGAACCAGCAACTCAAATTGTTGAAAGCAAAACTCCTGTCACGTCTGTGTTACAACACGGGGGTTAAAACTGCAGGGTTGGTAGCTCTTACTGAGGCCACAAAGCCTGCCAAGTTTCAAGAAGATCAGTGCAGGGGTTTGGGGGGAACTGCCCCTCAAGCTGGGGACAAGCAAAACTCGTGCCATGGGTGCTGTGGGACTGACTGTCTCTGTCTTGGGGCGGGAAGGGGAGACACTGCTGCAGGCCTGGCTGCTAAGCTGCTGTGTTACCAGTTACCAATCGATCAATCATGATTCCCTCAGGGACCAGGGACTTGGGGGTAAGCTCAGTACACAGGACCTAGCTACTACATAATGACTTAACAAGCATCAATTAACACCTCCATAACCAGGCTAAGGAGAGGAAAGACTCAAAACAGACAATCAACTGCCCCGAGACAGACACAGTCTTGGCATGAGTTTGCCTGTCAGCAGCTAGGGGTGCAAGGCCCCAGAACCCCCCTGCACTGATCTCCTTGACAGCTGGCAGGTGGTGTGGCCTCAGCAGGGGCCACCACCTCTGCAGCTGTCACCCAGCTGCACCTTAGCACACGCAGTGTCACCCATGGCACCAGTTTTGCTTGTCCGCAGCTTGAGGTGCAGTTCCCCCCAAACCCCTGCACTGATCTCCTTGAAACTTGGCAGGCTTTGTGACCTCAGTAAGAGTTACCAGTTCCCCCCGCCCCCCGGTGTAACACACAGCCGTGACATGAGTTTGGCTTTCAAGAATTTGGGGTACAATTCCCCCCTAACCCCTTTACCCATCTTCTTGAAACTTGGCAAGTTTTATGCTCTCAGCAGATGCTACCGTCTCTGCAAGTTTCATCCAAATCAGAAAAGAAACAACAAAGTTATAGATATTTCATTGATTTCCCCATTATACCCTATGGCCAGATCTCCAAGGCGGCTCCGAAGCTTTGGCGGAAACCTGGTTCAGAGCTCTGGATTGGATCACAACTATCTGAAGCGGCCAGATCTGAAGCTGGATTAGATCACTGCCAACTCGCACAGGCCTAATATATACCACCATTACACTGGTGGGTAATGATAACAATCATGGGTGCAATATCTAGATATGAATGTACAAATTGTATTGAAGCGTGTGCACATGCATCTGCTACTGCATATACATACAGGATTTTATTAATAGACTGAGTGTCCATGGGCTTTTGTGTGGGCCATTTAAGCATTTGTGTTTACAAATTTGCCAATCTTATACCATAAATTAGTAAACATAATAAATGCATGTATTTGATATGAGATAAAAAGCTAAAGGTTCTGATTCCCAATTCATAAGCAACATTAAATATATTCATTTATTGAAACAGTTTGCCACTTTTAGGGCAAGCAGTTTTGTATGCTGGAATTAAGTGTTTTTCATGATTCAGCCAGATTGATGACATGCAGTAAATTCCTTCTGCTATCTGTTTGTTTCTTTGTTTCCCAATCTTTGTTTTTATTCTCTTTTCTATAAATCTACAACATTTTTCCAAAGTGCATTTTTGCAGCGCACTTTAGGCAGCTTTATATGCTTCCCATAGTTTTCAATTTATTAAATTACTGAGCTTGAGACCTCATGCTGCAATGTGTCCATTCAGTCATCAGCCCCTAATATTCTATAAATGTTTGGTTGAACAGAGTAATTACAGAAAATAACCCATGTACTTTTCCAACCTCTTTCTTCCACTGTCATTTATTTCTAACATATTTTTCATCTATACAGTTTTACTATGGAGCTATTCAGTAAGGACCCCTAAATTTAGTTTCCTTTCAGGTTTCCATGAATTCTTTACTATCACCTAGATTTGGCCAAATAATGGAAAAGCAGTGATACACAGAGGCCTTGTTGAATAATCTCAAATGTAGTTTTAACATATGTGGAGATATAGAGTGCTATTCTGTTCTAACGGAATTCAATAGTAAAATTCAACCAGAATTCAACCCAGATTATTAATTACGAATCTGATTCAAAATATGTTGAAATAAATTAAAGGCTTTTCATTGACTCCAGTAGATTTTAGATCAGGCCCTACTTGCAATTTTTCCTTGACCTGATACTCCTGACAATGTCTGCACGTATTCAACAGGTCACAACTTTGTTCTAGTTTCGTAATTCATATTTTCATTGATGAGGGAATAGAAACAATACAGCAATGTGACAATCATACTGATCATACAACACCAGACACTTGATATAAACAATTTATTAACTGGAGTTATTTTTTTAATTACTTGATAAATCCTTACATGTACTTCTACAGCTAATTAGGTTGCTTCTTGACTTATTATTAGAGATACCCTGGTGCTAGCTGTTGTACAAGCACAGAACAAAAAGCCAGTGCATGCCGTAAAAATTTCCATGCAAGTAAAATACAAGACACACAGGGACTACAAGGCAACAGTAAGGGCCAGGAAAATAGGCGGTAGCACACTAAAAGGATAAACATTGTCAAGTTTTCTTGTAGGCATCACAATAAAGAAAAGTTTGAAGGAAGGACAGCAATCAGAACAATGGTATGTCCTTGCTGTTGTTTTTGGGGGAGCTCCTTCATATAGTCACATGAAGGGAGAGGAGAAGATGGGCCAAAAGTGCCAGTTTTTAACTTTAGCAAAGAACAAGAGAGATTGATATTATAGGTCAACCGGTGGTAGAAGCTGATCTCTCAATACTCTTGAGAAGGGTAGGCAGGGTTAGGATAAGCTGGAAATCAAAAACCAGCCCATCAGAGATTTGCTTAATGTAATTTGATCAGCTTTGTATCACTGCAGTTCTTAGAGCAGTTGGCCTGACTTTACCAATCCATTACTCTCTTTTTACCCTAAAGTAACTTCATTGACTTCACTCCATTGAAAGCTGTGTAATACATGCTGCAGTGTAATTAAGTGGAGAGGCAGGTCTCCTGAGCCAGTGAATATTATGCTTCAAAAAATTCCACGCCTTTTGACATTCTTGTTGTTTGGAGGCATAAATTAAATGTGGAGCAGGAAAATTGAATATGGTGGTAAACAACTGAACTAACTTTATAGAAAAAATTGAATTAACAGGTGTATAGAAGAAGTCTGTCAGAGAGTTAGGAATCAGTAGCAACACTGGGTAAAAAAGGCACCAGAATAGCAGGTTCAAGGCCAGCATTGTGATGTGCATGTACCTGATTGCCCAGCCATAACTAGAAAATATAACCAGCACAGTGCATCTAAGCAGCAGAAAGGGAGTTGGTTTTATTTAATTTACCATCCAAAGAATATACTGCATAGACTTGCATGAACCTTTTGGCTCCATTTCTGTTCTAACATGAACACAGCGCACACATCCAATTATTCAGAAGCCTACTTGAATGCACAGCCTGAACTGAGGAACCTCTACAAATGTATGCACTGTTTGAATAGGGCAAAGTATGAAGTCATTCATAATTTGCTAGAATGGAATTATAGCACTTGTCAGAAAAGAAACAAGGCATTTGAAAAGTACATGGAACAAACATCTTGTTCTCAACAATTTTAGTTTAATTGTTTCCAGAATATGGTACAGAATATTTCCAGTCAAATGTTATGTGCATTTGTCCACACACACATATTTTTAAACATGATCATATCTAGGATTTGCTAGTAATATCTTTAAACAAAGCATTATATATGACAGTTTCATCCCCTAGTCTATTTAACACAATGTCTTTTCTGATAGCTCAATAAAGGTAATATGAACTTTCCTTGCTTGTCATTTGAGGACTAGTTCTGATAGCTGATATGCAATCTGTAAGTACTGATATTACAAAACCATTCCCTGAAAGGTCCCACAGATGGTGTAAAAAAAAAAAAAAAAAAGACATCAAGGTCTAGATAAGATGCTTAATGTGCAGTAGAATAATTCTACTGCACTTTAGCCTGTCACAGTTAAAATCATGCTAATGTGCAGTAGAATTAGTCTACTGTGCATTGAGCATTACCAAAAGTCTATGTGCCATTGCCTACTGCACATTAGTGCTACCTACCATGCATTTATGTAGTACCTCATACTAGAAGCACTAAACTTAATGCACAGTAGCAACAACCCATTAATGCACATGTAGACATGCCCAGGAAGTCATATGAACACATGAAAAATCTCAGTAGAATTACACTGCTTCATCAAATTTACACAGGAAAGTCATTCTTTAAATGATACTGATAATAAAAACAGGACAGATGGCTCAGAGGTAGAGAATGGGTTTTGGAGCAGCCTTGTAAGTTTAGATCACAGACATCATTCTAAATTGATATCTGCTCTGTCCTAAACACAACTGTTTCCATCCAGTGATTATACAACAACCTACAATACTGCATGTGCAATGCAGTGATACAGCTGAGTTCCACTGCAAAAAAGAATCAGCCAGTTGGCATCTTCATTGGCTCAAAAAACAGCCCACTGACTGCATGAGCATGGAAACAGAACAACACTCTCACACTTAGGTTTTGGGAAACCTGATGTTTTTTTTCTCATAACCTCCCTTTGCTGAACTGTCACTGATTCAACACCCTTCCTGGCGGTGAGAGGGGGAGCTCTTCTGTGGATCAGCTCTGGTGTGCCTTTTCTAATGCATTACATCTAGTACCTCCAATGTGAGGTACTAAATTAATGTGCATTAGGCTGCACCAATGTACAGTTGTGCATTTGCATGCTTATTTAGTGATGCTTAATGTGCAGTAGACTATTTTACTGTATGTTAGCGTAATGTCATTTTTTTGTGTGATGCTTTAATGACCAATTAAATGATCTACTGCACATTAAAGCACATGTGTAGATGTGCCTGGTATTTGCCCCACTGTGCTATCAAGATGGTGTCTAACAAAGTTAAGCTGGCACAGTGATAAAGGGGTCAGTAGCGTGTCCACTGTTACAGGCACTGGAAAAGCAATGTTGTGACAAGTGAAAGATTAGGAGGCTTGTATAAAAGGCCAATACAGACAAGCTCTTAGAGGCAGAATCCAGAAGAAGGCTGAGTCCTATTGATGGGTCACTGGAGGTAAGTTTTGTTGTACCTCTTCTGAGCCAAATTCTTGAACACTTTATCCGTGCTAGTTGGCAGCAAGGAAACTATCGGTTTGATTAGGGGTGCCCTGTAGAGAAATAGGATGATTTCTGTCTGAAGTGATTTCCATTCAACACCATTCCCTGAAAAGAAAAAAAAGGAAGCAAAAAATAGTTTAAAAAGAACATTAGAAGTGACAATTCAGAAAATGTCTTTGTGAAAAAAAATTGTTATTGTAAAATAAATGTTAAAAAGCAAAAGTTGCCCGTTAAAATGACTTGCAATTTCACAGCTGGAGTAAGTATCTGGAGCCAAATTATCATTTCTGTTTTATTTCCCATTTCAATCATGTACTTTATATTATAACTTGCATCATAGTGCTATTAAAAACAACAGAACCCAGATGTGGCTGGTAACTGTATGTTCAGAAGGAAAATATTACTTCTAATTTTTTCTGGAAAACACTGTGAAGATAGATAAATTTAAGCATCAAAATTAAGTTGAAATGATGCTATTAAGTTATGACACAATAGAAATGAAACCCTAATTTTTGCCTTATACTTCCAATAGGGCATATATTCTTAATGTCTGTGATAACATATAAGGCTACATACAGTAATATCTCAAAATAACACCGATAATCCATTACAAAGGAAAGAAGGATAGTTTGACTATAAAGACTAATTCTCGAGCCCAAAAATAAATAGAAATTCTGATACTATTTTGATGCTGATTTCAATGAAGCAAAGGTCCATGCAACAAAATCATTGAGGATACAGTTCCGTCTCCTTCATATGGTGTCAGATATCAACTTCCAAATCTATAAGGCACTGTCTGGTATCATTTCTCAGTGTATGCAGATTCTATCTTCCCCCACCTGGGCATTTGTAAAGATTGCAGCTTTCGATGAAGTGCTGGGCTGTTTGTTCAACACCACATTCACACAGGAGCCTGGCCAAGATGTTCATCTCCTGAAGTGTTATTTTGAAGTATCCCAATTCTAATCCTTAAAGGGACCTTACAAAAAACCTTTCATAGATGAGCCTATGAACTTCACTTCATACTGGATACAAAAAAAAAAGAACTCTATAGACATTGGATTTATGACACATTGCAACCTGCCTGACATCTGATTCACCAAGTACCTGTCTGTCCTGACCTCTTACATTCTTCTTTTTCCCCACCTTTTCTCTCCTCCCCTCCCCTACTTATCTGCCCTTTTTCTTCCTGATTTCCAACTATTTCCTTTTTCATTGATAGCCATTATTACTACTGTAGTCTTTTCCTTTTGGCCTTTTTTTCCTCCTGTTTTTGTCCCTCTCCCTTTCCTGCTTTACCTTTTTGTTTTTCTAATTTCTACCTATTTGTTTTCACTGACATCCTGTCGCACTTTTAGCTTCTCTCCTTCCCCTTTTCCTGATCTCCAACTATTTCCTTTTTTACATACAGCCTCTTTTCTACCTTGTTTCAAATCACTGTAATGTCTTCCTTTGGCCCCCCCTTTTCTTCCCCCTCCCTTACCTGCTTTAGCTTTTGTCTTTCTATTTTCTACCTATTTACATTCTCACTGATGTTCTGCCACACTTCTAGCTTCTCTCATTCCTTGGAGTCCCAGACTAGCAGAGACTCCTTATGCATAAAGAAGGGTGGCTGTGCCTGAAAGCTTGCCAAAAACTTTTTTCCAACTACTCAGTTGGTCTAAGATATCACATCTACTCAAAGAACCTTGCCATTTTGAAGTATCTGTACCCAGATATCAGTCTGTTCAGCTTGACCCATGCTTCTCTGTCAAGGTTGTTCCCAATAAGGGGCTTATTTGGTATTGGTATAAAATGCTGTAAAGATAGGTATAACATTTCTCAGGCGTCAGCCCACTCTGTTGCTGCTCATAGGTTTAGTTTTCATCAATTCATAGGTGTTAGGGCCTGGAAGGGACCCCTCAAGATCATCAGGTCCAGCCCCCCTGCACTTAGGGAGGAAAGACTGCTGGGGTCAGATGACCTCAGCAAGGTGCATGTCAAGACTTTTTTTTTAAGATTCCAGATAGGTGACTGTACCACCTCTGGGAGAGTCTTTTCCAGACCTAGGCACTCAAATCATAAAGAAGTTTCTCCTTATGTCCAGTCTGAAGCAATCTTCAAGCAGTTTGTGGCCTTTGGTTCTTGAATGCCCCTGGAATGCCTTGGTGAACAGATGCTCCCCAGGCCCTGATGTACGCCCCTTATATACTTAAGCTGCCATCAAGTCCGCTCTAAGTCTTCTTTTTCCCAGGCTGAACAGTCCCGTGTCTTTCAGCCTCTTCTCATGTGCCCTGCTCTCCAGATATCTAATCATGCACATGGCCTTCATTTGCACTCTCTCAAGCTTCTCCACATCCTTCCTGAAGTGTGATGCCCAGAACTGGGCACAGTATTCCAGCTGCATTACCAATCCCTTTGGGCTTCATGTATAAACAGTTTACAACGTTTAAACTTCTTAAGCCTCCATCTATTTGGGTCTTCAGTTAACAGTTGATGGAGCTGGTGACTTTCATCGTCTCTTGTCTCTGTTGCCAATAATGATGTCAGGGTCTTTCTTTTTATATCACTTGGTTTAATGCCTGAGAGTACAGAGGGTACATTTGTGGGTATATTGGGCACCATTTTATGAGTCTCAGCACACTGTTAAGTATAGTGTTGAGCTTTTTAGCATCAACTTCCGGACCATACTGGGGCATATACAATTGCAAGTGCAGTGGCTCTGAGCACTTTGAAGTTGGCATCCCATGTTGTTCTAGTTAAACATCTTAAGGCACCTTGTGCATAGACGTTTCTGCTGACCTTCTGAATGTGATGTTTTTTAGATGAGGGAGTGGTCTAATGCAATTTCTAGTTAGGCTGGGGTATGTTTATGGGGAAGGATGTGGTTGTCTACTCCTAATATTGAGCATGCTCTTGGCTTCAAGATTGCCTAGGTGGAAGAGTGATGACACTGATTTATTGATGCTCAGATTTAAGCATCACTTGTGGAGATAGTCTGTGATAATTTCCATACCAGTACTCAGTATCTTTTCCAATTCTGTCATGCAGTCAGTTCCTTGGGCTACTATGACAACATTGTCAGTGTAAATGTGTCACTTAGATGTTGTGTGCAGGAAGTCTGAGATTAATACATTAAAATGTATTGGTGCTAGCACTGACCCTTGAGATCCATTCTTCAGAGTTCATACTCTGCTTTGTTCTCCTTGTGTGGGTCTACATGAGATATGTTATTGCACAGTAGAGCTAATTACTGCCTAGTAAGTGTCACTGTCTACACGGGCAACTAGTGCCACCTTAGTCAGCGACCAGGGTTGGGGGGAGGTGTCACCCTGCAGCCAGTCTCACTGCCTGGGGTGGGGAGGGCCCTCGCAGCTGATTGCACCAACCAGGAAGTGGCCGTGGCACTTCATCCAGTGCTCCCACTCCCCAACTGGTGCTCACCAGGGTGGGCACTGGCACTTCCGCCTGCCCCCCACTCATCACCTAAACAGGAATGTGGCTTGTCAGGGGGTGCACAGGCACCCCTGTGCACCTCCTATATGTTGCCACTGACTGTCTACGTGTTCTGATCCTTACTACACAGTAATTTCTTCTACTCAGCAGTTAATTTGCTACCTGCAAATGTAAGAAGAATATTAACTGCCAAGTAATTAGCGTGCAGTATATCATGTGTAGACAGCCAACCAGGAGAAAATTTGCTCCTACTCAGCTGGGCAGCAGGGAGCAGGAGATTTCTCCCTGCCCCTGGGAGCTGCCTGCGCCAGGGTCAGCTCTGCCACTGAAGCCTAGGCAGGGACGGTGTCCTCCTGCCCTGGCAGCAGGGAGCTCTCTACGATCATGAAGCAGGGGCTGGGAGCGTGTTCCCAGCCCCAGCTCCCTGATCTCAGAGTGGAGCGAGGGGCTGGGAGCTCTCTGTTGCTGAGGCAGGTGGACATTATTCCAGCCTGGGCTCTGGTGGCAGAGCCGGCCCTGGCACAGGCAGCTCCCAGGGGCAGGGAAAAATCTCCCACTCCCTGCTGCCCAGCTGAGTAGGAGCAAATTTGCTCCTGCTTCAAAATCCCCACATCTGTAGATGCCTGCCCAGGGTAGGTTTACTGTAGAGTAATTTACAGCAGCATTTGCATGTGTAGATGAACCCCTTAGCTAGTAGTGAATTTGAATGATCTGCTAGAGATCATGATGAAAGTGCATAGCTTGCAGTCAGGTATCACAGATTACATTTGAGGTCTTGGTGTCATATAATATCATAGGTGGCTGTAAGATCAATAAAGACCATACCTGTTTTCTGCCTCATTTCAAATCTGTTTTTTATATGTCATGTAAGTAATGGTCAGTCATACACCACTTCTTCTGAAAGCCAGCTTGTTCTTCTGGGAACTGGGACTCAATGATATTCTCTGTTCTATTCAGGATTATGTGCTCCATGAGTTTGTATGTAATGTAGGGTAGTGAGATGGCTCAGTAGTTCCTCTACTGGTTTACTGAGTTTCAAAATAGCAATGATGTTAGTTTTTCTCCATATTTTTGGAAGTTTGTTATTTCTAGACAGCTTTACATGAATTTCTGAGGCCATCTTTTCATTGTATTTCTGAACTCGGTAACAATGGGAATGTTTTATCTGGCCTTGCGAGTTTTGATCACTTTAACAGCTGTGTTGAACTTGTTGTTAGTAATAGGAGAAGTTAAATTAAGGTTGACATTATGTGATTTAAGATGTTCACAAGTCAGGTGTCTAATAATTTCTGTATGTTGCTTTCTTGGGTTACTGTGCTTGCTGTTGTTGAACAGTATTTCCACGATGCAGTTTGCTGACACAGGGCAATGTAATTTTTTGGTGCCTATCAGGTAGTTAACAATGCCCCATGCTTGTCTGCTTGAATGGGTCATATTCAGTCTTTCTGGTAGTGAGCCATCTCTCTGTTTTGATATTGTTTAACATGGTAGTCAGTTGTTCTGTAGTTCTGTCAGTTGCAGGGTCATTGCATTACTTGATGATGTTAAAGAGCTGTTCACACTGGTCACCCCAACATGAAAGATAATGGCTTCTATAGCCTCTAGATGCACAGAGTTTGCTTAGTTAAGTTAAGCAGTTTGTAAATGTATTGTAGCCTTGATCAGTGTTGGTTTCTAATGGGTTCTGTAATTGGCTTGCTCTCTTGTTGGTCAGCCTTTGATATTTCTGCCAATCTGCCTTCCAAAAGTTCCACTTGGAGCTGGTCTGGATGGTGCGGACTGAAAATTGCTTGTCAGTGCTAATGAGTCTGGGCTGAGATGATGAAAACGTATCAAATACTTTTCTTATCAGCTTTTTACTTGAGTGGCACTTTTGCCATGCAAGATCTAGGTTTGTCTGAATGTTCCAACATCCAGAGTGGAAGGTACATGGCTCCTTCATGTCCTATTAGAAGGTTATTTTATTCAGGCTTGCCCAGAGACAAAGATAGTTTCCATTGCTACTGTTAATGGAGTACAGGCAGTCCTCAGACCTATGACGCAATTGGTTCCTGAAAACCGCATCTTAAATCAAAATGTCATAACTCAGAACCAGTTTTCCCATAGGAGCAATGTTATAAATGGGGGGATTGGTTCCTTTATGATGCTACATACAGCTGCACCCAGCTGGTAAGTCCGGTGTGGTGGGAGGGGAGGAGGGGGGAAAGTGGTATGGGTGGGGAAGATCAAGGCCCCTCTGTGGTGAGGATGGGGCTGGGGCAACTTCCTCATCTGGCAGCTCATCCAGTGGCTCCCACAGCTCATCCAGCAAAGCATGGGGGGTGGTGCCCTGAGATTTGTATGGGGTGGTTGGGACTGGGGCTGCACTGGAAGCAGGGCTGTGGCCTTCTGCGACTCATCCAGTTGGGGTCAGGCAGGCCAACTGCACTGCATCCAAACAAGAAGCACACAGCAGTGGGAAGTGCCCCTCCCCCCGATGAGCTGCTCCCAGCACATAGCTACCTCTCCTAATGCAGCCTGGTGCAGCCCTGGCCATACACGCCCCGGCCCGTATATATCCAGGGGCACACACCATCCCCCCCATGTCCTTCTGGACAATAGGTGAGTGCTGCCAGATAAGCAAGTTGTCCCATCGGGGGGCCTTGATCTGCACCCCCACACCCCTTCCCTCTTCCTTCCCCTTCCACCACACCAGATTTACACAGCTGTATCCAGCATTATAAAGTCAATACCCATGTTGGAAGGTCAAAACAGGGTATCAGTTTATAAATGTCTGCAGTGCCACCCATAACTCATAAGTCAAGGACTGCCTGTGGTTCAGTCATGATGTAAACAATTGAAGTCACCTGCATATAAGATTTTCTCATCTTACAGCCCTCTTCCCAAGGGAGGACAGGTCCCTCAGGCCCCCATGTATTCAGCATCTCTGATTCCAACACATAGGGCCCAATCCAAGGATTCAGGGGCAGACTGAAGTCACATGGTACCTGATCAGACCCATGGACCAGTCACATCAGGCCCTTGGGCCAACCCAGTGACACTCATCTAGCTCATGTGTCCACAAGGTAAAGTACTAAGCAAAGGAGTTTCTTAGATTCTAATGTTACATTAGTTGAAGTCCTAAATCTGTTGGATTTCAAATAATATAACCTATATCAGTGGTTTCACACCAGTCTCCAGACTATTAATTGCATTATATATTTAAGATAGTTCAAAGAATGAAAATAAATATTTGCTACAAACATAAAAGACCAATATAAGACACACATTCAGGTCAGTTTAATTGGACAGAGTTCACAGTAGCGTTTACACTAGAACATTCATATTACCACAATGTACTGAATTTACTTATGTTCTTCCATTTCCATTTACACTGTGGGCAGAAATATTCCTCTGTTTTGTGGGAAATAATGGATGGAGAACTAGGGGCACAAGGAATAACAAAAATTTCTTGCTCATGTGCCCCGCTAGATTGAGGGATAGGAAGACCTTCAGATCCAGCACATCCTTTCATTGATTGAAGGGATAGGGGCCATCACGGGTGAGGTAAGACACAGGAATATAAGGTTTGTTGTCCTGCACCACTCTATTCACTCAACCATTTCAATATTTTGTCTGACAATTAGGCACTTCAAACTAATCACACAAAAAGCAATGAATTATGAGTAGCCTGCTCATAAGGAAAGTTTATTTGTAACTTGAATCCCATAAGGTATCATAGATTTCATAGACATTAGGGCTGGAAGGGACCTCGGAAGATCATTGAGTCCAGCTCCCTGCCTCAGGGCAGGAAGTCAGCTGGGGTCATAGGATCCCATCAAGATAAACATCCAGATTTCTCTTGAAGGTGTTCAATGTAGGTGCTTGAACCACCTCCAATGGCAGGCTATTTCAGACCTTGGGGGGCTTGGACAGTGAAGTTGTTTCTGATGTCCAGCCTGAAATGGTCATGGAGTTTATAACCACTCAATCTTGTCATCCCTTGGGGTGGTCTGGTGAACAAATGTTCCTCCAGATCCTGGTGAACGCCCCTTATAAACTTTATAGGTGGCCACCAGATCACCTCTGAGCCTGTGCTTTTCCAGGTTGAAGAGTCCCATAACTCTCAGCCTCTCATCATAAGGTCTGTTTTCCTGACCTCTGATCATGTACATGGCTCTTCTCTGGACCCTCTCAAGCTTCTCCACATCCTTTTTGAATTGTGGAGCCTAAAACTGGACACAGTACTCCAGCAGTGGCCTGACCAAGGCGGAGTACAATGGGAGAATGTTGTCCTGGGATTTGCTTGAGAAGCATCTATGGATGCAAGCCAGCATTTTGCTCTCTTTACTAGCAGCCGCATCACATTGAAGGCTCATGTTCCTCTTATGGTCAATCATGACCCCCAAGTCTCTTTCGTCCATAGTGCTTGCCAGCGTAGCACTGCCGAGACTATAAGCATGCTGCAGGTTTTTCCTCCCAAGGTGGAGAACCTTGCATTTTTCAGTGTTAAACACCATCAGGTTCTCATCTGCCCATTTCCTGATTCTGTCAGGGTCAGCCTAGATCACTCTCCTGTCCTCAGATGTGGATGCTTTATCCCAAAGTTTGGTATCATCGACGAACTTGGCCAATCCACTTCTGATACCAATGTCTACATCGTTAATGAAGATGTTGAACAAAATAGGTCCAAGGACAGAGCCTTGAGGGACCCCACTGGTCACAGGGCATGACTTTGACTTTGGTCAACCACCACCCTCTGGGTCTGACCATGGAGCCAAATTCCCCAGCCAGCGGATCATGGCAGGCCCGAGGCTGCAGTTAGCCAGTTTTGCTAAGAGGTGATCATGGGATACCAGATCAAAGGCTTTTTTTTTTTTTAGTCAATATATATGACATCAATTTCTTCCCCCTTGTCCAGGTGATAGGTCACCTGGTCATAAAAGGAAATAAGATTGGTCAAGCAAGACCCACCTGGAACAAACCCATGCTGGCTGTCTCTCAGGATGTTGCCATCGGCTAGTTTGTTTAGAATGGTCTCTTTGATAATCTTTACTAAGACCTTCCCCGGGATAGAAGTCAGGCTGATAGGCCTGTAGTTTGCTGGATCTACTTTCCTCCCTTTCTTGAAGATAGGCATCACATTGGCCTTTTTCCAGCCCTCAGGCACTACACCAGAGTGCCAGGAGTTCTTGAAGATCCATGCCTGGGACTGAGCTATGATGCTAGCCAGCTCCTTGAGTACCCTGGGAGTATAGACTATCAGGGCTGGCTGACTTGAAGGTGTCTAGCCTCTCAAGGTGTTCCTTCACAAGGTCAGCATTGATGGAGGGCAAGGAATCTCCCTCACCTGGGCCTCCCTGTCCCATAATGGGTAAGGGTGTCCCATGAGACTGGTGAAAGACCAGTGCAAAATACCCATTTAGTAGCTTGGCTTTTTCCTGGTCATTGGTCGTCAGTTGTCCCATCTGGTTTAGCAGGGGTCCAATGTTGCCCTTGCTTTTCCTTCGGCTCCTCACATATCTAAAAAAGGACGTTTTGTTATCCTTGATCCTAGTAGCTAGTTGGAGTTCTGTAGCAGCTTTGGCTTTCCTGGTTCACTCCCTGCAGATCCAGACCAGTGAGGAAATTCCTCCTTGGAGATGGATCCTGTCCTCCATCCTTTGTAGGTCTTTCTTTTTAGGTGCAGGAGGTCCGCATCTTTTTAGGCGCAAATTGATTTAAGCCCTGAAGCAAGATAGTTTGTCTTTTGTTTTAACCCCATGTGATATAATTGGCTCTTCTTATCCCTGCTAGCATCTTTTTTTGATTTTTGCTAAGCTCTTGACCCCAATGATATCTGGTACGGGCCAGTGCCACCAGGTAATATCTCCATTTAAATATGCTACCTTGCATATACCCTAGTTCTTTTACATATGAAAGAGGAAATAGGAATGCCTGGTTTACCTTCTCTATACCATTCTCATGCATCTTCTGCTGCTGCTTCTATTATCGTACAATCATTTGAATATCATTTTGTATGAGAACTCTTCCTTACCCTTAAGCCTTTTCATTTTCCTCATTTGGGCATTTTATTGGCCTTCCACTCATTGTAGTCTAGTGCAAAACTGTTGGAGTAGAAAAACACCTAAAAAAAGCCTGCTGTGTTCTCAATAAGAGTTTCTGAAGAAGGAAGGTAAAGGATTCTTTTTAAGATCTGTCTCAGCAACATCTGTATCAAGGAAATAAAGCATGCAGTCAGATCCATGCAAAATGTATAATAAGTGGGTAGTGTGATGTACAAGTAACTATTTTCAAACAGAGTAAGGTTGTCTTGTCAGCCTCCTTGTAAGTAAATGTAAACACTTACTACATAGCCAAACTCCAATGGTCTCTAAATAGAAATATATGATAGGAAGTGACTGATATCTAGTTTCTTTTAAAATGGTTTAAATGCATTTGTTTCAGAAAGCTAATATTACATACTCCATGCTGTTATTGATAGCCTGATGGCTTTTTATTTTTAAACCCATGTTAAGACATACTCCTATGTGATAGAATGGGGAAAGCTTTATCCAACTAGCCTAACTATATCCTGCTCAAATTTACTCAAATAGAATGGTATCTTATTCTGCAATTTATCTCAGTGAAATTTCTTAGGGAATAAACTGAGCAAGGACATTAATCTGGCCCTTAAAAAAAATCCAGGAAAACATTCCCTACACACGCATTTGTAGGGTACAATGAAATGCTTTAAAAGCGATAACTGCAATCGAACTATTTTTAATCTGAAATAATATCAACATGAATAAATCCAAATGACATCTGAAGAATATTTATGAAATACTCAAGAATACACATTATTGCTGCAAAAAGATGTTCCTTGATGAGTTTTGCTTTAATAAAGGTTAATAGTAGACTTTTAATATATAGTTGAAGCTATTGAAAATTCATTATGTACCATTGAAAATTCATTATGTACCATTCATTACTACATAGTTAGCACAGATACCTCCCTGTTTTGATTATAAAAAAAATCTCTGGCTCTCTTCCACATTGCTCTTTAAGCAAATGCTGGGCTTTTTTGTTTTGTTTCTAGTTTGTTTTTTGATTTGCTTTGTTTTATAATGACACTGGCACTCCAGTTATTGTAGTTAATTCCACTATGGTAAGTTCACATCCCGTACACTGTGAAACATGTTTACGCCTTCTTCAATCAGTGGTCCCTAAAAGAGACAAAACAAAACGCTGTCTTACTGAAAAGCTTTAAATCCCTTTTCTTTAGCTATACTTTGAAAATTCTGATTGGAATTGGCATTCTAAGCATGCAAATTTGTATTCAGTGTTTAAAAGCTGTTGACTTGCATGATATAACAAGGCCTTCATCTTGACATGCATGGATTATTCTGGATAGCCGCCGGATGAAAGAGTCATTCTCTGTTTGCAAGTCACTGACTGGTTATAATTAATGTATATGTGCATATTCCAGATGTAACACAGTGAAGTCTGGAGTGACAGGATGACATTCTTATGTGGTGCCAACAGCATTTCCTGTGAAATTGTTGATGGCAACATTGTGCTTTGCAAGTTACTTGTGCTATTGGAAAAATGACAAAATGGCCAGCAACAAATCAGTATGTCTTGTTTCCGACTACCACTGATGGCATCGCGCTAAATTCTTTTTGGCAACATGCCCAGAAGACTTAGGGGAAAAAACTGTAGGAGCAGCAGATCTGATGAAAGTTTCACTATGTTCAAAACTTAATTTCTTAAAGAATAAAACTGTGTTGTGGCATAGTTATGAGGATTCGGGATTTTTCTTGCTTTCCAGTTTCAGCACTGGGTTCTTTTGCCCACATATACCCACTAATTACAATGTCTAGCAATTATTATTAATAATTTGATCTTGTGGTAATCACCCAGATCCAAGCACTCCTTGCACTAACATTCTACTGAGTGTGAGACCTGTATTTTTGGTGGCTAGATTATTACTTCAACCAGAGCCCTAGGCACCTATCTCTACCTTTGGAAGGCTGAAATAGATGTCTGAGTCTCTCCTGTACTTGCTCCTTTTGAGTATACTGCCAACTTGTAAAGTACTCAGGTGTAGTACTCAGCTACACCTGCCACTGTGCTAGGGAAGCAGTTCCAGGAGCTCCTCCAGAATCCCTTTTCTCCACCCCTGTCCATTCAAATGCTACTTAGGGGGAAAGAGTGGCTCCTCCTCCCACCCCCACTGAGCTGTTCCAGGAGGGCAGGCTGATGGGAGGCTTCAGCTGGGCAGCTCCCGGTGGAGGTGAGGGGAGCAAAGCAGCACCTGCCTGACTGCAGCCACATTGATAACAACGCCACCAGAAGCTGCATACTGGCTGGAGCTGGGGTTGAGCTGGTGGGCTCATGGGCGGGTGTGCAGTGAAGGCCGCCCTGGGTGGGGTTCGGCCTCATAAGGAGTGCTGTGGGGGCAGCCGTGGACTGCACCACCCAGGCAAGCTCTGCTGCGTGCATCCCTCATCTTCCCCTCCCTCTTCTCACCCCTAGCTGGCACATGCCCCCTCGCACAGAGCCCCATATACTTCCCCACACTTTTCTCCACAGGGCAGGGCTTGCAGGGAACAGATGGGTGTCACTCAGCCATCCCACTCCTGAACACTGCAGGGAGTTTTGGTGAGTTTTTGCATGCAGTGGGGGGGTAGGAGGGGTGCTGACCTAGCCTGCAACAGCTCATCATATCTCCCCATGTGGTCCTCAGGCTCAAATATTTGCCCATCCCTGTTCTAGGATGTCATTTCTTTTCTGCACTCTCTCAAAATTCTACCTGGGACCTGAAAGATTAATCAAAAATGGTATATTCCTACAAACAAGTTTTGTGTTTTAATTAATTGGCTCCCCCCCAAAGAGTATGTTACCAGAAAATTCCTCACCAGCACTAGTACCGTGGGAAATGGGGACAGTGGGTTCCCAAATTATAACTCATATGAGAAAATAAGAAAGAAAAAAAAAAAGAAGTGCAATTTAAGGTTGAGCTGATGCAGAAGTATTTTGATATTTCCAAATAAAAAATGTTTCAGTCTTTTTTGTTCCACAAAATATTTTGATATTTCAACTTTTCATCCCAATTTGACATAAAAGTAGATGTTGAAATATCAAAATTTTCTCTGGGACAGAAGTTCTGAATTGCATCTCAGCTCCACTAAGCAGTCAATAATTAATGTTTTTGCCACTTTCTTTCCCACTCTCATGCTGTTTGTATTCAGGGAAAATGCTGGGCCTGATATGTAGAGCTGATTAGGAAATGATTTTGCTTTTCCTGAGAAAATTCAGAAGAAAATGAATTTGTGTTTTCATTTTCTTTGAAATGTTTGTGCTTTTGCTGAACTCCCCTCAGATTAAGCTGGCTTTGTTTGTTTGTTTTGCCTGTGGCTTTTTGAGGGGAGTGCAGGTTTTAATTTAAAGGGAAAAGTCATTTTCTGCCCCAATTTTTTTTTTTATTTAAAAATTTTGGTTGGCTCTACTTCCTCCAGGATCAATTTTATGTGGAGGTAACTCTATTGAATCCAATGGGTTTATACTAATGTAAAAGTGAGACTTCAATCACAGTTCTAAGATGCAGAATGCCACATAAAAATTGAAAGTTTTTCATCACAGGCCTAAGATCTGAGGGGTGAATAAACTATTTAACTGCTCCATATATTGTTGTATCAATCTGTGAAACAAATAATATATATTTAGTTATGTCATAGTTGCACAGTGTAACATTTGGAATTGTGGTAATGTGGTTGTAGAATCACCTCTAGAATAACAAGAAATTGTTGGGGAACAGTGGCCCCAAGGTCACGGTGGGCCGAGGGTGGTATCAGATATGAACAGGCGGAATTAGCGGTGAGGAGTTCTAAGCGGTATGCCGACTCGTGTGGGTTCGATTAAAGTGGATTTTATTTACTTACACTTCTGGAGCGTAGGCAGAAGGCTTGCTTGTTTCAGTTACAGTATTAACAAACATACGAACGACAAAGGGGTCTGTTGGTCCACGGGGTTCCTGAGCCAAGCCCTTGCTTTCTAGCCCAGAGGCTAGGTGCGGCTGCCCAACTCGATAGTCCCAGGATTGGTCAACAGTTCATGAATGGGAAACAAACAAAGAACTGTAACACGATGAGATGAGATGAACGGAATCCAACGTGGATGAAAAGAGGTAGTCGGTGGTGATGCCGAGGTCGATGAAGAGTGATGCTGAGGTCAGTGCCGGGTATGGTGAAACGAAGTCGTAGTCGAAGTGAGTCGGGTTGATCAGAATCATGGTCAGGATCAGTGCCAAAATCAGTCCGGTAGCCAGGAGATCAATATGAGAATGAAGGGGAATCGAATAGCCAATTCGCAATGAGGAGGAGACCAGTGGGCCTGAGCCCTCCAGAAGAGCAGTCCCTGCAGCTGCAGCCTCTGCTCTCTGGATCAATCTCTCCCTGTCTCACAGTCCCTGCCAAGGCAGCCTCTGCTTACAGGTCGAGCACAATCTCCCCTCACACACCCGCCACCACCCTGACAGAGAGAACCCAAAGGTGGGGGCTCACAAGCCCTTTATAGCAACCAAGTGGCCAATCAGGTTGCTTGCTCTGAAGAATTTTCTAGTTCTATGAAGTCATGCTCTTAGCCAAACTGAGCATGCCTCTGATTAGATTCTGTATATGACTGAGCATGCGCGTGGTGGAAAAGTAGGTCACGCTTGATTGACAAGGCAACAGGTCACCCAGGGGCACATGCCCGGCACGCTGTGGAATTTTCCATAGGCCTTGCCTGCTTGTCTGCGCATGATCAAACTTAACTCTTGTGTTGCCAGCATACATTCAAAATTTGGTCTGGACAGAAATAAATGGTTATTCTCACAAATTACCTCCCCACACACGTACCTGAATCTACAGAAACTGAATTTTAGCTGAGAACCTTTTTTAGAATTTAGCAGAATCTTTTCTGTTTATTCCCACACAATCCCTCTCTCTTTGAAGACATGCAGTGCCCTGAGGAATAATTTTCTGTGAGCTCTTAAGGCTTACATTGCAAACCAAGGTTTTCAATTGGTTAAAATGAACTCTGAATAAGTATTGTGAATAGAGATTGGCTTGGACAAAATGTTTGGAGTCATGTAACAGGGACTCAGTCAGGAGCCCTGTTACTTAGGTGAGCTCAGGGAAGAGTGACTGGTGAATGCACCCCGCCAGGTGGAAGGAATTTCACACCTGAGAGAAGATCAGGTGATTAGCTTGTGAAAACAGGAGATAAAGCCAGCACTGGGAAACTGCCTGATTGCTGTCGGGCACAAGAGGCCAAGCATGGGGGTAATCGAGATCCCAGGAAAAGAGAAGAAGTGAAAAGGATTCTGACCTGTGATCCTGGAGACAGCCATGAACTTGGGACTCCAGAAGACAGGTCAGATGTGAGAGGGATGACTGTCCAGGGAATTGGTATGCATTTGGTGAGTGCGGGAAAGCCCTGAGGCACCAGGAAGTGGCTCTCCGCAGAGCTGGATGAAAGACTGCGTCTCTGGGATGATTTACAGGGAGGCAGGAATTAAGAGAAGTCCCTGACCCTGTTGCAGCAACGACTGCTTAGAAAACCTCAGCACGAACTGTGTGAGAGCACCAGGGGGGTGCTCTTGGCACAAGCCACGGGTAAAGAATAAAAGACGTGAAAGAACATGCTCCACTAATGAAGGAAATGGTGGTGGAAGCTATTTAGTTACACTGTATCTTTGAAGTAGCAACACAGAGTCAGTCCCCTTTATCTGCAACTCGAGAAGTCCTTGCCAATGAAGTAATTGGCGAGGTTTTTGGTTATTGTATGTGTTATTTTGGAAAATAAACTCTCACCTTGAGCATTTAACATCTGGGTGGCATTTATCAAACATAAACATCAAAGCTCACTGATCTCCTTCCTTTTTCTTATAAACTCTAAGTCGTCGCAGGCGAGTACAGAGGAGAGGAGAGGCTAAGATCACCCTGATCATTCACAAGTCAAATGTAGATGTCAGCCTAAATATTATAGCCTGAATTATTTGTTCTTTATTCAAACCAAACCCGCAGTCTTTTCAAATCCAGCTGTCACTAATCTACACCATTGAGCACAGAGTTCATTATACCTAGGAGCACCCTCTATTTACTTACTATGAAAGGAAACAATAGAGTGGATTACTATAACTGTCATTTACAGTAACCACTAAGAAATGACATGGATAATAGCATTTTTAATGATTAATCTGAGAGAAAGTGTCCATAAGATTGAGCTAGGGAGTTTGTGTGAGAAAGATTAATATGTGATTTGCCCTGCGGAAATGCTGTACCACCCAAAGAGACACTTTTATGGGAGGGAATGTTTCATAGGACAATGCTATGAATTTCTAAGATGGACTGGAAGGAGAGTGGGGTAAATAATATATTGCAATTTGTTAATGTCTTACAGAAAAGTACAAAATTAATCAGTGGCCTGCTCCTACCAGTGTGCTAGGTTCAATTATGTCTCCATTAGCAGAGGTATGACTGGGAGTATGATGATGTTCACAAGCTAAGTGATAGCCCTTTGTGAAATTCACCATATTTATTGTTGCTGAAGGAATTGCATCAGGGACTATGCCTGGCTACCTGGACTTACCAACCTCAACCTTGCTAGTATTCAGGAACTTATGGCTTGCCCCAGCACCAGCAAGCCAAAGGGGTAGAAACAGTGACGTGATGAGGACAAGGGCATCCACTCTAGTTACCAGAGTTACAACAGCCAGGGTCTGCACCCTGGGTACCACGGGCTGGGTTGGCTAAAGCAGGTGTGGCAGCTGAGCTGGCAGTGCTGTGGCTGCTCTCTTGTGCCCTTCTTAAGTAGGCTACCCAAGGACGTGAGTCACATGTCCACCTCCCATCCACAGAAGCACAATCATCTTCTCTGTATCTTGTGGGGTGAGGACAACAGGAGCTTAGACAGGTAGCAAAGCCATCATCTCACCTTAGCCACACATGGAGATTCTGCTGAGTGGTGGTAGGTGCACCGTGTACGCTCTTGAGTGCTGGTGGTGGGAACGGATCTCCTGAGGCACGGTCATTTCTAAAGTTGTCCCTGGGTAGTGGTAGCTTCCAGTTGACATCGGTGTGTAAATTATTCAACTTAAGTCATAGAATCATAGAATCCTAGAAGTAGGGTCAGAGGGAACCTTGTAGATCTTCGAGTCCAACCCCCGCCTGGGCAGGAGAAAAGACTGGACTCAAATGAGTCCAGCCAGGTGGGCATCAAGCCTCTTCTTAAAGACCCCCAGGGTAGGAGGCAGCACCACTTCCCTAGGAAGTTGGTTCCAGCTCCTAGCCGCCCTAACTGTGAAGTAGTTCTTGTGGATGTCTAATCTAAACCTACTCTCTAATAATTTGTGTCCATTGCTCCTTGTCATGCCAGGGGGCACTAGGGGAAACAAGGTCTCCCCTAAACCCTTCTGGTCCCCCCAGTGAGTTTATAGACAGTCAACAGTCCCCCCTCATCCTTCTCTTGTGAAGACTGAACAGGTTCAGGTCCTGCAGTCTTTTAATCTAGGGTCTGCCCTGTTGTCCCCGGATCATGCGGGTGGCCCTCCTCTGGACCCTTTCAATGTTGTCCACATCCCTCCTGAAATTGGGCGCACAGGACTGGACGCAGTACTCCAGCTGTGGCCTGACCAGCGTCACATAGAGGGGGAGGATCACCTCCCTGGCTGTACTTGAGATGCACCTGTG
>NW_017728943.1:43311416-43320650 GCF_001723895.1 Crocodylus porosus
GGCCACCGACTCCACCATGAGCTCCGTCTGGGTGGAGGCCTCAGAAGAGCTCATTGTAGGTGGCAGCATCAGGGTGGGGCCCCTGGCAGCTGTACTCCGTGTCTGCATCACCATGGCTGCAGAGGTGCACCCGCTACTTTGCTCCCTGGGGGTGCCGCTCTGTGCAGCTACCTCACGCCCACCTTATGCGAACGCCAGTGCAAACACCAGCACGCACTGCTTGCGTGCGGCTTGGGAGCATGGCTCCCTGTCGGGCGAGCTAAGGTGGCCCCGAAGGGCTTCGCGTCCGGATCCGCCTCAGCTGTGCTGCACCCTTTGCCCCGCTTACCTTAGGGGGAATCAGCTGTTGCTGCCCCTGCTGCTGTCTCCTCTGCTGCTGCTGCTACCTGCACCGCTGAGGTAAGGCGGTGCTCGTGTGAGTGGTACACATGCACCCTGCTCCCTCCGCACCTGCTCCCCAAGCTTAGAGAGAAAAATATGCCCTGGGGTCAATGTACTTTAAAAGTATACTTACTGGTGCTCCAGAAGAGAGCAGAGTATACTCCCCACAGTGCTTGCTACCAGTGACCATGTCCTAAACCTGTCACAACATGTCCCCTTGAGCCTTGTTCTGCTTGAAATTTTGCTTTGTCTGACTGGTAGATAGTAATAGTCTTAAAAGCAAAAAGATAAAAGTCAATACAGGATGAAATATAAATTAGGTAAATGGATATTGCCCGCTTTTCTGGACCAAAGACATGATTGAAACAAATATGGTATTAAGGCATCTGGGAAGGGTGAATGTTGCATTGCTGATTTTCTTTTATGTTACATTTCTTTTGCTTGCTGTAGCAGTAAATAATAGCACTGAACTTCCGTGGGAACAGGAATGAGTCCTGAATTTTCCAAAAATGACATGCAGAATTTTACAAGCAAAGATATTTCTACCTCCATAATTTTAGCCTACAATTTTCAGAGAATTTTCATTTGCCATTGGATGTGCATATGACTGTGTATATGTTTACATGATTATTTATATGCATTGGGTACTATAATTGCTTGCATAAAATAAGCATGTAAATAAATATTATATTCCCAAGACATATGGCTAAAATAAAGTTAGTGAAACAAGACTTTTACTGATTTTTATTATATCCCAACTTGGGCAATGAGTGAGAGGAAATCATTTACAAAGCAGTATCGGAATGATAATGATCCAGATGCAACTGGGCCTCAGAATAATTGTGTAACTCTTAAATGTCCAAATACATTACAAGCAGCCTCAGTTAGGCCTGTTAGATGCTTTCATTACTCCCGGGGGAGGGATATGTACTTCTAACAGTGCTCAGTGCTATTGTATCCTGATATCTGCTAAAAAAGGAGTAATTAAAAGCATGGGATAGATTATAACCTTGTGCAGAAAAACCTTGCACATGCCAGGAACTTTGAGATATTTCCCCTGAATTCGTTTATCAAAAATAAGATTTACTTTCACATTGAAAGAAACCTCACAAATACACAGAGGTCTGCACAGATCTTGGAGTTACAAGATTTGGGGAATAGATCCATATTTTTGATCACTTCTGGGTACCTAGCACCTCTGCCCCTGTCCTTCCGTGGCTTCTCCTTTGTAACAGTTCCCACCCTAAACGAGGAACCACCAGTCTTTTAATAATATAGTATTTCTGTTTTATGCACCCTTTGGGATGGTGAGGGGGAGCTGTATAATTAGGAGGGAGCTACAGGATGCGACAATAACGTCACTGGTCCTTCAACATTACAAACATTGAACTTATTTTTATGAGCCAATAGATGGTACTCTTGCTATTATCTACCTATACTCCTACAGATTCATCTCTCTCTTTTATGTACAATTTGCATAACAGGAATAGTTTTCATATACCACTTCCCAACTGTGGACCTTCTGGCCTGTACAAAAAAAAAAAAGCAGGGGGAGCAGCTCTGGGGATGAGCCAGGACTAACAACTCCCTTTCAGTATAGAGCTAAGGATGTCCCTGCCTTAGAGAGTCTAAAGACATGTCCCATGTTAATTTCCATATCAGTGAGAATATTAACATTGAATATATCCACATCGGAAGTAAATATTTCTAGGATGTGAACGTTTCCATTATTCTGCCTGATCTGACAAACAGCCTTCTCCAACTGTGAAGATGTAGTGATCTACACAAGTAACACTGGAGAAATATGTAACATGTTCCTAAGGAACCTGCCTTCCCTTCTTAGTAGCAAATCCTACTACCATACCATATAAATCAATGGAGTATAACTATTGTCTTTAGCCAGAGCTGGTTTGGTCCCTGAAGTTCCAATTCAGCTATGCTGAACTAGACTGCAAGGGTAGTTATAGCAGGACACTTTACACGAACATTAGCATATAGAAGGAGCACTTTACAAAGCTTTACCCTAACTTAAGCCTATTCCCTTTAACTGTAAGAGGAATTGGCTACAGTAAGTTAAGGATGTACCTTCTTTATGCAGTATTATTAAAAAATGGATCTTCTTGGATTATAAGAGCACATGCAGAAATGCATATATGGAAGCCCTTTTCCCAACCTTGGTATAATGTCCTGTAAATTAGAGCATACTATATAGTCTTCTAAATTGTAAGGATTTTTAAATAAAATAAACCCTACCATTTTGCAGTTCTAGGGCAATTGTTGCTGTTGTTGGTTTTTTAAATGAGTACAATTGCACAAATACATAAGAAAAAATACTCACCAAATTGTATCTGTACTTAATGTTACATAACCTGATAGGGGGAATGACAATGAAAACATTTTTTTTATGATTACCATATGTCTCTAAGGAAATACTTGAAACCAATTCTTCAGTACCTGAAGCTTTACTTTTATTGCTATCTGTTCTATTTAATACCAACCACAATGAAGTTTTTAAGGTAGCAGAAGGCATCATAAATGTAATTTTCTTAGGTCATCAAAAAAGCCTGTTTTATACTTAAACTTTATTACAGAGAAATACTTGGAGTTGGGTATGATATTTTATATATTTCTAAGACCGAAATAATTTGTTTCTGAGACAGAACTAGGGAAGTCTCTGACATGATGAATGTCAGTTTGTGCCGAAAGCTAGCTATTTGTGAAATGGAATTACATTTCGGTTGTCTCAAAAGGAATCGAAAGTCACCTAGCTGAAAAGCACCTGTATTTCTAAACTTGGTGGAGTGTAACACAATTTTATTTTTTACCTGTTGGTTTGATTTATATATTTCATCTCTAAAAAAGAAACACCTACAGTTACCATGGGCAGAATCATAGTATATACTGATATGCAGACACCTGGGTTTAGAGCATGGATGACTCAGGAGACTGGCAAGGAAGTATGGCACGGTACCTTTTATCGCTGGGTTATTATTTGTTCAGATTTGGACCAAGTTGTTGTGATTGAAAATAATTTATAATTGAAAAAAATATAAAATAAATGCCAGCTGAAGAGACATTTTGTGCTGCACCTCTGGCAGGCACAAAACAGAATTCACATGCAGTGGGGTCTACAGACACATTAAGTCACCTTTACTCCTTCCTAATCTGGAGAGGTCCCAGGTTTCAGACGTAATTTATGTAGCTTGAAGGGCCTGACTTACGGCAGCTATGCGGGGTTCCACTGTGCACCAGTGTAGCCAGGGATGACTGCTGAGAGCTTGCATCCCATATACTTCCCCTGATTCTGTTTACTTACACCTTTAGGGCTTTTGAGAGGATTCTCTGAGAGCAGCCTGAAAGGAACTACAGGAACAGCTGTGTTGGGAAAACTGAAACTGGTGAAACTTCAACATTTTTGCCTGATCTAAAGCAGCCAAAAACACAGGCAAGTATCTCTCCCATGATTCTTATCCCCAGTTTGGCTTCTAGTAGGCAAATGCTGGCATCCCAAACAATTGCAACAGCTAGTATTACTTATATTTAGCCTGGAAAAGGGGAGGAACATGAGTACAGCCCAAGGATTAAGTTGACATGAGAACTGAACACCATACTTTTGTACATACAGGTCCTGACACTGCAATGGTATCTGTGCAGTGGGAGGATTCAGCCCCTGTAGACTTTACTATTGCCCTGTAGTCCCCATCCATTGACATTAAGGGTTGTGTTTTAACTGTCATAAAGATGCATACAATGGGAGCATTCACCCATTAAAATGAATCCTAAGTACCCCCTAAACCAGGGGTGGGCAAAATGACAGATCCAGCAGGCAGCCAGACTCTATTTCCCATCAACCCCTGCCCATGTTGCTGCGGCCAGTTTTCAGGGAGATCCCAAAAGCAGCAGTGCAATAACAGTGGGGCCAGGTTTTCCATGGAGACTGGCCCAAGTGGTGCTGGCAGGGGGGGAGCTGCTTTGGAGCTGAGGCTGGGAACTTGAAGTGGTGACAGCGTGGTCTGGAGCCAGGGCAGATCCATGATCCTTTTCCTGCACACCCCTGCCTGGGGCATGTGGGCAGTGGATCTCAGTTCTGCCCCAGCTCTGGACCACACTGTCATCACTAAAAGATCCCAGCCCTGGAGCAACTTCTTACCTGCTGCATGCCCTGTCAGCACTTCTGGGGCCAGACTCCATAGAAACCCTGGCCCTGTGCTGTTACAATGCCACCACTCCTGGGGTGTCCATGGAAACCAGCCACAGTGATGCAGGCAGGGGCTGCTAGGAGACCTAGAGTCTGCTGTGGGCCTGATCTAGCCTGCGGGCTGGACTTTGCCCACCCCTGCTCTAAATGTTTTAAATGTAAGGCCCAGGTCCTGAGAGAAGCCCATCAGCAACATCTTGGAGACTGCTGAGAGAGCAGCCCAGAGTGAAGATGGCCAAGTCTGGGCTATCTAAAGAGTAGGAGGGTCCAGGAAAGAAGTTGGCAGAGGGAATGACCCAGAGAATCTCTTGTCCTACTAATGGGGCCAGGGCCTAGACAGGGGCAAAGCGGAAGACTGTCAGAACCAGAGCAGGTCCTGAAGTTCTGAAATGGCTTGAGGTGGAGCCAGGGCCTAGGAGAGGCCAAAGGCACAGGTGTGGCCACAGCCAGAGAGGAAGGGGTCAGAGAAACTGAAGACCAGAATGAGGATGGCTGGGACAGGGCCACAGATGTAGAGGAGGGTCCAAGGCAGCATTGAGACCAGGGAGCCTAGAGGTAGGGGAGCCAGGGCCAGAGGTCCCTTGGAAGAAGGGGAGAACTGAGCCCAGAAGGGGGGCAAATGAAAGTCAAAGAGACCAGGGACTGAGGAAGAGAGAGAGTTGGGGCCAAGGGAGCTCAAAGGGGTGACATCAATAAGGGGCCAAAGAGCTGGTAGCCAGGGTTGTTTGACAGGGCCAGCATGGCTCTGGGGATGGAGGCTAGGGACTCAGCTGGTCCTGGGTATGACTGAAAACTGCACCATACTGGGATTTGCGGTCACTGTGGTGAGACCACTCATGGTGGAGCCGCCCCTAGGAAGTGCCACCAGGGCAAAACTCCAAAGAAGGATGAGTTTGGGGCACCCTAAAACCCCAGCCTCTACTGCCTTGTGGGTTATCCCCTAGTGGGGAAAGGCTAGTGGAGCTAATCCTGAAATAAAAGCAAGGGCAAAACCAGATTGGTCCAAGGGCCCATACAGGGGCTAAGGAAGAACCAGATGGTCTAGAGGCCCAGATAAGGGCCAGAAAGAGTGGACCAGGAGGGTCCAGCAGCCCAGTGAGGGGCTGGGAATAATGCAGTGGGAAAATAAGGGTCCAGCAGCCCAGCAAGGGGTTGAGAGTGAGTGGCACAAAGTGGGTCCAGAGACGGGCCAAAAAAAGGCAGACCAGGAGGGTCCAGTGACCTAGTGAAGGGCTAGGAATAGTGAGGTCCAGTGAGGGGCTAGGAATAGAGAAGGGCCAGCAGTGTCCAGAGGCCCAGAGAGGGACCACATAAAGAGACCAAGGAGTCTAGGAGCCCAGAGAGGGATCAAGAGTGAGGCCAAGAGGCCTGACAGCCCAGAGAAGGGCGGATTGAGGGGCTAAGAGGTCTGAGGGTCTAGGAAGGGGGCAAATGAGGCACCAAGGGATCTGGGACCCTAGAGGGGAATTGAACAAGGGACCAAGAAGTCTGGCAGCCCAGATAATGGCTGAGTGAGGGACTGAGGGACCTGTAGACTCAAGTGGGGCTGTGAGGGAGATCAAGTGGTTTGAAGGCCCAAAAGAGGGCTTTGTGAGAGACCAAAGGTCTAAGGACCTAGAAGTGGGCTGCATGAGTGTAGGAGTGGGGCAAAGAGAACATCCATTATAATACCATCTGTGAGGCATGGGGAATGGTGTAGGGTAGGTACAAAGCCAAGCAATTAGCCCATAAGACAAAGGACCATCACCACCTGGTAGTCATTAAAATGAGACCAGGACAGGGAAGTGCCAGGGCAGCCTTCCTTTTATAACCATAAAAGACATCAAGGTGTGGAAGTCAAGTGAAGCAGAGACTGCTTCCAGAGCAAGCAGGACAAAAGGGGAATTTTGGGGGGTCTCGAGGGGCTTACGGCTACCTCTAGGGATGTCACCCTGCTACACCTTTCCACTCGTTTGCTCCATAGGCAAACTTTCAACCTACTTGAACTCTACTGCTCAAGGGGTAGTGCTGGCTCCAAGCCAACACCCCCTACCATGCCCCAGGGGTGCAACCCTAGTAAACCTTGACCACTCTAATCACCCTGGTCCAGCTCACCAGTTTACTGCTTGCTCTAGTGCACTTTTGCACTGAGCTGGCTGGCCATTGGTGCAAGGGGAGTGGTTAAAAAGCCAATTGATTACTAATGACCACAAAAAAATTTTAGCATTGGAAGAGTATCCCTTTCCACACGCCCCCCACCACTGCAGTCAGCTTCCTGTCCCCTACAGTATTCATTTGAACAAAACCACTGTTCATTTGAACTGGCTCTGTCAGTACCCTCCTGTTACCCAACCAGTGGAGTGAGCCTGGTGGGTGTCAGCTCTGCCCTGGTATGAGTACAGCTCCCTCTGGATATGATCCCAATTCAGTAAAACACATACAAGATTCTTGTCTTTTCCCTCCATTCCTTTTTCTTCTCTTGACCTCTCTCCATGCCTGTTAACTTCAAACAGTTGTTTTTTTCCCCAAAAAAAATTTCTGCCCCCTACCCATGGTACTGGCTATGGAGTAACGGAAGTGACATGGTGGTTTCTCTATCTCCGAGCTACTTGTCACCCTCCCTCCTCCTTTCCCATACCAGAGGCGGGGTTGACTCCTAGCTCTTGTCCACACCTCTCTTTTCCAGGCCCTTGAGTAGCAAGTCATGGTTGTGCAGGTCTGAGATGCATTAAGCCTTACCCTGTGACTGTTCTGAAACTGTTCTAACTTTATGATGGCATAAAATTCCACAGATTCCTGTAACAGTACAGAAATTGGGGGCAATAGTAGACTGATGAATTTGCAGTACCTAACATGCAAGTTTTCATAGTTAAAGTAGAAAAATCAGCCTGAGAGACTTGGAGATAATATCCATGTGTGATCACACTAAAGATAAATTATTTTCAGCCTAATCCAAGGTCTTCATGTTGTCTTTGTTTAGCATCATCCCAGAACCAGCCAGCAACTAGGAAAGTGAGTTAGGCAAGAATAAGAAAGAGAAACTTGAAGAGAAGGAGAAAAGCAAGCAAGCAAAAAAAAAAAAAAAACACCCTGGAAGAGACTGTGAAAATATTGTGCTCCAAGCTATATTTAAATGTCTAGCACATAAATAAGATCATGAAAGACAATTTAGAAATGCCTAAGATGAATAGAGATGGAAAGATTTTAACACACTTACTACTCCCACAACAAGGTTTAGTTGTACTCTGTGAAAATTGAATAATAATAATAAAGAAACTTTGCACATCTTATCCAGGTCTTGTCTTATGAGTTCCTTTATCTGTCTCCCTGACATTCTGTCAGCAGACTGCATCCTAGCTATGCACAAATGAAATCCCATCATTATTCCTTTCATCATTAAATAGAATAACCCTTTCAGTGCTATTGCTATAATGGTAACCTAGCCAGAACAGGACACATTTATAAAAAATACTTTGCTGTAACTTTCTTTCAGAAGCTGTGACACTAGCTAAATGTGCACTAGCTGTGCATTTAGCTAAATACCTGCATAAGTGGCATAGTATGCATACATGGTTGCTGAAATTAATTTAATCTGATGTGCAGAAAGAACGAGATACACATTAGGGTCACAGATTTGTTACTTTTTTGTGTTCATGATATATCTGGAAGCATTTTACTCAAGGAGTTAAAGTAGACAATGAGCTGTGACAAATGCCCAATTGAGTATCAAAGGAGGGTTTTCATTTGGCTGAGCCATCTTTCTGGTGCATTCAGTAACCCCTTCCTTTGAATGTATTTGGCTTGATAATGTTTGGGAAGATGCTGAGTGCCTACCAGCTGTTTCCATTAGGGATTTGGAATAGTTATCACAGGTACAAAAGACCTAGGTCTATAATCAACCTACCTATTGAAAAGTCACTATTCTGTGTCTGGAAATTCCGTGGCTGTCCCAGCTTGAAACCTCACAGTTAATCTATATTTTATTTTTAGGAATAAGAAGGTACGTCATGGAGTGCCATGTATTTCATAACCTCAATACCACTTAATAGGAATCCAGAGGGATTCTTTTAATATGCACATAAATGTCTATATAGCTTCATAATTAGGTCAGACTTATAGTCTATGAGATTTGTTTCCAGTGATGAAGACAGCTTAGAGACAGCAGCAGATGCAAGTATAATACAATGTCCTAAAACTAAACACACCTCCCCCTCCGTAAGCAGACAAAAAAACTACAGAAAAGAGGAGAATTGAGCAAAGAATATAGAACAAATAGCATACCTTGAATATTGTCATTTGGATTGTTTTCATTTTCTTTTGAAAATGTTGCTGAAGATGTGACCCATTGGAAAAAAGTCTTAGTAGTTAAATAGAAATGAATCTTAGCTATTGTTCATAATTGACCTACAGCTTGTAAAGCTTCAAGCTTCACTTCTAAGTTTACTCTGGATGTAGCATCCTGTGAGACCCACATGATCAAAGTCTCATCCTAGGGAGTATTTTGAGTTCCTGTCATAATTTGATACCCTAATCCTGTGGTTATCTCCAAAAGTACAGACCACAAAATGTACAAGAGTAAGACTATTTTGAGCGATGTGTGCAATCAAATCTATATACACTAAGCAAATTTTGAAATAAAATTAAAATATGTTTTAATAGATGTTTGCTCGTTTAGT
>NW_017728943.1:43320825-43344166 GCF_001723895.1 Crocodylus porosus
GGTCAGGGGTTAGGTGTGGGACTTTCAGTTCCAGGATGGTGATCAGGGGGTGGGTCACCTGTTAAGAGGTGGGGCTACTTTTGTAGCCCTCGACAGCTCACCAAAATTCATTAAGCAGCCCTCCAGCTGAAATAATTGCGTGCCCCTGGGCTAGATCCTTCTTCCATTAAATCGGATGGCAACATTTCTTTCAACAGAACAGAGCAAGTTCAGGCCATTGTAAAGGACTTAATTTTAGGAAGTCTTGATAGAAGAATCTTGGCAAATTCCAAAGATACAGCACAGGTAGGATTTCCTTTGCCTTAAGATAATAATCTTGCCTGGTCACTGTGGGGCAGATGTACAAAGGCATGTAGATGCCTAAAGATGCAGATAAGTACCCCATGGGATTTTCAAACTGTGTCTATGGAGGTTAGGTACCAAGCAACCTTTGAAAATCAGAGGGATTTGGGCACCTTACTGCTTGTTTTGGCAATCCAAATTATGCTCACAATTAACTTGGGCCTCCTGTGAAGTTGTGATCTCATGAGCTAAGCAGAACCAATTTGCTTTAAACTACAGTGTCTACAGTAATGGTCCCAGACAACAATGGGAAATGGCAGTATTGGGGAGGCTTATTATAGTCTAATTATCTTTCCTTTTTTTTAAGGAACTGGCACTTTTATAATGTTTGCAGATAGTAGGGCACATTTATATTGGTAGGCTGTTTGATGCGAAAAACAAAGGCATTAGTATTGTCAAACCTGCTATTATATTTGCTATTTGTAGGAGTGAAATGAAAAATAAAAATAAATGACAGATGAATTGCAAGGTTTTATTCCCCCCGCAATGGAAAACTGTATAATGAAGTATGAATATTCAGTAATGCTTTGAATTTGCCTGATGGTATTTGATAATTCAATATCAGTTTTTGTTTACTGGAAATCCCTCATTATTGTTTTTCTTTTACTCAGTGTAATCATGGGCTGCATATAATAATCACCTTCATAGAACTACATAGCCCTCCTTTAACCAGAGATGGATTAAAGAGTACAAACAATATGATGCAAGAAAGTGAGATTAGAGTACTGTGCTATTATTTTTTATGGTGCTCCCATCTCTGTTTCCCTCTCTCTAATTTATTTTTGAGATCTAATTGTGAACTGGAAATGGCTTATGAAAAGCTGATCGAAGCTTGCAGAGGATAATTGTCACTTTTGGCTTGAAAGTCTCACTTGGGTGTTGTAAATGGGGTATACACCATTGTTGACTAAAAATAATGAGTACCTCCATCTATTTCCTTGGTTGAGAAGTGATGTGTCAGACTCTATATAGTGTATTATGCTTAAATCTGCTCCACTAGTATGCAAATAGGTGAAAGTAGGTGTAACTTGAACATTGAGGAGTTGTAGGAATATGTAACATTGAAAAAATATTTAACATTGTGTATAACTTTATACATGAGCACAATGAAAAATCTAATTGAGTGGAAGAGAGGCTAAGTTTTGTTTTGAGGGAGCCTAACTCATATCACTTTATGCATCACCTAAATTTGGTTCAGAATTTAATTGGTATAATACCTAATACTTAATTCTTCACAACAGAAGGATATTTGTTTAGGAATAGTGTTTTCCTGTTTATCTATGGCAGTGTTTTTCCACTGGAAACTGAGCATCTGTTAGAGAAGGCCATTAGCTGATGGTCACTTGCTCTACTGCAATAGCACCACTGACAAGGGGGTATAATGACTTACCAGCCTTTCTTAATTGGCTCTAATTGAAAATTCAGCATCACCTGCCTATTACTCACATAACATATTAATGAATTCTTGCCCTGCTTTGAGAAGGCATCAGTAACTTGATGTAGTAATATGACAATACTTTAAGCTCATTACCTACCACAGCAGTATGAAGGAGAAGGCCTAGGCATCTGGTGTATTTGGGCATTCATACATATGTTCTGGGAAGCAGGGGGAGGGAGGGGCGCTTTAATTAAAGTGGCCCTAAGAGTCACTCTAATTAAAGCACCAGAGCATCACATGTATCAGCATTCCCATACTGAAAAATGGCAGCATTGAATGAGCTGTAGTTAAAGCACCCCTACAACCATTTTTCAGGGGGGGATGCTGCTATGTGATGCTGGAGTCTGCTCCAATTCACTGTAATTACAGTGCATCAGTGCAGCCTTGATGTACCTGTATAGGCGGCCTCTAAGATTAATACCTTGTGATGGCTAGAAAACAGTATTTAGAGGTATGCTTTTGGAAATAGGTTTGTACATAAAGTAGATATGTATTAGAACAATGATCCAAGGCAATGGCAACAGTTAATTTATTTCTAAGAAACCTGCTTTGTGACAAGGTTTTCTCAAGGCCCACTGTGTCTGACACAGGGAGGCAACAAGCAGACAGACTGGGACACTGAAGATCTCCAGGCTGCTGACATCTGACATTCAAGAGAGAACCTCCAAGCGAAGTTTGCATACTGGCCAGATGTACCTTGACTCTGAGCAGCTCTAGGACTGGTAGATATATTATTGTTTACATTATCCTTATCTGCTATCACTGTGTATCAGTAAAATTCACCTATTATGGAATGGAAAGGTCATGGTCAGTCTGAGGGTTTGGGTCTGGTCAGAACAAGATATCTGGGTTATAAATCCAGTGGCAACACCTTGAAGGTCCTTAAAATAGCAAGTTTCTCCTTTCAGTTTGCAGCTGTAGTTCCATTCTGCTAAACCCTTTCTTTTATGTAAATACAAACATTTCTAAAGATGAAGTCCAGATACCAGAGTCTCCCACTGAATCTCTCATTCACCTCTTCTGTAGTGATCTCCACAAAGATCCTGAGAGTATGCCTGATTGCTTGGCACCTCTGGGAACTTCTGATCTTGAGTCTCCCCTGTCCACCTGCTCTTGCTTATATGGGCCAAAACAGGAAAGTGACAGTGAAGCCATTCTGGGGGTGCTCCCAACAGCTTTCCTTAAGCATGATAAAGACAGAGATCTTAAGAGTGGCAATGAGGGGTGGTGAGGGGAGAGGCTCACCGGGAACATCTTCTCTCCCTTTTCTGAGTTTAGCAGCATGCCCAGAGCATGCTGAAGAGTAAGTGTGCCTGGCAGTGTATCATCCCTGCCTCATCCTTGAGCAAAGATGGTAGCCAAAACTTCTTTATGCTCTGAAAGTAGCTTTCAAATACCAGATGTGTTGGTGTAGTGCATGTGGCTCCTTTCCATGGGCAAAATATTTTGTATGTTGGTTTTTGGTATGCTCATTTCTAAAACACCGGTATATTAAGAAAAAGTATATATGTTTCAATTTCTCATTTACTGTTAACTGGTTTAATTCCTGTAGTTCACAGCTGCCTTTAGAAGGAGGTGGATCCGAATTTGCTTGGCTCTGTGCCGGCACAGAATGCCTGAATCCCTATGGCGAGTTATGTGTCCTGAACAGCTCTCTTTACCAAAGAGCTGTATGTTTCAAAATCTCTGTGTTGCCTGCCCATGTACACAGCTTCAGGTCTTTTCTGGATATTATTATTTTATTGCAAAGAAGATAGAGGCCCCAGTCAGAGATCAGGAGGACCCTATTGTCCTAGGCACTATGTAGGTGGGTAATACTTGCCCAAACACCTTGCAATCTGAGTATGGGATAAGATGGAAACTGAGGGGAAAGACAAAAGAGTATACATGAGGAGGGCATGAGCAGAGAATCTGTGCTCCTTGTATCTCTCTGTATCCACTTGTATCTTCTTGGGCTGGTTGTATGGGGAAGTTATTACACAGTAAGCAAAGGTGTGGTTTACAGTGCACTAGTTACACTATGCTAATGCCTTAGGTGGTTTCTTAGTGCCAGATTAAAAAAAGGACTTAATTGTCTAAAAGAAGGAATAAGCTGACATAAGGTGCCCAAGTGCAAAATGGTGATGTAACTCTGACCCCCCTCCCATTCATTAGGTGCTGCCCCCTCTGATTTGAAAGTTCTCCGGTCACTTGAGGTTCTGCTTCTGTCCATGCCAGGAATTGTCCTGGCCTGAGCAGCTAAATGCCTAGCTCCTCCTTGAGCCCAACTACGATCCAGAAATGAAGATGAGCAGTATCAAAATTCCTTGGTGGACTCGATCCAGTGGTTGTACTCAGAGCATGTCTAATGTACATCTACTTCATTTTTAACACAAACATGAGAAGGATGTGGAGGCACTGCCCACTTTTATTAGAACAGTCTGCTTGATACAGGAAGCCTGTGGTGGGGAGGGGCGACCTGAGTTTGGGCTGATTCAAAGTCACTTCTTCTACCTCACAAAAGAGTACCCTAACCTGCAGGATAGGGAATCCTTCCATTCCTCCTGCTCAAGTTGTGCCACAGTGTGGAAAAAATGCAAGAATGAATGGGGCCAGGAGACAGAAAGTGGAGTCTGATTGTGTAGCCTAGTGGTTAGGGCACACAGCTTGGAATAGGGATTCCTGAAGTACAGTCCCTATGCCCACATTATTTTCGTATTATGAGCGGTGACTTTAATGTAATAAACAGTTCTTGGAGCAGAAACCAGAGCCCAAGGCTTTACCTCTGTCCCACCTGCTTTACCTTTTCAAGAAGTGCCTTAATGATTAAGATACAAAATTATGCTCTTAACCTATTGATTAAGACGCTTTCTTCAGAAATGAGAGCTGTGAAGTGAGAACTCCTTCAGCCTGAAAAGGGCCTAGAATCCAGGTTTCTGTTAATCACAGAGGGCGTTTTACATGTGCTCCATGAGACGTGGTGGGAACAGCTGTAATTAGTGAGCTGCACTAATTAAAATTAAAAGCCCCCAAATGTATCAGTGTCCTCTGCACTGAAAAATGGTGGTGGGGTGCTTTAAACTAAAGCTCATCAAATGAGCTTTAGGTCAAAGTGCCCCACTGCTGGAGATACCTAAACTGGCTTGGGTATCTCTACACCATACTGCAGTCTGCAGTGTAGCTCTTAGGACTCTTTTATGCATACTGAACTACATGTTGGAAATCCATATGCCCCTTCAAATATGGGCATTCCAAGTTCTAGCATAATGTTCTTATCTTGCTCTTTATATTGCTGTGGATAGTGTATTGTTCTAATCCTACCAAGAATATTTTTTGCACAAGATGGACTACATTCAGCAAAGCACTTAAGCATCTGAGCCCCATTCACTGTACTGTGTTTAAAGTTACATACAATATAGTGCCCTAAGAGTTCTGAAATACTCAAAAGGCAGAATATCACCTGTAAGGCAAAAACTACAGCCAGCCTGCTCCAGACTGAGCTACCAGCAGCCCAGGCTTTTAGTAAGCATTGTGTGCAGTTCATCTAAGCTTTAAAGTAGCAGCAGCTAACAGTGAGAAAGATAAGGAATTCCAAAAGGTTTTCTTTCCTAACATCGATCAAAGGACAAGGATCATAAAGAGATGTGAAGTGAGATATAAAAGAAGATCTATTCATAAAACCTATCAAACAATTCTTATCAACTATCCTTGGATTAGTTCCAGTTTTTATGCCCCCAGGGTAGGAATTTGTGAACAGAAAATCATGAAAGTATACGTATTTATTTTATATAAATATAAAAATTTCATGATTGTATATATACATTTCACGATTATAAAGATAAAAATATAAAAAAATCATGATTATATATAAATAAATAAAAATGTCATGATTATATACATCTATATATGATTCATGATTTCATTTCACACACACATGCTGGCATTTGGGGAGGGGGGAAGAGAGCCAGGTTCCACTGCATTTCTTTAAATGCTATAACTGTATAAAAGGTAATACATTTAGGCAGCCCAGCCAAGTCATTAGCACACAGCTTGAAAAACTTCCTGAGAATCCTGCCAGTGCACAAAGCAAAAAATATATTTATGAAGTATAAGCAGTCATTTCACATCAATATATCAGCTAAAATGCAGAAGCCTTCAGCTCTTGTGGCACATCAGCATACAGCAAACTTTAAAGTAGTATTCAGTTTGACATAGGGATTAACATTTAGTTTAGAGACCTGATTCAACCCCTGTCAAGGTTGCGAAAAATGTTTATGTTAACTCCAGTGGAAGTATGATCAGGTTATACGTAATTGTTGAGAGAAAAATGGCTGAGAGAAAAGACAACAGCAAATAACTTGTATAAGGAGAAATAAATGATAGTGAGGCACTGAGCCAAATTCTCTGCTGGTACAAATGTTCCATTAATCCAGTTGGTTTCCATCACTTTAACCTAACAGAGAGTTTAGCCCCATAGCTTTTTATACATGGTTCTGATCTCACTTACAGTCATTTTGAGATGCATTTTCAGCCATCTTATGGCTGCTGCCTCTTATTTCTTCTGTTGTCAGTGAGATAAGCACCAGGTCCATCACATTCTTATGCAACTAGATTGCAGCCAATGTATATCGAAGCTTGTGCTACATATAAAGTATTTGTTTAAATATCTAAATTAGGACATTTCTAGTTCTATAAGAGCCTTTGTCTTTTTTATTCTTAAAACAAGATCTAATGCTACACTTATTTTACCCCCAAGCAATAGAAAAGGACTTAATTTCACTCTTGTGTTACTCTAGATTAATACTGCCAGAACTCCATTAACTTCCCTGGAGTAACACTGTCATAAATAGTGAATTAGGGCCAAAGACTATTAAATATTAAATTAAATATTTAATGTTATCAGAAGTGTGTCTTTTTGCAGCATTGCCTTTGCCATTCAGATAACACTAAATACCCATAAATATTATGGACAATGCTGCCTTATGGGTAAAGTATTTAATGAAATGACAGAGATAAACACACTTTTTCACTCTACAAATAACTTTTGTTCAGTTCCTATCAGACACACTTCGCAATTCAACAAAATGACTAGTGCTCTCGGGAACCACACGTTTCATATAAGATAAAATCAAATGATCAGTAGGCACCAAGGAAATGGAAAGTGTAAGACATGGGTTCATTCTTTATCTCATTTCATACCAGGTGTAGAAAAAATATATGACTTCCTTTTGCGATGCTAGTTTTCCAAGGACACAACTTATCCTTTAGTTATGTAGAAGTTTTGGTCAAAAGCCAGACAAAGGCCCCAGTGCTTCATTCTGCCTTTTGGAAGCTTCACTGCTCTCAGTTATATTCAAGCCTTAAATCAATGTTTTATGGTGCTGTTTCATGCTCAGGTTACCATGACTAGTTTACAATCTCCTCTCATATTTTCCTGCATCCCGATCAAGAGCAAGAACTCAGATAACGGTAGGATCTTGTCTTTCAATCAGGACCCTTGTGGATTCATTTTTATCATCAAGTCATTAAAAGTTATCAATAGACCCTGCTTCTTAACTATTACCCTAAAAGCTATAGCACTCAGTGAAAGAGATATGTTTCCTATGAAATGGAATGATCAAATATTTGAGATTCTCTTTCTGGTTCATGTCACTGAATGCAAAGTGCAAAGTCAAAACTGGCATTAGGGATATGTACAGAAGAAGCAGATGCATGGGGCATTGATATGGAAAACCTGTTCAAAGATATAAGGACGTTGTTCATTTGTCACTCTCCCTTGCCCCTTTCAAAACCATCAGTGCTAATTTTAGCATCCTTGGCTACCTCTACACATGCAATTAATGTGAATGAATAAATTCTGACATACCTTGGGCAGTAGTTCGTTGTTCCTGGCATGTCATTTACACTTGTGCTTGGGACCACAGCACACTGAGCTGGGGCAGAGCAGCCCTGGCTGGCAGGGGGCCACAGCCTGCGGCTGCTCCTGCCTAGCTCAATGTGCCGCAGAGGGGCTGGTTGGGGCTAGCCGGCAGGCAGTCCCTGCGCTGAGGCACCCTCGTGCCCCAGCCAGCCTTATCAGCCTCTACACATGCGTTACAGTAGAGTAAATAACTAGTACTTGTGTCTGGCACAGTTAACTCTCCTATGGCAGAGTTAACTAGTTTACTGTATCCTAATAGTAATGAATATGTAGATGATGTTTTACTGTGGAACTCATTAGTCAGTTCCATATTAAATAACTTGTGTAGATGCACCTCTTATATTTGAAATAGCTGCTAATCTCTGGCCTATGTATTAACTGAATAAATAGTAATAAATATATCCTGGCTTCTAGAGTGCTTTTCATCTGTAGATTACAAATAGCTTTACAAAGGACGTAGGTATTACAGTCCCCATTTTCGAGATGGGAAAACCAAATCACAGAGGGGAAGGGTGCTTTGCCTAGTGTCACCCAATTGGCCAGTAGAAGAGACAGAATAGAACACCACTCTCCTGTGTCCCAGTACGGTACTCTGCCAAGCTACTTATATGGGCGGGACATGAAAGTGAACATAATTTCTTGAACAAATATTGTAGAATCTGGAAAAACAATTATACCATTCAACATTTTCACCACTTATTTTTGGAGGAAGCAAAACATAGGATTTTTTTCACTATTGATTCAATATTCACATTTTTGTAGCTGATGTTCCTGTTGATGCTAGCCACAAAAGAGACTTGAAAACAAAGTCTCAAATATAAAAATGGACCCAATGCAAAATCCATCCACTGCTCCGTTTATGGCCAATATAAAGAGTTCTTATTTATGGCCAATATAGAGAGGGTAGTATGATACAGGCACAGCTGCTGAACAGAGCACAGCCATGTTTCTTGGCTTTGCCTGCACACATTCCACAACGAAGCCCCATTCTGATTCTGTGAATTTCACTTCATTGTACTTTATAGACATGCAACTGACATAATTTCTGTATAAACAGAATTATTCAATTATTCCTGCAGCTAGTATACTCAGCTGGAATTTTATGCTATCTTTAGTAACCATGGCACCATGCTCTGGGAGTTTATCAATGTGTTTGCACTTTGTTCCATGCCTGCCCTATGAAATGTCAAGCACTTAGCTCTGTCTTTCTACTTCTATGTAGAATCTGCAGCTGTGTGACCTTTCATGGTTTTATTTTCTCTGTGTGGCAGCCATGCCTTTCTAGGAGTCTTTCTGTCAAAGGCTGAGACCATGCCATGTTCAGGAAAGATGCGAGTCATCAGAAGAGCTGCATGCCATCTTAAAGACAATGCTGGGCCAGGTTCATGCTGCACTATCCCACACACCTCCATGATAGGAAGCCTGGGTACCAATCCCTGTTTCAGAGTCTATTTATTTTACAGCATGGCTATTTAACATAAAATACAAGAGGCAACAGTGTACTTATTACAGAAAAGGCCAGTGGTATACTAGGAGCTCCATTTATACTGCAAGTCATGGGAAGTGAGTTTTCTACTCTGTTCAGCACTGATCAGTGTACCCTTGTTGCGAAGAAACCTAATGGCATACTGAGGTGCATTAATAGAAACATTGCCAGCAAATCGAGGGAAGTGATTATGCCCTTTTGTCAGGTGACTGGGCATGATGCATGGAAACTGGTGCGTCTGAGCCAGGCTTGCCCAATGGGAAAGAAGAAAGAGTTTAATTCACATAAAAGAAGCAGTTTAAGGAGTAGTTATGAGGCAGACAAACTTATGAATATCAACTGTCATTATGTCTCGTTGTTTATCAAGTCTAATTTCTGTTCCCTTCCAGAAGTACACAGCATGAGCAATCTGGTATTTTACGAAAGCTGTTACTATGTTAAATTAAATTAGCAAAAATACTGAAAATACCGTCTCCCCTATGATGTTGTAGTCTTAGAGATGTCATCGTGTCACCGAAGTAGTTCTTGACTGTGAAGAAACTGCTTCTGGATTGTATGTTGTGGATTCTTGAGTACCTTAGCAGTGTGTTTAGCTTGTTTAGGGACAAGTGACAGAAAGGCCCAGGTGATTCAAACATGAGTGCAAGAATCTCAGTTCAGTGATTAATACACTTGTCACTCCATAGGTTCACTGAAGAGATATCAACTCATGTCCCCTTACATTGGCAAAGGCATACATTTGGAACAGGTTACCCAGAGAGGTTGTGGACTCTCCATCCTTGGAGGTTTTTAAAAACTGGGTAGACAAAGTGTTGGCTGGGATGATCTAGTTGGGGATGGTCCTGCTTTGAGCAGTGGGTTGGACTAGATGGCTTCCTGAGGTCCCTTCCAACCCCCATATTCTATTATTCTATGGTACAATGGCTGAGATTCTTTGTGGTAAGGAGTGGTGGCAACATCAGCTCCCCAATATGTAATCTGCTACCGCTCCTTCAACTTTCAGGTTGTGATTATGGTTATTTTGGTTTTGCAGTGGATATAAACATATAGAATGTGAAAGCAAAACAGATGTTATAAAACAGCACCCTAAGGTGTATATAAATCCACAGGAAAGTAAATAAAAATTATTTGCTTGCCATCATCCTTAAAGTGGCTGACAGGTAACAGTGATTTCCCAGGAATCTCCTTAACTGGCTTAAACATAACACTTAACAGCAATTAAAAACATAAGCATGTGACCTGTTGTAGTTACAAAGCATCATGTTTATGACAATAACACAATCTCTCTTAAATAGCTCTTAAAATCCAATAAAAAGTGCAGACAACTTTTTAATCACTTCAAATGACGAGGCTAAGCTATATTAAGTGTACTAATTATTTTTGTTTCAGTATGGAGGTTTCTCTCCCCCCACAGCTAGATTCATAGTTGAAGTCCATGTAGCTCAGGATATGGTACTTTACAGTTTAGCAAATTAACCTTGCTCAAAAACTGAAGTAGAAGGTAATGCTGTAAACTGCATGCTCATATATATTTCTAATAAACAACTAGTTCTCTTTCAGAATCTCAATGTCTTTTTAGTTTATATCTTGGGAAGACTCAATGAATCACTGAACTATAAATTATTTTGTTTTTGCAAATTCTTAATAATTAAAAATACTGTTAGCAAATTGCTGAACCCAGTGCAATTCATCTCAGGTTTTGAGGAATGATGTAGAAATGTGTAGATATATTGTTTGCCCCATATACATGAAAACAGTTTTCTGAAACGCATATTTGGATGGTCAAGGTTAAGCACCCTACAACATTATAAAAGTATGAATTTGGGATCATTTTTAAATTTGTTTAGCCTTTCCATAAGGCCCAGGGCAAATTTGTATGGGGAAGTTAGAAACCTAAAGTAAGTGTGTATGTATATATCATGAATACTAAAACAATGCATTTCTGACGGACTTTCTCACTTTGCATCCATTTAAGTATCTAATCTCTTTATTATAACTAATACTTTTTCAGTGAATTAATACTGATTACGCTGAATTACTGAAATAGAACATCTTTGCAGAATTACTTGCTGCTTTGCCAGCATAACTTCTGGGGGAGCTGGAAACTGTTTCAAGCTATTTAGTAGTAATGAATGAGAAAGAGTAAGTATAAGCAACATTTTTCTTTAGAGGATGGTTTTACCAGCTTTACTGATATTGAGCTATAATGAAAGACATTAAAAGTGTTGACGCTACTTAAATAACATGACATTTTTCACTCTTTTTACTGTGTCCATTTTTATAGTCTTTGAACTTTAAAAGGTAATGAGTCTGAGAAATTCAGCTGTCCCATGATAATTGAGATGTAGATATATGTCTGTTTAGACTCATAATTCAGAGTGTCTAAGTAATGAGACAAAGAATAATAGTCCTTGTTTATAGATGGTAGAAAGAATGCGTAGTGGCTTATGTAACACATTTTCCAGTGACAGAAAAAAAAATCATATCTCCATTACATATGATCTTCTTGGCCTGAGCTGTAAAACCTTGTTATCAAGCACATTTGTTCAGTGACATTATAATAACAATCTCTATGATAAAGATTCCTAACTAAATGTGTTTTTTTTATAACTAAGATCTACAGTAGAGATTTACATTAAAAATATTTCTTGCTACTATACTAGTATTTTTTTTTTATCCACTACATTTTATCACCAGAAAATAGCAGTTCAGACAATATCCAACAGAAAAGCAAGCAGCATTTTTAAGCACAGAAGAAAAAGTGCAGCCAAGTGCTTCTGTAACTGATGGTAAGTAATGGCATCTGCCATTACAGCACTGTGACAAAGTAACAAGGACTGATGTTCCACTAACCCCTGGGACTTCCAAGACTGGTTCAGTTCCTGACATAAATTAGAGCTGCCCTAGCACTGCTGTAAGATTATCATGATGGTGGATAATGGCTCCCAAACTGGTTGTAACACCAGTAGTGAACTGCTTGAAACTGCAATGCTCCTGCCATGGTGTCTTCACTGGAGAAGTCTCTGATAAGCATTTTAACCCAATGCTGAGTTTCAAAAGCTGCAGTGCAGACCTAGGTATGCCAGTTCTACATCATTTGGGGGGTTTGTAATGGGACCATGGTAGAACAAAGAATGATATTGTACTCACAGGACAGCAAGTTCAGTGTCACATGGTAAGATTACTTATTTCCTTAGCTCAAAATGAACACTCTCTTCTATTTCAATACCTGAGTGTCTTCTTCCTCAGGATGTGGTGCTAGGTTTTGAAAAAGCTCACACATTAGGTGATTATAATTTAACTCACCTGTTTTGCATGAAGTCCCATTGAAATGCTTATTCTAATGCTCTGTCTGTAATGAGAATGTCAACTATTCTCACTGCACTGCACAGGGATACCTTTTAATTTTTCCATGGCTCTTAATAGTTCCAGGTTCTGACAGCATACTACACAGCAATCCATTATAGGCCCTGTGATTGTTTATAGTGGTAAATTGATTGCAGTCTCCTAGGCCCATCTCATCTACATGTTACATGCATTATGCAATTACCTGGTTAATTGAGCAATTCATATTATAGACAAGCTACACATGCAAATTAAGTATCAGGCCATAAAAATGTTCATCCAGCTATAAAGTTAGAGCTGGAAAATAGGTATTAATGTTATAGTTGGTTTCTATCCACCTTTAATTCACATTTGTAGCATAGCTATGACCCCACGGCTGGGAGCCCTGTCAACTGATGGGCCTCCCAGCTGCAGGGGTGCACCATGCACTTCAGCAGTGGTCACCACAGAGCCTCTTGGAATGAAACTGGGAGTGGGCTGAGCATGGGTGTGCATGTGCATGCACTCTCCCCACCAGCCCAGCAGGTCAGTCCATGGGGGAGGGAAGAAGTGGGGGCCAGATCGAGGCCCCTGTGGTGAGAGACAGAGTGCACAGAGGCAAGAGCAGCGGTAAGGTGAGTGGGGCCCTGGGCAGGTGGTGGGAGGATTGAGCCTGGGCAGCTTGCCCAGGGGGGAGGGGGAGGGGCTCCCACCACTGTGCACACCCTGGTGAAGGCCCCAGGGGCATTTGCCCCCCTTTCAGTGTGGGGCAGAGGTAGCTGTCATTGCAAGCTTTGCACCCTGAGCCCCACTGCATCTGGCTCGGGAGTGGCCCAATGCCATGGGCATCCAGCTGCTGGGCAGGCAGGGGACAAGGCTCAGAACAAGTGGCTGGTCACACATAGCACCAAGCTGCTCCTAGGCCAGCTGCAGTGGGGCTCAGGGTGGAAATCCCAGCTCACAATGGTAACTGCCTCTGAAAGGCAGACCCCTGAAAATTTGCTGTAGCCTCCCCTCCCAGCACCACTGACACCCAGCCCCCCCACAAGGAAGAGCCCGACACAGCCTCCCAGCCGCAGTCTGTCCTCCCCTCCATGCAGATTCCAGGCACACAGCCCTCGTGCCCTTGGGGGGAGGGGGAAGGGAAAGGCAGCTCTGGGCTCTTCCTGGTGGGGGCCTGGGCCACATTATGCTTGGGCTGAGCAGTAGCACCAGGAGGGGGATGCAGATCTGACCGGCATGCAGAGCTGGGGGCACACACCCCCTGTGCCCTCCTGGGCTGCATGCCTTCCTCAGCATTCTGTACCCCCCCTTTCCCAAGGTTAGCTCGTGGGTCTATCCATGCTGACCCTAGCTGTGCAGGGCCTGCTCCTGCTTCTGCCTCAGCCCCACTCCCTCTCTCACTGCCATGGTGCAAAAGCAGGCATAAAGACATAAAGAGCTAAAGCACATTAACATGTATGTGGATTGTTAAGGCGCATTAATGCTGTCTGGGCTGACTTGGGACTAACTTTAGTACCACGTCAGTCTGCGCACAGGATATTAATATGCTTTAATACATGCACATGTAGATGCAAGCCTAAATCGCCTTAATGCACATTAAGTTAACACGCATTAAATTTAGGTGCACTGAAATGCATGTGTAGACACACCCATAGTTAGTGAAATCATGGTTCCCATGGAATCCATTCAAGACTTTCACCAGTCTTCCATTTTTTGTGCATGTGCAATGGAAAATTGCATGATAGAATATTACATCAAATGGAACTTGTCATCTGTTTCTATGGGATAAGGGTAGAATGGAAGACCTATCTGTGATTGAGCATGGGATTCTAGTTTTCACATTGTGGTTGTGACAAAGGGGAGAAGCAACAATGTAAGAATTCAAAAAATAAAAAGCATGCTTTGACACGGTTTCAAACAAACAAACAAACAAGACACTTTTTAAAGACAAATCCTTTGTCTGATGGGGAAGTGAACAAATGATTATGCAGTCTAGGTTTTCTTAATTCATCAGTTTCATACTTGGTAGGGTTGGAAGGGACCTAAGCAGTTCATCAAGTCCAACCCCCTGCCATGGGCAGGAAAGGATGCTGGGGCAAATGACCTCAGCTACGTGATTGTCTAGCTTTCTTTTGAAGACCTCCAGGGTAGGAGTGAGCACCACTTCCCCTGGAAGTTGGTTCCAGCTCCTGGCTGCCCTGATGGTAAAGTAGTGCCTCCTGATATCTAGCCTGAATCTATTCTCAGTCAATGTATGGCTGTTAGTCTTGTTATCCTGGTAGTGCTTGAGGGAACAAGAACTCTCCCATTGCCTGCTGGTCCCCCTTGGCAAGTTTATAGATGGCCATGAAGACCCCCTCTCAGCCTTCTCTTGTGGAGGCTGAACAGGTTCAGTTCCCTTAGCCTCTCCTTGTAGGGCCTGCCCCGCTGACCCCTGATCATGTGAGTGGCCCTCCTCTGGACCCTCTCCATGTTGTCCACATCCCTCCTGAAGTGCGGCGCCCAGAACTGGATGCAGTACTCCACTGGATGCAGCCTGCCCAGCGTTGCATAGAGGGGGAGGATCACCTCCTTGAATCTGCTTGTGATGCATCTATGGATGCATGACAAGGTATGGTTGACCTTCCTGACTGCCTCCCCACATTGACACCCATGTTCATCTTGGAATCAATAGTGACTCCAAGATCCTTTTCTGCCTCTGTGCTGACAAGAAGGGAGTTCCCCAGCCTGTAGGTATGCTATCACATGCAGTCTCCCAAATTATTTTGCTGACTATGCGGGTAAGATTTTAGTCATGGAAGATATTTTTATCTTATCACATCATATTATGTACCATATCATATATCATGTATCATATATCATGTTTAGTATCGTTATACAATGGTCCTGTGAAGGAATGTATGGAAAAGAATTTGCTTTATGGCTTTAGCCTCTATAGTTGGAGACATTCTAGGGACAGACATGTTTTATTTATTTATTTATCTATATATGTATTCCCCCAGGAAATATGTATTGTGTGAGCTGAGTTTTGGTTTTGGTTTGGTTTTTTCCTTTTTCATTTCCTTTTCCTTTTCTAGGAAACAAGTCACAGTCAGGGCAGCTAGAATCTGGAACCAGCTTCCAAGGGAAGTGAGGCTGGTTCCTACCTTGGGGGTTTTTAAGAGGAGGCTTGATAATTACCTAGCTGGGGTCATATGAGCCCAGTATTCTCTCCTGCCCAGGGCAGAGGGTCAGACTTGATGATCTACTTAGGTGCCTTCTGACCCTACATCTATGAATCTATGAAAGTATTCTCTGACCTGAGCTTTCTGGCAGAGAGGAATGATTGCATGGTGTTTGTGATCACCTCTGTTCCAGGACTGGTATACATGTCACTAAGGGCTTTGTTACATATTAACATTACATTTAGGACATACTGATTTTAATTGGTGTTAAAATTAGCACATGCTTTGAACAGTTGCACATTAGGGATTAATGCCCACTGTAACATGCACTATTATGACCTGTCCTTAGAGGGCTGGTGAGCAGGGGCATGGTAGAAGCCAAGCTGGCTCTGTGCCTACTCAGCCTGCCTGCTCTCAGGGGCAGGGGAAGTAGCCCAAATTGTGGACAAGTGGGATTTTGCAGGGTCCAGTTGGACCACCCAGACTCTCCCTGCCTTGCCTGGGTCCCCACTTCCCTTGCCACCCAGATCCAACCCACCACTTCCCCCTCCCTCCCCATTGGCTCAAATGGAGCCTGCCACTGACACCTGACCCCCTTCCCCTGTGGCTCCGTCTCTGCTCTTTGTGGCTCCCCTGTCCCCTTGCCCACCACATTGCCCAGGTAATCTGCACTGTCATCACTGTCCTCATGTAACCCCCCTGCCTGGCCACCATCACTGCCACCACTGTTGCTGCTGAGTAATTACTGCTTTCCAGCCTGGGCTCAGCCCAAAGACTGGTGACTGGTGGGTTCCCCTTCCCTGATCACTCTGCTAGAGTAGTGCTGAGAGCTGCAGGCAAGCTGGGAGATGCCAGAGTGACCAGGTCATGAAAGCCTTAGACACAGGTGTAGCAGTGGATGTAGTCTTTCTGGACTTTAGGAAGGCCTTTGACACTGTCTCTCACCCCATTCTCATTAAAAAAATGTGGCATCAACACCTACGCAGTTAAATGGGTCATTAGTTTGGTAGAGAGCCACACCCAGAAAGTGGTAGTGGATGGGTTATTTTCAACCTGGAGGAATGTGGGCAGAGGGATTCTGCAGGGCTTGGTCCTGGAGCCCGCACTGTTCAACACCTTCATCAGTGACTTGGACAAGGGTGTAAAAAGCGCCCTGTTCTAATTCGGAGATGACACTAAGATGTGGGGAGAAGTGGGCATGCCAGAAGGGAGGAATAGGCTGCAGTCAGACCTAGACAGGTTACAGGGGTGGGAAAATGAGAATAGGATGGGGTTCAACACTGACAAGTGCAAGGTACTGCACCTGAGGAGGAAGAACCAGCAGCATACGTACAGGCTGGGGAACTCCCTTTTCATCAATGCAGAAGCAGAAAAGGATCTTGGAGCCATCATTGATGCCAAAATGAACATGGGCCGACAGTGTGGGGAAGCTGTCAGGAAGGCCATCCATACCTTTTCATGCATCCATAGATACATCTCAAGCAGGTCCAAGGAGGTGATCCTCCCCCTCTGTGCGACACTGGTCAGACCCCAGTTGGAGTATTTAATCCAGTTATGGGTGCCAAACTTCAGGAGGGATGTGGCCAGCATCGAGAGGGTCCAGAGGAGGGTACTGGCATGATCAGGGGGCAGCAGGGTAGGCCCTACGAGGAGAGGCTATGGGACCTGAACCTGTTCAGCCTCCACAAGAGAAGGCTGAGGGGGGATCTAGTGGCCATTTATAAACTGGTCTGGGGGGACCAACATGCATTGGGAGGGTCCCTTTTCCCCTGAGCACCACCAGGAGTGACCAGGAATAACGGTCACAAGCTGGCAGAGGGTAGATTTAGGCTAGATATTAGGAGGTGCTACTTCATGATCAGGGCAGCTAGAGTCTGGAACCAACTTCCAAGAGAAGTGGTGCTGGCTCCTACCCTCGGGGTCTTTAAAAGGAGGCTGGATGAACACCTTGCCAGGGTCGTTTGACCCCAGTACTCTTTCCTGCCATGGCAGGGGGTTGGACTTGATGATCTGCTCAGGTCCCTTCCGACCCTACCAACTATGAAACTATGGAATAGGGTGTTGAGTGTGGATCTGGGCTGTGCGGGGAGGGGGTGGGGAAAAGCAGCCTGATTCACCTTGCTCTGTGTACTGGGCCCACCATGCCACCTGCTTCCTTCCTCTTTCCCACAAGACTGGACTAGACCCACAGTGCCATGCCACTGACACCCCTTTGCGCCAGCCCAGATTGGGCCAGCTCTCCACCTCCTCCAGTCTGGATTGGTTCTGCCTGCCCTGCAACCCAAATGCCCACTCACTGCCCCCCCATCAGCTCCAAGCTTACTTGCAGCTCCCAGTGGAGCGAGCAAAGAAGGGGAACCTGCCCACCACTGCCATCTGGGCTGGTGGGCCTGCTCCTCCAGGACAGCACTGGCAGAGCAGGTGAGTTGGGGGACATGGAGGGCAGGGGTGAGCCATGAAGGCTGGAGGGTGGAGGAACTCTAGGGTGGGAGGGGGCAAAGAGAGAGTCCCAAGGGGTTGGGGGAGAAAGGAGGATCCCCAGGGGCAGAAAGAGCCCACAATGGGAGGGAAGGGGGGGAATTCTTACCTTTAAATTGTGTCAGTGTAGCGAAAGATTGAGTGGCTGGTTGCAGTGCTTCCTGGGATACTGGAGGACCACTCCCAACTGGTTTTGTACCTGTGAAGCAGTCAGGTGTGACTGCAACACAAACTGCCCAAACCAGTTAGAGAAGAGAATTAACCATTCAGAGGGTCCTTAGAACATGTCTCCATGACCTAATGTGTGGAAACTTGTTTTAAGGGCCCTTAACATGTATTCAAGTTAATGTATAATAGCATCGTAGAGCAAGTTAGATTTACAGTATGACCAGCATGCCTAGCTTCTAGGACTGAGCACTTTGGTTTATAAAACATAATGGAAGTTTTCAGAGCAAGTGTAAATTCCCTCAGACACATCTTTTGTTATAAAAACAGCTTTTGGTTACAATGTATTTTTCCATTCTTCCTGTTCTATGCTTGATAGGCAGCAAAAATATCAAAGTGAGATGAGAAACATTCTTCAATCAGAAAACATAGCAGTGGTGGAAATCCTATAGGAGATATCCCTTTCCAATCTAAAGATCAAGAAGTTTGGAGTATTTTTTTTAATGGATTTGAACTAGTCGGAAGGGTCAAAGTGGCCTAAGGATATACGAGCAACTCTACATCTAGGAACCTGTTAGGGTCACATCCTCACTAGTATTCTTCCACCCGCCTCCATATACTTTAACACTATTTTTCTTTCCTCTACAGATATATTCTTACCAATTCACTAGTACTAAATGGTACCTTCCTTTTGGATCTGTGGATAGTGCTCCCTTTTCTCACATGCAGTGTAATAAGAAATAAAATTTCCACCATGTTTTTGAAAGGTCTTCCTTGAAAAAAGAGCTTTTCTTGAAAATACTGGTAAGTAGCAGTAAATAACTGAATATCAGCAGCTATAGAGCCTATCATGCTTGTTTTGCTGCTCCCTGTCAGGCACGTGAAGCCCAACTTTTGGTCCCTACATCCATGCAGCAATGGCATAAACTGCAATTACCACATTTCTTCACTTATTATATGCACCTAATTTCACTTAATTTATTATGTACATCCAGCAGCAGACTTCTGAAAAACGGTTTGTGCTATATGCAAGAAAACATGGTATTTATTTCTTTAAATGTCACCCAAAACAACAAGATTATAAAATTCTCCTTATGCTGATACACTCTCCCCTTGAAAGAAAAAAAAAAAGAGATGAAAAAAATATCAGTTGTATTTTACCCTTGCCAAAATCATTACATCTTCAGTCATCCTGCTGGTCTTGTCTCTGATTTACCTCATATCACCCTTCACTATCACAATCTTGCATAATGTGGAGCAAATTCAGTTCCTTTGATTAAATGCCAACAAATCAGCAGGATGACAAACTGTGAAAGTGGTAGTTAACTAACTTTTAATCCCTTAAATAGCCACGTGTCTCAGCAGAAATGGCAGCAGATTTTAGGAGATTATACTGTGTTTGAGAGAAAAATCAAATTTATAGAACAAGCCCTAATAGGCTTCTAACTATGACATTATCTAATTAATAAGTAACTGAACTTGGGTCAAAAATAAACCCCCAAAGTTTTTAAAATATTTTTTTCAAAGGACTTTCATGGTTTTCTACCTTCAGTAGATACTATTAGCTAATGGCAAATGTAGTCCTTGTGATTAGCAGGGATCAGGGTATTCCGTTTGCTGTGGAAAAACACAGATTTTCTCCTTTAAAGGGGAAAAATCCAACAGGATTCCCCTTTGTAGGCTGGCAGAGTTTCAGCCTGCAGGGGGCTGCTTAGGGCTGGGAGATGTGGAGTGCAGGGGGCGCCATGTGCATGTGTGTGCACACATATTCATGTGACAGTCAGGCAGTGTGGTGGAGAGCTGTTCTTGCAGCTTCCTCCAGGTAAGTCTGTGGGGACACAGGTGGGGCACGGGCCACATGTTGTGGGGGAAGGGGCAGGAAGGGAACAGGCAGTAAATCGTGGTGGCTGGGGGGACATGTTCCCCCAGATTTCAGTGTCTGTGTGGGAAGGAGGAGTGCAGCTGGGCTGGACCAGCTCCGAGCAGGTGCCACCTCAACAGCCCAGCAGACAGGACCCAGCATGGGAGGAATGCCATGGCCAATGCATTGCCTGTGCCTACACCCCGCTCCCCATCCTCTTCCTTATACACCAGGGGCCTGGGGTTGTGGGGGCACCAGCAGAGCTGGGGAGCTGTGGATCAGGAGTGAGGTTCACAGGCAGGTCCAGAGGGTGTTGGGTCAGGAGTGAGAGACAACAGCAAGGCTTGGGGAGCTGTGGCTTGGGAGTGAGGGGCAACAGCATAAGCAGGGATGGGGCACCAGCATATCAGGGCTACTCAGTGCCACAAAGCAGTGAGTTTGGGGGGACAGCTGTAGCTGGACCTGCATCTTGGTGAGCATAGGAGGCAGGAGGAGCTATTGTTTTCCATTATATAAGAAACCAAAATAAAATGCCAAAATATATATGTAGTTAGAATGTATTTTATCATAATGATTGAGGCACTGGTAAGCTTCCAATTATATATCAATAAAACATGTTCAACTGATACCTATATATATATATATATATGTATATATAGTGCATTTCATTTTACTTGAGGAAAAACACTTATTTTGGGGTTTTTAAGCAGAGAATTTGAGATTTTTTTTTTATCAGATAATTTGTGTTTTTTACACAAAGAAAACCAGGATTCCTGGTGATTAGTATCCAGTCACCTGGGAGGGGGAGAATGTGGGGGGCAGTGGGGAAAGCTGTATACATCCTGCATTCTGACAAAACATCACTGAGTGCTCTTAGCTTGAGCTCCTGAATGATGGATTCTTGACATTATTGCTTTTCTTCCAAATGGCTGGACTTTGAACAAGCTATTGGATATTCAGGTCTAGTTTCTAAATACTATAGCTTTTGAGCTTCTTCCATTTTTAAGCTAGCCAGAGCAATGCCTGGATAATGTTGGGTTTTTATTGCTTTCTCCAGGGGCTCCTGCCTGTAGATAGAGAAGTAATTTGCTTGACATACCTAGTTTATTCAGGTGGCTGATGTTAGTTTTCATTAATTAAATCTTCACTACATTTTGCAGCATTAAAGGAAGCAATCAAGGTAGAACTGTATTAGCACTGTTCAGCTCTGAGTCAAAAGATTTTTGGAAAATTAGTATTTTCCAAATAGTACTCTTAATTTCCAGTAAGAGTAAACCCACTCTTCCAAAAAGGAAAAAGTTACAGTTTGTACCTTCACACTTCCAAGTGTTTATGGGAATGTGGAAAAGAAAAAGTCAACACAGGGGTAAGAAAAGCAAACAGGAAAGAGGACAAAAAAGAAATGCAGGTCATCAAGTGCAGGAGAAAGAGATAGTGCTTAAGATGAGAAGGAGTTGAGGACTAGGTATGCAGAATTCAGGAGGCAGACACGCTATGCTTCATTTATGTTCCACACAACACGATATTGCATTGTCACCACTAGCAGATGGCCATGTATTAAACATATAGAGCATTTTTAATGCTTATTGCAATTTTACCATCGCAATAAGCAAAAAAGAAAGAGGATACTGTTTTCAAAAGCATCTAAGTCCCCTTTTCAAAAGTAATGTAGGCTCAGAATTTTAAAGTTAATGAAACAGCTTAAAATGAAGTTGAGTGACTGGTAGGATTTTCAATAGACCCTAAATTCCAAGTACCATTGAAATCAATGTGGGCTGGGTATGTAAGCACTTTTGAAAAAAAAAGTAGGTCTTTGGCTCTTAATTCATGTAGATACTTTTTAAAAAATTTGAAAATAAGCAATTAGGTGAATGGTGACTGTTCTGAAAGGTTTTATTTGTTTGTTTGTTTGTTTTTCCAGGATTTACATAATAAGGATATTTGGGGATCCTTTTGTCCCCGACTTAAGATTTATGAATAAACTAGATAAAGTTGATAAGAGCTTGCATATGAGGGATATATATGTATGTATTTATTCATTTATTTTCATACATATTTGTATTTATTTATATTTATTTTAGTGTGCTTGGCATTGGCTACTGCTGAAGTTACTGAAAGCTTTTGGAAATCCCACGCTTGAGGCTGAGGCAGGGGGTGAGATTCCAGATCAGCACCAGCATTATGTAAAACAAAGCAAGCTGAATGTTAATGTACAATTACAGGGTTTATATTATTACAGCCTATAATTTGTAGGAAGGAAATAAAAAGGTTAATAGAGTGCAACAGGCAGCAGCCAGTGCAACTCAATCAGATCTTTTGTGCGAAAAAGGATTAGTCAAACAGCTGAATTAAAATAAAAAACCCACTGCATTATAGAAAATGGGAATAGAAGAAGGGGAAGAAGGAGAGAGGCTGAAATCAGACATCAGAAAGCTTCCTAGTGGAAGGAAATAGCTAATCTCAGTGTGAAAAGACTGTGACCTATAATCAGTGGGGTTAGTCTCTGACTAATTCAAGAAGAAATTAGTGACTTGAAATACAAAAGACATTGCCAAAGAAAGAAATGGAAAGAATAATTTGAATCTGTTAAAGATATAACTAGATACTGTCTTACAGATGGACGGAAGTGCAGACAATAACTAGGGATATGTCTTTCTGGATTAAGATATTTTTTGTGCAACATACAAACATATATTTATTTTTAAGAAAGTTAAAAAAAAGGCTAAGGCAAATTAAGTGCATATATCATGGATGATATGGCCTTCTGTATCTACTTGTAACCTCCTATGTTTTTGAACATTATTGGTGAAGTCCCAGTGCCAGTGCAGTCCATGATAAAACTCCCATTAACTTTACAGGGGCCAAGCTTTTGGCTTGCCATTCTGAGGAAATGAATTACTGTGTAGTAGAATTACTGTGTAGTACTGGCACACAGTATACCACAGGCCTGATATCAGATCCACTAAAGTCAGTGGAGTGAATCTCTTATTGACTTCACTGGGATTCAGATTGGACACGAAATGAAGTCACAAAGGACTGTTAGAAATATTATTAAAAATGCATTATCAATAGCAGACTTAGAAAAAAACACAGCTGCTAGCCCTCCTTGTCTCCTTAATGGGAGAGGGAAGGGGGGGTTGGAAATTGAAGGGAAAACTACCAAAGGCTCTTTGTATTAAGT
>NW_017728943.1:43344177-43372999 GCF_001723895.1 Crocodylus porosus
GATTACTATATTTACTAGAATACAAGACAGGGTTTTCCCCCCAGATTGGCTGTGGGGAAGGGGTCTTATAATTGCATAGAAAGAAATCTCCCTACATACATTGTCTATCATTAAACTGCTGTCAAAAGCAGCATGTGCTCAACAATGGAAACCAACTATCAGCTTGATTAAATGCAGCCAACACTACTGAGCATGACTATAAAACGCACGGCCTACAAGGGGCAAACATGGTAATGGGAGCCTACCACAAGGATAGGTTAGTGTAGCCCATCTGAACAAGACATATGGTAGTGTCCATTAAGGTGATTCTTAAATGTCTGGGAAACATCATGAAATGGGGCCTCAAACAGTTCACCCAAAATCTCTCTGTCGCCTCCTCACAACTAAGCATTGCTGAGTTGTGGGGTCACCAGGGCCTGAAACGCTGTTGACTCTGCTGGGGCCTAGTCCAATGAACTATGCAATAAATCATGAGCTTTTTGCTTTGGACTAATATTGTGCATAGTTAGTACTACAGATAAGTCAGTGCAAAAGTGCTGCTCAAAAGTGTGTTCATGGAATATCTGTGCTAAAACTTGCAACTGGTAACAAAAAAAAAAAAAAAAGGAAACATGCATCAGTTCTAGATGAACTAAGTGCATGGGTATCATCTGCAAATTGCTACAGCCATGTTTAATGTCAAGACTATTGTTTTTAAACTTGCTCCTTGCTTCCATGTGCTCAGGGAGAGCAGGGCCTCACAGTAAAGAGGGGGAAGTGGCTTCCAGGGGAAAAGGTTGTTGGGGAAGCAGAGACCCAAAGGGCTACCTGACTTCCCCCTCACCTTCCTCTCCCTCCCACCCACGAAATCCTTCCTGTGGCAGTGGGAGGGGGCAAATTCAAGGCAAACCTCCAATAATTAGAATCTATACCTGGAAAATAGTAGTAATATATACATTTTCTATATATATAATCCAATTATTGTGGGGTCATCTTATAATCAGGGTTGTCATCTATTCAGGAAAATACAATAATACACTTCATAGAGATAAAGCTATATTAGTTCATCTAGTTTGACCTCATGTATATCATAGGTCATTAAATTTTACCAAGGTTTTCCCAAATTGAATTCAGTACCTTGCGCTTATGTATAGATCTGTGGTGTAAACCGCAGCCCTCAGAGCTGGGTCATCTGCATTACAGCCTCAACTTAGGGTGGGGTGGGATGGGGATCTTGTTCCATGGTAGCAGCCATGTGCCTTGGTGAGTGCCATGATGCTGGACCACAGTAGCACTGGAGAAATTAGACTGGCACTATGCCTTGTTTTCATGCTGGCAGCTAAGTGACAGTGATGCCAGGATTCTTCCAGGTCCCAGAGCAGCTGTCATGGGCCAAAGCATATCTTCTTTGGTTGCATCAAGTCTTGAACTGAAGACCTCAAGAGAGGGAGAATTTACCATTTCCCTTGGTAGTTTGTTTCAATGATTAATTGTTTTCACTACTAAAATGACTAATGGCTAATTTGAATTTTCTGGCTTCAGCTGCCAGTCATTACTTTGTGTTACACCTTTACCTGCTCCATTCAAGTTCCCTTCCTGGGCCTTTGTCAGTTAGTGCGTGACATGATTCATATACATTCCAGATCATGCAGCTGTGAGTTGTATCAGTAACTCTAAAATAAGCAATGGTGCTTCTGGTGTAGAGCAATACCCTTTCCTCTTTAACTGCTTTATCCTTCCAAAACAGGTTGCGATCCATGATTATTAACATTCTTCTTCTGGGAATTGTCCCACCAGGTTTCAGCAATGCCAGTTTATATAAAATTTCTTCTCCTCGATGAGAATTTCCTATTCCTTTTCCTTTTTACCCAGACTCCTACCTTTGATATGTAAACAAGTGAAAATATTTCTTCTACTACTACTTCAAATACACTACTTCAATTTCTTTTTAACCCAGTGAGTCTGAGTTTGTACCACATCTATTTTCTTAATATCCACTTGCCTTGTTAGTATAACACAGTCCTGACTACTACAGCTAGCTTCCAGCTGTGAAGATGAACTCCCTTACCTATCGCATGCAGGCCACCTGTTTATACAGTCCCCATTCCCTGTGAATCATAGAAAGTTAGGGTTGGAGGGGGCCTCAGGAGGTCATCTAATCCAACCTCCTGCTTAAAGCAGGACCATCCCCAACTAGACCATCCCAGCGAAGACTGTCCAGCCTGTTCTTAAAAACCTCCAAGGAAGATGTGGCCCAAAGCTGCCCAGTAGCTGTTCAGCCAAATTCCACTGGTTTCTTCATTTGGCCTTCTCTCTCATAGGTTTTGAACTTTCTTTAAAAATATTACTGAGATTTCTTTCTCCACTTGCCTCCTAAAGTTCCTGATATTTTCTTATACTTTGTATAGCTCTGTGTAATACCAAGTCATTCATTTAATGATGTGCTATCACCAATGGCAATTTGCAAGAAGACTTGATACTCCTATTGGATCTTGGGGCTACTTCCTACATATTAACTTTGAATAGATGGCACACCACCCTTTTGCCTTTGTGTCCCTTACTGAATTATCTGTCTCTTCTTGGTATGACTTCCCTAGAGATGATTATTTGCCTTCTGAAAACAATTAAAGAGCTCTGACGTGGTACCTGCTTGCATCATATCATGGGGATAGCTATCGGGTATGTCTCTTATAGCTTTCTGCTCAATTCCTTTTGAGACAGGTTTCTTGGTGGTTGCCTTGCCAAGTATCTTAGAACAACACTTCTTGCCACATTGAGTGCCTCCTGGCTTTCTCTCCCCTCTTGTCTCTTCTTCCAAGTTATCATATTCTCAAGTGTTTGAGGACTGGATCTTGATTGTTCTTCAGGTAAAAATTTGGGAAACATACGCAGACTCAGTGTCTGTCACTGCAGAAACACATGAATAATTCTAAGTGAAAAACAGACCTGAGGATTTTTCAGTCTGCTCACAAGCTGAAAGAGAAGTGTTTTAAATAAATAATTGGTTCAGAGTCAATCAGTTCAGCTCTACTTTTTAACCAAATGTGTGTCTCCAAAATAAAGTTAGGCTCTGTGGGAAACAAAGGAACAATACATCAATCCTCCATATGAGTTTTCAAATCAAAGGAGAAGAAAGTTTAAAAATAAGTCAGTAAAACAAAATATTATTGTGTGTATAGCAGTGAGTGAAAGAATGAGTACAAGACATAAGAGAAGTTCAGTGGCATACGATTAAAATTTACTGTGCATGTTATCAAAGTAGTGGGATCAGTAGAAGCCTGAAATACAATAATTTAAACTGGCATTATTGTTTCATTAATACAGGGCACGTCTACACATGCGCTTTAATGCACAATAAACTATTTTGCTGTACATTAAAGCATCACATAAAAACCATGACATTATGCTATTGTACAGTTGAATAGTTTATTGTGCATTAAATATCACTAAAAAGCATGCAAATGTGCTACTGCGCATTAGCACAGCCTAATGCATATTAATTTAGTATGTCACATTGGAGGTACTAAATTTAATGTACATTAGAAAAGGCTCATTAATGAACATATAGACTGCACCTTTCAGGAGTAGCTGAAATAGACAGTGGAAGAGACTCCTAGCATAGAGGAATCCTTTGTGGGAGAGGAGGCATAAAGTCCCTGTGCTGGCTGATATTGTCCCACTTTATGGCCCACTACATACAGAAGGCATGTCTAGGGGGAAAAGAGAGATGCTTGAAATATCTCTGTACTGTGGCAATCCCTGGTAGCTGAGATGGTCCTAAGACTGTTTTAACTTAGACAGAGGCCCTACAGCCAGGTTCCCATAGTGATGGCCAGGCTGTCTGCTAGTGCTTGCTATTTTCAGAATAGGAGTGGGGGAAGGCAGAGGAGGGATCTTGTTCTTTGGGCTTTTCAGCTGCTGCTGAAGGGTGAACTGAGCGAATTAGAGCACCCCTCAACCTCAGAGGGGTTCCAATATACCCACTCTACCCTCCAGGGTGGGCTGAAATGCCCCCAGACTGAACTCCCTCTGCTGCCTTTCCCCCTTCCATTCTGAAAACAGTGACAAGCTGGGAGTACCCAGACACAAGTTACAGAAGATGTTACATTTTGAAACATCTTTATCTGATACCTCATGCAATGACAGTCAGATTTTCACTGGATCAGACATTTTTTAATCTGTCTGCGGCCATGTAGTTGTTTGGTCACAGATATAAACTGCTTTCTGTGGCCAGATTGAGTGAAAATTGTCACTTCTACCTACACGCTAAATGTCATAGAATCATAGAACAGTAGCTGCAAGGGAGCCAAGGAGGCCATCTAATCTAAAAACCTGCTTGTGACATCCTGGACAAGTGTTTGTCTTGTCCATTCTTAAAAATTCAGGAACAACCTTCACATACACCTCTTCTTCCTCATTCCTCTTTAGCACTATATGCCTTAGAGACCCTTGACTGCTTCCACTATCTTCAACCACTCCCATCTGTTGTCTACCTTTGTCTTCCAGTCATCCATAATTTAATTTCTCTAACTCTGACATCACCTAGTTATCTTTGCCTTGGTTGTCCAAGCAGCTTTCTCTTTTCTGGTACCCCAAGGAGCATTTTCTTTGGTGTTCTGATCACTTCCATTCTTTTCATTTGGTCTGTCATTATAGTCATTATGCTCAGATTTCCTGTATTAGGTTTAGGTTTCTACAATTGATAAAACTCATTATTAGTTCTTATAAGCCATTTTTATGTTATGGGATCATACTGTGTACCAAAGATTTTCTGTAAAATCTTTCTTTCAAAACAATCTAGTAGTTTGAGAAAAAAGGCAGGATTGTGAGAGAAGGCAGGATTGACTGCCACGGGTTATATATGGCCTGATTATGGTTTTCAAGACTTGAAGTGTAGTTTTCCTTTGGATGAGCTTAGATGACAAAAGCTCATACACTGCAAAGTAGGCTCTATTTTCTGCTTCCACTCCTCTTCCTTTAATTTCTTCCTTTATATTACCGATATTCTTTGTCGCATACAATTATCAGGTATAAATCCCAAAATATCAAAAACACCCTTTAACTTGCCACAGGTAAAGAAGGGAGATGAGGGCACTGTCAATGTCCTGCCATTGTAAGGACACCACATAGTTGGTTAAAACAGGCAAGCCTCCTTTCCCTCCCCATCAAAAACAAAAACAAACCCCACACTCTCAGCCTATGTGACTCAGGAATAAAAGTCCTTCCTGATCCTAAATGTGGCAAAGCACACCAACTTAAAATCCACAGTCAACACTGTACCAACAGTCAGTGCTTACAAGGAAGGTGGGGAGAAATGAGGAAGTTGAAAAACTTCCATAGCAACACGAGGGGAAAAATTAATTCCTGGTCCCAAGTGGTGACCAACAAAGCACAGAAACATGCATGGGCAACTGGTGCCTCCCAAGTCTGGGAGGGGACCAGTGGAACATGGCTGGGGGGGTGGTCCCCAGCCAGCAACTGAGGGTGGTCCCACAGTGGCAAACTTCTGCTGCCAACATCTTTCCAGTGTAGCCAATTTCAGGAGGGCCATGAGCACTATCTGTGCCCCCCATCAGCCAGACCACCTGTTCTCACAGGGGGCACCAGTGCTTGGGGGGGGGCACATGCCCCCCACGTGTTGCCTATGGAAGCATGGGATAACCAGATACCCTCCACTTTGAAGTGTAATCTGGGAGCCATAAACACAATTCCACACATCATTCATCCCAAACTGAGATCCAAAACTCCTTTTCCTATCATTGTACCCCCTCCATAAATGTATCCTGGGTACTTCAATCTTTTTCATAACTAAGGTGGTTGTGAAATTCTGCTTTGTTTTCCTGCTGCTGAGCATGGCCTACCTGCTCTGGGCTTCAGAGCTCTTCTCATGGTCTCTGGGTGATGTGTATGTGTGAATCTCCTGGGCTCCTGACTTGTTGCTTTTCATAGCATATTCCAGGTGTTGCTACCTCTAAATCATCCCTGATCAGGACTTATCCAACTGCTTCTTGAAAACTCTCAACCAAGGAGATTCCACAGTTTCCCTAGACAGTTTATTCCACTGCCTCTTTGTTCTCAGTGAAGACGTTTTTCTTGATAGCCAATTTAAACCTATTTTTCTGCAACTTCAAGCCATCACCATGTGTCCTACCCTCCACAGTGAGGCCCTGGTTCATTTGCACCATGCTTTGATTCCTGGTCCACCCAAAGTTTAAAATCAAATGCCTGGAAGTGGCAGCAGCATTTTTAGTCAGGCAGTACTGAGGGAGTCCATAGACTTTGTGGCTCATTATAATCTGCCTGATCCCTTCTAAACTATTCATTCCACAGGTGTTTCATAATTTCATACTTGTTAGGGGCTGGAAGGGACCTTACAGATCATCGGGTTTAGCCCCCCACAGTTGGGCAGGAAAAACTGCTGGGATCAGATGACCCCAACAAGATGGTCATCAAAACACTTTTTGAATATCACTAGGGTGGATGACAGTACCACCTCTGGGGAGACCCTGTTCCAAAACCTTGGTAATAAACTTGTAAAGTTTTTCCTGATGTCTAGCCTGAAGCGATCCTCAATCAGCTTGTGCCCATTATTTCTTGTCCTCCTTTGCAGGGCTTGGTGAACAGATGCTCCCTGAGCCCCCGGTATATGGCCTTGATATACTTGTAGGCTGCCACCAAGTCTCCTCTGAGTCTTCTATTCTCCGGGCTGAACAGTCCCAAGTCTTTCAGCCTCTCCTCATATGACCTGGTCTCTAGGCCTCTAATCATGTGCATGGCCCTCCTGTGGACTCTCTTGAGCTTTTCCACATCCTTCCTGAAGTGCAGCACCCAAAACTGGATGCCATACTCCAGCTGTGGTCTCACCAAGGTTGAATAGAACAGGCGGCTGACATCGTTAGCTTTGCTCGAGATGCGTTGGTAGATGCATGCCAGTGTTTAATTAGCTCTGCCAGCTACAGCATCACTTGGGTAGCTCATGTTCATTTTGTTGTCTATCATGACATCCAGGTCTTGTTCAGATGTGGTGCTAATAACCATAGCACTGCTGAGTCTGTAAGTGTGTTGTGGATTATTTCTCCCCAGATGGAGCACTTTACATTTCTCCACGTTAAATGAAATCAGGTTGAGGTCTGCCCACCTCATAACCATGTCCAGGTTGGCCTGTATTGCCAGCCTGTCTTCAAGTGTGACCACCCTCCCCCCCATAGTTTGATGTTGTTAGCAAACTTTTCTAGTTCGCTTTTCATATCCAAATCCAAATTGTTGATAAACATGTTGAAAAGCACCTGTCTGAGTACTGAACCCTGAGGCACACCTTCTACCATGTTGACTCAGTTCTGTGAATCAATACCCTTGGGGTCCTACCACTGAGCCAGTTACCTAACCACTGGACCATAAATTCATCAAGGCTGCATTTTCCCAATTTTTTCATGAGGACTTCATGGGAGACCATGTCAAAGGCCTTTTTGAAGTCCAAGTATATGACATCAACATCATTTCCCCCATCCAGGTAGTGAGTAACTTGATCATAGAAGGAAATGCGGTTGGTCTGGCATGACCTGCCTGTAACAAAACCATGTTGGATATCCTACAGAATACTACCTTCTGCTAGCCTGTCTGTAATAGCTCCTTTGAAAAATGTTCTATTGATTTTACCAGGGATCTTGGTCAAACTGATTGGCCTGTAATTTCCTGGGTTCTCCTTTTCTTAAAGTTAATGACTATCTCTTCTTTTTAATGATGTTGATGTTCCATCAATCAATCTATCTTTTGTTTTGAAAGTCTGTGGTGTGTTACCTGCTCCTGGTAATGAAGCTTCTATTTCACAGCTTTGCAGATTGTTTTAACACATTCCAGTGACATTATTTGTTTTTTACTTCAATCTTCAACTGAATAAAATATCTCTAGGCCCCGAGAATATTATTAAAGCTTATAGTTTATTTTTAACTGGAGAAAAATACTTTTTGCTTTATATGTGATGATACACCTCACTATCTGCACCCCTTTTGTCGAAATTCTAGACCACCCATACCAGGACACATTATGAAACTTAAAGGAGACATACGGCTGCCACAAAGAGGGAGAAAAGTATTTTTTCCTTCTTTTTGGCAGCCATATGTTTCATGTAAATTTATCCATAAAGTGGACTACTGTACCTGCAGTGAGAAACCATCATACGACTGCACATTGTAAAATGACATTAACTGGGTTAAATGTAAAAATTGTGAAATACAGTATCTTACATGAAAAGGATGACTCATCAAAGAAGGAGCATTTCTACCACAACTGAAACTGAATAGGGATTCTTTACAATATGGTGTTACCCAGAGGAGCAAGTATGTAAAATAGAAAGTTCTTAGTGTGTTTTGAATATTGTCACTGGCAGATCATGGCCCAAACTTCCCATTCTAAGAACCAGCTTTCAGTGGTGCTAGCTTTACCTAGTATTAACTATTCTGAATGAAATTTTAATGCCTACTATCTACCAAAGGCTGCTTTTCAGAAAAAAATAATTCAAAACCATTCTGTCAGCTTCCAGAATGAAGCTAGGCAATATATGCTGTTTGCCTTGGTAAAACAAATCAGGTGATTATTTTTCTGAGAAGCTTAGCACACATCCTTCTCCCTCCATGCTTTGGGAAAAGAAACATGAAATCTGGAAGAGAGTGCATTCTATGTTTTTTGTTGCTTCAGTGAAAATGTTCCCAAACTCTGCAGAACTATGAGGCTTTGGGGAAATCTATCCAACTCAAATAGATCGAGTTTTCAGATGGAAATACATCTGTAGAAATAGACTAGCTAAAGCTAGAAGAACCAGCTTGCTTCAACATCAGTGCACTCTAATGGGGAATCCTTCACTATAAATCTGTCAGTTGTTTTGCTTGTTGATACTAGCCTTTAAATATCACAGAGACTGGATGGATTTAACAGACTTTGTCTCTGTCGTGCACACATGCATGAATGTGTGAGTGCATGCGCACACATGTACAAAGCTTTGAGTAAAAGCTAGGAAGAAATGGGTATGTCTTTATAGCAATAATGTCCCATAGAACAAAGCAAGAAAGAAGGGAGAGAGGAGTCTAAAGAGGAAATTATGTATTTCATTGTCAGGAGGAGAAACGATATACAGGAGAACAAGATTCTGGATACTTCAGAGGACTCTAACTGAAACAGAGAATGCTCCAGAGTAATAAGAAGTTCAGAAATGGAAACTTATACAGGTGTGCTTATTATTATTTGGTTTAGATGTTCCTGCTCCTCATGCTATATAATGACTAATTTTGTTTTCAAATCCTAGGTGCAATCTCTGTGTATCATGTACTGCAAGCCCCTGAAGTGTTCAACTGGTAAACAGAAAGCACCCAAAACATTGGAGCTGTGGGAGAGGTTGGCCTTAGGTTACTGTGCAGCCTGGGTCAGTAGAAATACAGCTTTTACAGGCCAGCAGGAGGAGCAGAGAGGATTGTCACATAACCTATTCTATATCTTGGTGATTAGGTAACTTTCTTGGAAAGTGAGAGGTGTCAGGTTGAAACTTTTCAGGCTGAGCAGTCATGACAACTCAGCTCTGCTACTTCCTGAATAAGTGCTCTAAGCCCAAGGCCAGGGGTGCCAAACAGCCAGCCCTGGATCTGATGCATGGAGGCATGTCATCCAGCCTTTGGGGCTGGGAATTGAGGGGACAGGGCAAGCAGCAGTGACATGAACCTATCGGGACTCCCTGAGATGACACAGGACCTACTGGGGTTAATAGGGCCTTTGCTTTCCCTGCTTTCTCTGGGTTTGGACCAACATAGCCCCTTGTTCTGCATCTGACTTGAAGGAAGCCTAGTTCCAGCCCAAGGGGGCTACTAGAATTTAACATTCCTGCACTAATCTAGTGTTTTGAAATGTGATCAGCAGCAGAAGTTGTGAATGACTTATCTTTTGAAATCCATTGTATGGCTACCTTTGAAGTAGAACTAATGAGTATCTTGAATCAGATGTCTAAGCTTCTCAGAGTAATGGGGTTCCTGCACATACCTGCATCTGGTATTTCCTATTGGGTGGTCTCATGGTTAAAACATTTGAATGGATTCTGTTCTGGTCTCCCACCTCCTAGTTTGTGGCATTAGTCAAGTCGCATTAAACTAAGCTTTCCACAGATCACCACTCAGTGTGTTTTTTGGGTGTTTGACTTGAGATCCTGGGCTCTGATTTTTAGAAAAGGTGAAAACATAACTGCTTCTGAAGTCAGTAGGTACTGTGCTTTGAACTTATAAAATGCTAGATAATGCTAAGTACTTTGGAAGTCTGGCCCTAAATATCTTGTCTTAGGAACATTAAATCAATTAATAATTTTGATCTTCAAATCTCTGTGCCTCAATTTCCCTCTCTAAATAGAAATAATAATACACATTCTTACAGGAGTATTGTGAGAATACATTTGCCAGTTTTTATGAAATGCACAATGGAAGATGCCCCTTAGTTCATGAGAAAATGAATGCTGCTCTCTTTAAAACAGTGTTTGAACAGAGTACAATGAGGAAGCCCTGGGACACAGTCAATAATGAGGGTAAAACAAATATTAAACAGCTAAATCAAGCAGGGGCCTAGTAGTGAAAAAATAGTCTAATTAACAACTGTATTATAAGGGGTCTGCCCAAAAAGGGGCCAAATTCAGGTTTTTCATAGATTCCTAGAAGGGACCTCAACAGATCATCAAGTCTGACCCCCTGCCTAGGCAGGAAAGAGTGCTGGGGTCAGATGACCCCAGTCAGATGCCTATCCAGCCTTCTCTTAAAGACCCCCAAGGTAGAGGAGTGCGCCACCTCTCTTGGAAGCCCATTCCAAATTTTGGCAACCCTTACCGTGAACAAGTTTTCCTGATACCTAGCCTAAATCTGCTCTGCCAGTTTGTGACCATTGTTCCTTGTTACCCCAAGAAGTGCCCTGGTGAACAGAGCATCTCCGATCCCTTGCTGCGTCCCCCTAATGAATTTGTAGGCGGCCACAAGATCACCTCTCAGCCTTGTCTTGCAGAGGCTGAAGGGGTCCAGGTCGCTCAGTCTCCCCTCATAGGACTTGTCCTGTAAGCCCCTGACCATACGGGCTCTCCTCTGGACCCTCTCAAGTCTATCAACAACCTTCTTGAAGTATGGCACCCAAAACTAGACACAGTACTGTACTCCAACTGTGGCCTAAGCAATGTCACATAGAAGGGAAGTATCACCTCCTTGGATCTATTTGTCAAGCATCTGTTGATGCATGGTAAAGCGCGGTTAGCTTTGCTGATGATTTCGTCACACTGACAACTCGTATTCATCTTGGAGTCCACCATGACTCCAAGATCCCCTTCTGCTTCTGTGATGCTGAGAGGGTTACTTCCCATCCAGTAGATGTGCCAGACATTTTTGCGCCCTAGGTGCAGCACTCCGCCTTTGTTCTTGTTGTACTACATCCTATTGTATTCTACCCACTTTTCCAACCTGTCCAGGTCTGCCTGCAGTTGTTCCCTATCCTCCCGAATGTGCACTTCACCCCACAATTTAGTATCATCCACAAACTTGAACAGTGTACATTTCACACCCACATCCAAGTCACTGATGAAGATTTTGAAGAGTACACGTCCAAGGAGCAAACCCTGCAGGACCCCATTACCCACATCCTTCCAGGTCGATACTGACCCGTCTACTACCACTCTCTGGGTGTGACCGCTAAGCCAATTTGCCACCCATTGGACTGTGTAAACATTATTTTTCCTGCTGGACTCCCACAAATATGATCCTTCATAATCTTTTCAAAGACCTTTCCAAAGATGGAGGTGAGACTGACTGGCCTATAATTACTCGGATCCTCATTCCTCCCCTTTTCCAGTCCTCTGGGACCTGACCAGAGTGCCGCAAATGCTCAAACAGCCATGCCAGTGGTTCTGCTACGACACCAGCCAATTTCTTTAGTACCCTCAGATGCAACTCATCTGGACTTACTGACTTGAACACATCCAGTCCATCCAAGTGACTCTGCAGCAAGTCAGTATCAACAGTTGGTAGGCTGGTGTCCCTTCGACGCCCAGCTAAGAACCCATTAGGATACTTACCTTAAGCCCTGTTCAGGAACACTGAGGCAGAAAACTCATTGAATAGCTCAGCCTTGTCCCCCCCCCCCCGTCACTAATTGCTCCTCCTTGTTCATTAGGGGTATATGCTGCTCTACAACCTCCTTTTACTCCCTACATACCTAAAAAAAAGACTTTTTGTTGTCTTTAATTTGAATTGCCAGCCTCAGCTCTGTAGTTGCTGTGGCCTTTCTAACTGCCTCCCTGAAAGTGCGGGCCAAGTAGGTATACTCCTTCTTGCTTGCTTCCCCCTGTTTCCACTGCCTATATGCCTTCTTTTTTGCTCTTAGGTTCCCCTGGGTTTCCCTGTTTAGCCAAGGAAGTATTTTGGCTCATTTCTGCCTTTTCCCTAGTATTGGGATCATCTCCCTCTGTGCCCAAAGGATCACTACTTTAGGAATGACCACCATTCCTGGACTCCCATCTCACCAAAACTGTTCTCCTGCAGTGCGTCATTGACTAGACTCCTGAGCACACTGAAGTTAGCCTTTCTAAAGTCAAGCACTTCAACCCTACTAGTTATCTTTCCCACCCTAGGTTATGCAAGCATATATAGTTTGGGAAATTTTTACCTTTTAAATGTAAAGTTCATTGCTGTGCAGGATTATCCCAGCTAGCTTCATACAAGCTAGCTCAGGTGCCAGAAGCAGTACAGCCACATCAGTCCAGAGCAATGCTCAGGGTAATATACCCTGATCTCAGCATGGCTAATTAAGCTAACACAACTATACTGTAGGACAGTGTGAAGCTTCAGTGACTGATCTGGTTCAGCAGCGATTTGGCCCGATCCGGTGGCTGAATCTCTGAATCTGAATTGAATCAGGGGACCCTTTGATCTCTCTGAATCAAATCTGAACTCTCCAAATCAATTCGGAGAGATTCAGTGATTCAGACATAGACACAGCTTTAAATGTTTTTTTCTAAATACTTCAAAGTACCAGGCAGCTCATCAATACTAAGATGCTGGGGCAGATGGAGGGTTGGAAGCACATGGAGATCCCCAGTGCACTGGATGGTAGACCCAGAAGTAGACCAAAAGCACTTCCAGCCACTGCAGAGCGCGCAGACCCTCCACCCCCACCCCCTGGTTTGGTGACTGGTTCATCCTGGGTCTGGGGCGGGTTGCCCCATGGCTGATTGGTAAGCCAGAGGGATGCAGGGGGGAGGGGGGCCCCCACACGCTCGGCTACTTCTGGTAGTACTTCTGGTCCACTTCTGGGTCCACTGCTGAGTACATGGGAGGACCCTCCATGCTCCTGTGGAACGCTCCATCCATCCCACTATCTTAGCATTCACGAGTCACACCTAGTACCTTGAAGTATGTAGAAAAAAACATTTAAAGTTGTGTCTATGGCCAAATCAGTATTGAATCTTCCATTTTGGATTCGGCCAAATTGAACTGGGACAGTGATCCAAATCAATTGATGGAATCACTGTTCCCTGATTTGGGCCAAATCTGAATCCAAATTAAATATGACCCATTATGTACACCCCTACTGTACTGCTTCTGATTCCTGAGTTGGCCTGGGTATCTATATGACTTTGCATTGTGCCATCTTGACATATCCCAAGTGTCACCTGGAAACAGTAATGTAACTAAAGTTACCAGCCTTGCAGGATGGGGGGAGTACAAAAATAAGCAGCAGCTGCTGTGTAGTACTGGCTGCCCTGCTGCTGCCAGTGTAGTCACTGACGCTGTCTTGTGCCTTGATGCTGCCGGGGCACTCAAGTGTCCACTTACACCATTGTATGGAGAGTCATTATTGTCAATGGTAGATAAGTACAAATATCACTGCTTTGTTTTCAGATATCAGGTTGAGTTTTCAGAGTTGGCAGATAAAAGGTAATTATTGTTCTTTACCAACTGAACAACTTGTCAACTGAATTAATGACAATATTTTGACACGGCTGTCATATAATTTATTTGGGGAGTATTAGCTTTCCCATTAATTTGCTAGGCACACCTGCTTTGAAACAAGGCAACAGCTTTAGTATCCTGTACAACAGACTTGTACAGGAAATGCATCTGACTCATTTTGCAAACCTTCACTTCCCAGGACTTTGGTTCAACTGAAGAAGTTGCACAGGGTACTGCAAAATAACTTTATATGTTTCAAATGGGGCAGCTGAAAGAGGGCAAAGTCTTTTGTTCTTTTCATTTTAAATCTTCATTCATGTGTAGGTCTGACTGGAGATTAATGGCTCTCAATCTGTCTACCACATTTAATACCATCTTTTTTCTAAAGGTAAAGGTGTTATATCCATGCCCTGAAAGACAAGGCATCTTTCACAAATACTTTAAAATTTGTGTTCATTTGTAGGGACAAGCTTTCTCTAATACAGTGTCTTCATGTGTAAGAAGATTAATAAAAAAAATTACATTTGCAATTAGCTACTTACAAGTGTTACCATTTATATAGGTTTTGCTATTTTTGGGAAGACAGCATCAAAATAGGAAAAAAGCCAACAACAACAATATGTCTTCATATTTGTCTGTCCACTTTTCAGTAGTTGCTTCCAGATGCTAAACACCTAGCTAGGTTTCACTTTTTGCTTTCTTTCAATCCTGTTTTTTGCTTTTGTTCTTCAAATTCAGCCACACCTGGGGTAAAAACAGAACGTGCATTTGACTGGTCCTCACTGATCTGAATCAAGACCTGAGAGCAGCACAGCCCACTACACACACAGTTTGAATGGCCATTAATGTGAATTAGCTGTGATTGTCCCAGGAAAAAAAATGCTATATACTTCACAGGTACTTTGAGCGAGACAAGGGGCTTGTATATATGTAAGATCCCAGGATAAAAGGCTATGTCCCAGGAGAAATCCAATGTCTGTTTATATATACATAGCAAGGTAGAACCTGTAAAGATGTAACTACAGTTCTCTAAGCCAAAAGGAATTGATAACCAGGTAAAAGCAGTCTCAGTCCTATTGTCTAATTTTATGGGACAAGAAATTGCTAGGAAATACAAGCTGAAATAATAAGCAGCAACTGTATATATTCCGTCAGAATAATGAATACAGAATGGCAATAAATTGTAAAACATAAATAATTCAGCTTGATCTTTGCCTTTCCTTTCTAACTCATGGAGGACTGAATTGCTGGAGTACTAGTTCTTGAAGTAAGTTTAAGACATTAACACAGATGCACTTAGTCTTTCACTGTAAAATTATAACAGAAGTTGCATCTCAGATAGTTTTACATTTGCATTTTTATTAAACATTTATTGTTCCTCCTTTTGCAAGATACCATTATTTAGTAGAAATACTATATATTTTTAGAGTCCCATAGTCTCCTAAGTGCTAATCCCTGAAATAAATGTATTAAATCACAACAAATCTTAATCTCAAAGGTTGCTCAGGCATTTTATTTCAAGTTTTAAAAGTGCAATTTTTCCCCTAAAATGAGAAAACAATAGAGAAGAGAATCAAGGGGAGCATTAAGTGTTAGTTCAAAAATAGACTTTTAATGATTATGCTATACACTTGTGGTATATTTGATATAAATTGCTGAAAGTGGCAAATGCATACATGCACAGAGTTTGTCTACATCTATCTATGGTGTGGATTTTATAAAAAGGGAAATGGAAACTCTAACAAAATCATTAACTCAGTTACATAGTATGAAAAAAATAACTAGCTAGGTTGCAGTATTATAGACATGGCCCCAAATATGAATTAGCAGTATAACATCATTGAAAATAAAGCCTAATAGCCTATTGTGATATATTAGAAGGAGTGCTGTATTCAAGTCACTGGAAGTTATTCTTCCACTCCATCCAGTACTGGTCAGTCTTCTTCTGGAGTTCAGCTTGGGGAACTATACTGCAAGAAAGATGTGGACAAATTGGATAGATAGAAAGCATAGAAAATTAGTAGACACCTAGGTTGCATCTAGCAATAGCTAGAGCATCAGGGATGCTGACTAAGCAATAGCTGAAAAGTACTGCACAGTAGTGTGTCACAGTATGGACCATGCTAATACGCTACTGCACTGTATTATTAGGCTAGTGCACAGTAGCATCACCTAAAAGATGTTCATACCAGCACTGCTGTACAATAAGTCCATTTACTGGTCATTTATTTAGTACTTGCTAATACAAGTACTAAATAAATGCACAGTAACAACTGTGTAATAGCGTCTCATGTAGACGCACCCCAAGAGAACATAACATGAGGAATGGTGGGGAAAACTATGATAACTTAATTTAGGGAAGAAAACTGAGGAGAAATTCAAAGATAGTCTTCAAATACAAGAGTCTTACAAAGAGAATGGAGATTCACTTGTCTTTGTTCACAAGGGACACAGACGCAGGAGAAATTTATGTTACAAGCTAGGAAGAACTTTCTTACTCTACGGGTGGTTAAGCACTGGAACAGATTACCTCAAAAGGTTGTGGACTCTGTCACTGGAAGTTTATAACTTCAATTATGCAAATATTTCTCTAATAAGGTTTAGATACGGATGGTCAGCATCAAGCAGGTGGCTGGACTAGATGACCTCCTGAAGTCTTTTCCACTTCTATTTTTTTGTGATGTGATGATTCTAGGAAAGCACAATGTAAAACAGGTATTTTAAAATGGAAGGCAAACTACAAAGCATATCATCCATGAACCCCAGCTCCTCTTTGTATGTTCCTGAAACAGAAACACAGTGCTGATCACTGTAGGATATGGCCTCTTAGTCCAGGCTTTGGACTAAGTCTCTGTAAAACGTACCAACTGAAACCAATGTTGTTAATTCCAAATAAAAACCAAAGCTCTAAAATCCAGCTCACACTATTGCAAACTCCCACCTAAATAATGCAAGGTTGCTTTTTAGGGGAAAAATGTAATTGGAATCACAGTCCATAGTCTCCTGTATAGTTGGCGGACAGTTAAAATTGACACTGACTTTCCCAAAGCCCTGCATAGCTCTATGTGCCAAGGTAGTGGAATAGAAGTAGAGTGCTCTTATCCTGCTACTTTTCAGAATAATCACAACTGCTTCTTGGGAATCCTACCAACCCTGTTCCAGCAAAGGGACTGCTCATGTAGTTAAAACCATGCTCTGACTCCCTCCCTCACATTGAGTAATCATCAGTGGGACAGCTTGAAATTAGAGCAGTTCTTCACATGGATAAAGTGACAAAATTTGGCTTTTATTTGATGATGGTAGTACATGGAAGTTTGTCCTAGTATGCTGTAAGTTAACTGCCAGTAGATTTAAACACTATTTTCACAAGAACTTCTAATTTTTCCACCTGTTCTCTTTCATGAGCATTTGTGTATATAGCTTGGATAGAGAATCCTTTGGTTGTCTGGAACAGCTGAGAAAAGCTTTAGCATACCCACAGCTTATGCAACCAAAATTGCTAATAACAGGGCAGATTCTGCAGTTACTGTGTATACAGAACAATATTCTCAACATGAGTGCCATGGCACTCTGGAGTGCCTCCTTTCAAGAATGCCTCAGGTTGCCACACAAAGTTAGCACTGTTAGGTATGCAAACAGGACTTACAATGTAAACCCAGAGATTTTAAATAGGAAAACATAGCGTTACATGTATGTTAATAGTGTTACATGCATGTTAAAGTGTTAATAAATAGTGTTACAAATGTTCTGACCTGTTGTGATCTGAGTTTGGTTGCAACACAATCATTAATATGTTTCTGAAGGCAAAAATTGAATGAAAATTAAGAGCTGACATTTTCTGAGGGTTGTCTTCAGTTTGTCAAGGGGTGCTCTGTGTTTAAAAAGCTTGAGGCCCATTGGTGTAGAGCAGTGGAACTGGCCCCAGAACTGATAACAACAACCAAAGAGCAGAGGTTGAAGAGAGCTAAAGAACATGGGAGAAAGCCAGGAATAGATGGACAATGTGGAGTATTACAGCAGAAAGAACCAAGGGAGAGTAATTTTAGAGAGCTGGGGAAGTGAAAGGCTGGCAAGTCATACAGGGCTTGATTGGAAATTAAAGTGCATTCTCTGTGGGGTAACTACCGTAAATGAACTTGGCATGCAAGACCCAATATCCTGGTGATTACAAGTGCATGAGTTCCTAGGGGCTAATTTGCCTTAGTCACTACAATGAGTACAAGTCACTGAAGCACTGGTGTTTTTCTACATTGTGGTTAGTGGTTGCTAATCCATATTAAAAACAGGTTTTTGAGGTTCAGCTGGAACATGAGCTATATTGCAAATTTTAATCACAAATGTAAACTAAGCAAGTACATTTCTTTATATAATGAACTCTGGAAAGGGGGCTGGGTTGTGTTGCTGGCATATTTCCACTCTAGATTTATCCCACATACTCATTAAACTGCAGTAAGTGTTCTTTTAGAGCCAACTGATATTTTAACTGCCATATTAAATCTAAATTAAACGCTTTTTTTGAGGCACTTAATGTTGCTACCATTTGCTCCATCAGGGAATGTGTAAAAGAACAGATTTAAAGGAAACCACATACTCCATGGTATGTTTTATAAAGACACTGAAAAGCTAGCCCTCTTGGTGGACATAACCACAGGTGTTCCTGGGCATTGCTGTACAAATAGGTTTTCACTGATTAAAAGACTCAGTAAACTTGAATGGAAATTACAAATTACCATGTCCTTCAGGTGACTGTGACTCAGTACTCCTGGATGTGAATGCTTGATCAAAAAGCGCAGGCACTTGGGTTCCAATCCTGGCGCAGCCACTGACATACTGGGCACATCTACACATGCTCCCTATGGTGCAGTTGTTACTGCACATCTACATCCTACAGCAAGTACTAAATGATGGCACAGTAGCAGCCATTACTGTTCCATCCTGGCAGCGGATGGTTATTTTTAGCAGCTACATCACTGTAGTGATGCATTACAACAAGGTAGCTCATCACTATGATGAATTCGCATCGGCGTCATGGTTTTTGCCCACCAATGCTATGTTGCTGTAGTGATGAGCTACGTCATCGGCAATGTAGTATCTCCTGTCCATGCTCCCACTGTGTCATTGTAAGCCAGTTGCTTTGGGTGGAATTATATTTCCCTTTGTGTACCTAAATCATGGCTTTCTAGACTCCTGCTTGGGTGTTTTTAATGATTATTCCTGTACTGTGGGCATGTTAGCAGACAAGTGTAGACTGAGCATGCATAGTAGCTTGCACACTGGCTAGGCAAGAATGTGCCTAGGCAACAGTGTATGTCTGAGAAGAGCAGGGGCCTTCCATGTTTAAGCCCTACAAACTGAGCAGTTAGAGCACTTGTCCAGGAAGTGTGAAGCCTGGGATTTAGAACTGCCACCCCCCAGGGTGATTACAACCTATATTTCTTTATCTTTTAAGCACAGTGCTCTGATCAGCACCCCAGGTCTCTCCTGTGCTCCTTTTGAAGCTGAGCTGCTGCACCTTTCATTTCATAGTTAAAAGATAAGATAAATGGAAAGCAGTGCAGTAGGGGAGTCTGATCATTGGGAGCAAGGCTCCAGGCTAGTAACCAGGATCTACTCCCATCCAGAGCACCTATCTCACTGAGCCACATACCCTCTAGCTCAGGGGTGGCCAACCTGCAGCTCCAGAGCCACATGCGGCTCTTCAGAAGTTAATAGTGACCAGCTTCTAAATGGTCATCAGTCTCATGGAAGCTGGTCACCATGTGCTCATGTCAAGATTCAGGGAGACGCATATTAACTTCTGAAGAGCCGCATGTGGCTCCAGCGTCACAGGTTGGCCACCCCTGCTCTAGCTTATGCTTTCCCTTCTGCTCCCACACACGTATCTCCCTTGTCTAGCTGCCTAAGGAGAACACTTTCAAAAGCACCGCTGGAGAAACTGCTAGATAATGCATAACCTGCAGCATAATAGAGCATGCTGTTGAGAAATCAAAGAGATGCAGCTTCCAACCCTCTCTGTGTGTATATGGGTAGAGGTAGTATACCAAAGCCTTCACTTAAGTACTCAAATCACTGTCTGGTCTCTCTTTTTCTCTCTCTCTTCTCAACAAGTAAATAGGTAAGCATATTTATATTTAAATTATCATTATTAGGCATCTGAATTAATGACTCACCGGAGTCAATAGGACATTTGTCACTGATTTGATATTTTGAGGTTTTCCTCACAAGCACAACAGGTAGATACTTAATTTCCTGTAATGAAAGCTGAGAGAGTTAAAGGCATATGGTGGCAATTTAGAAGGCATAACAGTACTATCATATTTACTCAAATAGAAGATGTCCCTGGTTATAAGATGACCTCCCCCCCACATTAGATTCCATATGTACGGAAAACAGGGATCCTGTTTTTCTGTTAAAAATAAAACACTCTCTCATAAGAAACCCCCAAATCCACTTTTTTCCATGATTAAAATGAAACACCACATTGTAGCAAAACCCCCAAGATTTTCTTGTGTTTCTTGTGTTTCTTGTGGTTTTTTTCCTTTTTTATTGTATTCACTCCTCTTCCCCAACCATGTCTGACTTTTTTCTCTCCCTCTATTCCCTATAGCTATAAGTAAGCTAAGATGTAGGATAAGATGTAGGATAACTATAAGTAAGCTAAAATGTAGGATCAAGAGTAAATTGGATGCTTATCTTGCTGGGATCCTATGACCCCAGCTGACTTCCTGCCCTTTGGGCAGGGGGATGGACTCGATGATCTCCCGAGGTCCCTTCCAGCCCTAATGTCTATGAAATCTATAAGTTTTAAACATTTTTATTTTGCTGGAAGTTTTTGGTTTTGGATATCCACTATTTTATATTGTATTAATATAAAGTTTGTATTGATTTTTACTGTTGTATATTGTATTATTATCATTTTTGTATTGATTTGTATTGTTTCATATGGATATTGTATGGTTTAGGCCTGTGTTTGTAAGTGAACCAAAGTCATGTCAAGTTTCCATTTTTTTGTCAAGTCTCCATCTTGTGTCCTCTGCCCAGGCATCCCCTGTGTCGCAACTGTATGAGTCATATATCCCTCCCATGTAAATTGGTTCCCCAATGAATGAGTGTGATTGGGAATGATTGAAATACAATGGTAGCAGGCCTCTACTGAATAGCCTGTAACGACTGGGCCATTATAACCTCACCCAAGAACAGAGACAAGAACAGCATTTGAAAGACAAAAGACCCGCAAAACCAGCAACTCTCAGCATTACAGACACCTGAAAATGCACATCCCCACATAGAGTATACATACTCTATGCCAGGGGCTGACCCTTGCCTGGGCATGCCTCCTGTCACTAGGGTCACACAAGGTCTGCCCCTATAAAAAGGGGCAGTGAAGACAGACCCAGTGGGACGCCCTCTTCACCTGGACCAGCACCATGCCACACCACCTATCTACCCAGAGGCCTTGCTGGCGACCATCCTCTGGACATCTACTGGACAAGGACCCCTTTCGAGCCTGGACAGGTAGATATTACCTGCACACCTCTTCCTACAATTTGGACTCTGTCTGTCTGTCTCTCTCCTCCTGGACTTCAGTGGACTTCAGCCCCTGCACCAAGCTTCTTTAACGCCTGCTGCCATTGTGTGTGTGTGTGGGTGGGTGGGTGCAAGGGAACCAATTTGGCACTGTGTCACCATCTCCCCTGTTCAATAAAACCACTGTCATTTGCAACCCCAAGTTGGGTCATGTTTAACTGAATACCAATCCCTTCCCTATCTTAAATTCCAGCCTCATTCTCTCTCTCTCTCTCTCTCTCTCTCTCTCAGCTCCAGTTCCCACCCTCTCTGCTAGTTTCCTGATCTCCTCCCAATTCTATCTCCCCTTTTCTGCCACCTCTCAGCCTCTCCTTGTTTTCCTGCTGTCCCTGCTGCTTTTCCTGTGATTTCTCTGCTGCCCAGTCTCTGTTTTCAGGCTTCCCCCCCTGCACCTTCTGTAATCCCCCTTCCTCCCCCACCCTGCAGCTTCCCAGCTCCTATTAGGTTTCCTGCAGTTCTCTCCAGCTTCCAGCACCTACTGCCACTCTCTGCAACTTCTCTAGCTGCCCCAGAGCCATCCTCTGGCTCCCCACACCCAGAACCCCTCTTTAACACCCACACTTTCCATTACTTCCATTTTTCCCTCTCCCTACCTACTTTTTCAGTTCCCCAGTATCTGTGCTGGCATTGCTTCCTTGTTCTGCAAGCTTTGGGTGTTGTCTTTCAATCAATTAAGATCAATTAACCTGAAGTTACCCCTGAGCCTCAGTTCTTCAGCCTAGGCCCCTGTAGTCTACTGGTTCTAATCCCGGTCTTGGTAACTTTAACTCCCTACACTTCTACTTTCTTACCTTAATCTTTCCCCAAGTATCCCAAGTACACCAAGCACATACATACATACATGCATGCATACATATCACAATACCCAACTTAGGAACTCACTTGTGTGTATGTATAGGTGGGTGGTATGTGTGTAAATTAGTGAATACATACACACACATATATATACACACTTACATATCTAAATATCATTGTGTGTGTGTGGTATATGAATTAGTAATCCACATATGTGTATTGAATATGCAGGTGTTGGTAACTGATTCTGTCTAAATTTGGTGTGTGTAGTGTGCGTGAACCTAGACTACTTATTTTGAACGTGCATCCATCTGAGTTGCTAGTATGAGAGTGTGTATATATATATGTGGCATTGCGTGCATGATATACGAATTAGTGATCTGTGTCTAACTTTTGGGGTGTATAGTGTATGTGCCTGAGCTGGTAGTGTGAGTGTGTATGCCTAATAGGGGTATATGCACCTAGTGAGTGTGTGCTTAATTTTTATGTGTGCATGTGCAGTTGTACACCATGCCCTCCTGTCTAACAGCGCAATTTTGAGATCCTGAGTGTTGACCTGACCCCTCAGGGCAACACTATATATGTGTGTGTGTGTGTGTACACACATACATACATATGTGTCAACTGAATACAATGTTTAATTGATATATTTAAAATTTTTAAACAATTTGGAAGCCTATCAGTGGCTCAATCATTATGATAAAATAAATTCTGGCCTGGGTCACAGAGTACATAGTGCTTTGGCCTCCACATAAACACAAAGTGGCAGAGGCAGTATGGGGACAGGAGTGGCTTTGAAGGGCAAGTGGTGAGGAGTAGAGGCATGGGGGGTACATGCAAGGGGGGAAAGTGCTGCAGGCCACGTGTCAAGGGATGGAGGCATGAAGGGGCAGGCATTGAGTATGTCCCGGGGAGCCAAATAGTAAACGGGACTTACCGGCAGGGCTGGATGACGAGCACGCGATGCTGAAAGAAAGACCCACGCAGTGTGTCAGCCGCCTTCTTGTACAAATACGCCCAGCCAGTGACATCATCAAGAGATGCCAGCCAGCAAAGTTAAAAGCGGCTGCGGAGGGGGCGGAGAGCCCCACGGGAGAGTGGCTACCGGCTCCACCGGCGAGAGGGGTGGAGAGCCCCAGGGGAGAGCAGCCACTGGCTCTGCCAGTGAGAGGGGTGGTGACTGTGACGGCTGAAGAGGTAGAAGAGGCGCCAAAGGGGCCGAGACAGACTGCATGGCGGGACACTGCCCAGGACGGGGAAGGAGTGGGAAGCGTGGCCACAGAGGGCATGACGAAGCACAACATAGACGACAGCATGGCACATAGGGGGAGTGCCAGAGTGACGCTGCATAGGCTCAGCCTCACAAAGGGGGAGAAACCCCTGGAGAGCCCCGAGACGGTACAGCCAGGTGGGTATTGCCGCAGAGCCACAGTGCAGTGAACCGAGGAAAGCACCAGGGAAGCTGGGGCCAAGCACAGCCCAGAAGGACCAGTGAAGTCCAGATAGAAGGCTCAGCAGGTTGGAGGGCTGAGTAGTGGGTTTTAGGTTTGTTTTGTTGTATGGGATATCCCCGGTTGGAAAGGGAGAGCTAAGGTAGCATCCCTATAGAAGGGGAGGTTGATGGTGTCTTGGTGAGGCCAGAACCTGTGCAAAGACCCCCTCCAGGGTCAAACAGGGAGGAGGCCAGGGGGACCGTGGGCCAAGTTTACTGATGAGCACCACGACAGGGGCAGGCCAGGTGAGGAATATTACTCTACAGCTGAGGACCTGGACCCGTGGAAGAAGAACGCACTAAAGGTGGCGTGAGGCTGGGGTGCAAGGGTGGTGGAGCCCCATGATGTGACCGCTGAGGGATCCTAGGCCACGGAGTGTACCACGAACCGACCCTGACACTGAAAAACATCAAGTCACGGCGGGCGAGAACAAGGTCGGGGACTGGGGCGAGACAGAACTGCTTCGATACCAAAGTGATCCCGAGAGGGGAGTGTCATCTACCTACAGAATCAGACCCACCTGAAAGCGGGGAATCGAAACCCGGCAGTCACAGAGTAAAACAAGTGGCAGGAGAGCAGGTGCTGGCAGGGGGCACCAAGAAGGTGCAGAAGCAGGGCATGCAGATACTAGGGCAGAGGTAGGTAATGTTTTTTGGCTGGAGTGCTGAAAAAAACCACAATGTCTATCTTGGAAGGTGCCAGAGTGCCGACATGCCAACCTGGACCAGCTGTTTGCTGCCTCCCAGATGCAGCTGGCCCATGGAGCCTGGTCTGCTTGCAGCCTCCCATCTGCCTGCTGGGAGCAGCCTGGGCTCTGTGGCTGGTAGCAGCTGTTTAGAGCCGAGGCTGGTGGTGGTGTGCTGAGCAACATGGCCTTGTGTGCCATGCTTACCATGTGTGCTGGGGGTTGCTAACCCCTGCACTAGGGGAACCAGGCAGCAGGGGGTGCAAGTGCTGGGGGGACAGGCAGCAGGCACTTGACTCTCCAGCTGCCTCCCTGTAACAGGGAACACTCACTCTGTTATTGAGAAAGGGTTATGAAGTGAGTAGAACTGGAAAGGGCCCCTTAAGGGAAGGGTTTTTGTGGCCTGAGCAAAAGCAGCTGGCAGCACTGGGACTAAGGAGCAGCCCCTGTGCTCAGGCTAGCTAATAGGGCAGGCTGGAAAGGGCAGTGGAGCCCCAATCATGGAGAAAGCAGGGTGGTCTTGTATGGGCACTGCAAGTAGGAACCTCCACCCCTTCTTTAAGGCTCTGGATGCTTCCTGCTTAATTGATTGCACCAAGGTGTAGCAGGCGAGACAGGATGACTGATCAGTGGCACTAGGAAGGGGGAAGGGTCAAGCTAGCTAAGCACTGGGAGCATACAACCCTCCCCCCTGCTTGGGCTAGGCCTGTCATACTGCCCCCCTGCCACTATTTGCCCCAGTGCAGTGAATTTAAGATGACTCTCCAACAGTTATATTCTATACATAGACAGTTTTCCACATGTAGAATGCAATTATTAGGGGGGTTGTCTTAAATTTGAAGTGATCTTGGATTCACATAAATATGGTAGTCCTTCAAACAGAGTCAGACTTAAATGGTATGTAGGCCGTGACCTGCTTTCTGTGGACGGATGAATTGTACTCTTATTTAAACTGCACCTCAGGTGCCTTTTCCAAAGGGATAGTCATTATTGTGCCTAATACATTTAAGGTCTCAAGAAGAAAATGATTCCTTCATTGTTCTGAGGAAATGGTTCTGAAATATTTGATATTTATTTTTTATTCTAATGTTGAGGATAAGAAAGAACAAAGCTTTTACAAAAATGCCTGCTTTTTTTTTTGAGGACTTGTATGATACTCAGTCTTGACAATAGAAAACCAAGAGTCTGAATTCCCCAAAGAACTTTCATTGTGAAGTTGGCAAACAGTGCTGCTTCAGAAGACAATGTGTGACAATGGTTATAACTTGGGAGTGGAAGTGTTATTTATTATGATCACAAAAAGGCAATTCCATGGATGAGCTTTCATATCACCTTTTGAAGACTTATCACAAGACAATTTTGTATTATGTGTCTTTATTTAGCATAAGCTGAAGTAAATCAGGGCATTACAATATAAATTGTGCAAAAGCTCATGTATCCCTTTTAAAGCCTACAGCTCTCAAAAGGCTATATACCCTATTTCACATAAATATTGCTTGTCAAAATACAAAGCTTTTCTGGACACACCACTGCACTGCAGAATCCCCCTAGAAAGGCAGAGCAATGGTGGCACAAAACAGGTTGGGAACATTGCCAGCAAAAGCACAGGCATGCTGACAGGACACTGACGGGACACCGGAAATGACATCACATACCCTGAAGACTTTTTTTCATGTACTGTATAAAGATCAGTCTCTGGAGACTATGCACCACTAGTTCCCTTGTAGGTCTGCTGTTTTCTCCAGTATCTGAGATTACTAACAAGACACATTGGCCATATTTGGTAAGTGAATGTTGTTTAAAGATGAATAAATTTACATGGCTTTTTAAAGCATGTGTTATAATGTGAAGAAATTGTTTGAGAGTAGTTGTTCCAACTTTGCCACCATGCCCTGTTAACTTTCTGTGTTTACAAAGAATTGGCATTGCTATAAGCAGGAGATATTATACAATGTAGTTTTAGATGGAGAAAGAATTCTGACTCAGCAATTATTTTCAAGAATGAGTGCAGAGCCCATGGATTTCCAATTTGTCTTATACCAGAATAGAGACACTAATCTTTCTGTAGACTAAGAGTTTGTTACTTTGTATTTTCTGCTTTGATTGTATCCCTCAAACTGTTTGTCCAAAGGCAATTGCAAGAACTTCACTCTCACATAGTAATTCCTGGAAGAAATCTCTGATGTTCCAAGAGAAGTGAAAAAAGAAATAATCTGAAGGTCTAGAATGTAATCTGGAATTAGAGATTTTAATCTACACATTACTAAATTGTTGCTTTTTTGGAAGCAGGCAACATACATAGGTTTTTTATTATGATTACTTAGGTCCATAAATCTTTCTGGTTCTTCCTCCATTAGTCATCTTAAGATCCAGCCTGAGGTAGACTGGGAGAACACCCGCTTTTTAGTTTCATGTACTTGCTTATTTACAATTTAAAACACATACCAAATGTTTTAAAGATGCCCATTTGCTCATATTGATCAGCTGTATAGCTGTATGTTTCTAACACTCCTACTCTCCAGATTTTACAAGCACTTATTGCATCTTGTCTGTTAGATTATAACAAGCTCTTTCAGGTGGAAACCATTTCTTCCTTTCTGCTTGGACCACAATCAGCAGAATGTGATCCTGAAACTGTAACACTGGTGATGATGGCAGTAGACATTGCTCAACACTTTTCAGAAATGAAGAGCTGCTGCTTCCTAAATACCACAGCACTCTGGCACAAGGCAGTATAAGGGGCAAGGAACAATTGTCACAATGTTGGAAAATCAACTGACATAAACTGCAACCGATGACAAATGTTATCAGGAATTTATATGGTACTACTACCTAGAAAAGCATCCATGTCAAGGCAGCACATTTTCATCCAGCAGACCTGCTTTCTTTTGTAGTCAGGAAAAATTCTGTCCACTTACATTAGCTATTGCTTTTTTACACACCTTTACAGTGCAGATCCCACACAGTGGGTCTATGCTACTTATCTCCAGATGATTATTTGAGGCATGATAACAAAATTGATTATTCTAATCCTGTTGTCTTCACCTATGCAATCCCACATAAAAAGAAAGGGCTGCAGAAGACATAATCTGGAGAACAAAGGAGAGGCCTAATCTGGCCACATATTAAATTACTGGTCGTTGTGCATGAAGAAGTGTAGTAAGGAAATGCAAGTTTAAGTCAGTACCCCTAGATTAGGTTTGTAGTGGTATTTTGGGACATGCAATATACAATTTACTGCAAGATAGCTAGATAAATGCCGACACATTTTTTTCATAAGCACTCAGAGTAGAAATTGAATTTTATGTAATTAAAGACATCCTGGTTGATGGTAGAACCTAATAGCAGAGTATATATCATTTACACCTGAGAAAAGGGAATATTTCTCTAACTCCAGGTTTGAGAGCCCAAAATAAGTTTTTCAGTATTTTGAATTCTGGTGAACTAACGGAGAAAGGTATTGACTAGTTGTCCATGTTATCATAAACTGTGTACTGGATTAGGTGACTGACCAGTTTATTGAATTAATACCAATATGGTGGAGAAATTATTGAGCTTGCCTTGCTGAAAAACTGTAAGAACCTCTTTATTTGCTTATGCATCAAAGGAAGATAGCTGGCCTATATTATTTAGGAAAAAAGAACTGTATACAGGAAACATTTTTATGTGTACACCTATACATTATGTGTACAAATACTGAATAATTTCCTGGGGGAAACAGTAGGCCTGGGCAAAGTGGCTTCAGATTCAAATTCAGTCAATGCAGGGGACAGTGATTTGATTTGGTGATTCGAATCACTGTCCCGAATTGATTCAGACAAATCTGATTCAGAGATTCAGCTACTGCTGAATCAGCCAAATCTCCAAATCACACAGGCCCCATCCCCTGCCTGCTCTTAATGGCTGCCCTTCCTGGCCCTACCTCCTAGCTATTTGAAAAAAAAAAATCCCCAATTTGCTGGCTCCTGCCCAGCAGGGGGACATACTTGCTGCCCTCCACTGCCCCATGACATGTGGGGGGCTCTGCCATGAGCCCCAACCCCTGCCCACTCTCCCAGCCCCTGCATGGCTGCCCTGCCTGCCCCAGCTCCTGGCCCTTAAAAAACAAAAACCAAAACTCCCCCCCGCCTGGCAGAGGGGAGGTCCCTGCTGCCCCCACCTCTCCGCACTGTGTGGGGGGCTCTCCCACAAGCCCCCAGAAGCCCTGAGGCTGCTGTAGCAGCCAGTGAGTCTGGGGTTTTTATTTTTTAAAGGGCCAGGAGCTGGGGTGGCTGGGGCAGCCATGGGGGGAGCTGGCTGGGGGAGTGGAGAGGTGTCAGGGTGCTCAG
>NW_017728943.1:43373099-43399533 GCF_001723895.1 Crocodylus porosus
CCCCCAGAAGCCCTGAGGCTGCTGTAGCAGCCAGTGAGCTGGGGGAGTGGGGGGGTCAGAGGCTTGTAGCAGAGCCCATCACATAGTATTGGGCAATAGGGGGCAGTGGGAATTGCCCACCCTGCCTGGCAGCACCCAGTGAATAGGGTTTGGTTTTTTTTAAAGAACTGGGAGCAGGGGCTGGGCAGAGAAGCCATGGGGGGTGGGGGCTGGGGGAGTGGAGAGGTGTCAGGGTGCTCAGAGGAGCTGGAGGAGCAGGCAGAGGATGGGGCCTTGCAGGGGTCCCATCATGGTTCTTTCTCCCCTCCTCCATCCTCCCCTCCCCTCCCCTGCCTCTCTTACCAGCATAGAGTCTAGGTCCAGCTCCTTCCTACAGCTAGTGGGAACTGCCTGAATTGCTGAAGTGCCCCAATTCTTTTCTGAATTGATTCAGACCTTTTAATTAGTCCCCTGATTTGATGCGGATCCAGAGATTCATCTACCGAATCGGGCTGAATCTCCTTCGAATCAAATCACTACCTGAATCTTCATGCAGCCCTAGGAAACAGCATCAACAAATGTCTAATGAATTGTCAAATTAAGGAAAAAATGCAAAACATCAAAGATAGAATGCTACACAATCAGAGGTTGGATGAATTAAACTTTTTATGACTTTGAGAGAGACAACTGTCTCATCTTTGATTAAAAATATAGTGTATTTGAAGAGATCAGCAAGCATATATAACACCATAATAAAGGAGAGGAACAATGATTTTGTTCCCAAGTCACTGAAGTATGCTTATCATGTTTGTGCATAATGCTAGTGATTCTGCTAGTATTATGGTAGAAAGGGAAGCATCTGTTGAATGGAAGTATCTTGCGCTATAGAAAAATCTGCCACTTGCCTCTCACACCTAGGATTTCTTTTGAATATGCAGTGTTTCTGTTCAATGCATTGTAACAAGACCATCAATCACCGCAATAAAATAAGTAAATCCTTAAAGTTACCAAAACAGGCAAACTGATATTCACATTTAAATTTTATTACAGTTTCCTCAATGGAACTTGCTCTAAATGAAATAGTTTTGATTTTACTTTTTGCTTCCAGCTGAAAAGATTATTTCTTAATGCAATGGAGCGTCTATACCCTGTATTCCCGAAGTGCTAAGAAAGGGATTTGAGTGGCCACTGAAAAGGTTCCACTGGAGTTGATAAGATTTTTATACAAGCTTTCCTCTCAGAAGCTAGGCATGTAGCTAGGGAATGAACGGTTTCAAGAAAGAACTTTGCCAGGGAATCTTAGCTAGAATTGTAAGCCTGTTTGAGAATTATCTGTGGCCTAGATCAAAAGGAGGACTGGTTAATGCAAACTGATAGAACTGATAAGTAAGTGAACAGACATTCACTTCTAATACTGGAAATGCAGCCACATGCCTGCAGTGACCCAGGTCAGAAGCTGGGGGGTGCTAGAACATGCCTCTCTGCTGGGCTGGAGCAGGCAGCTTAGGCCAAGGCTAGCTCACCCACCCTGCCAGGGGAGGTGCAAAGCATCCTGTGATACTGGGGGACTGTGAGTTAACTTGAATCTGGAGGGGATCTGGGACAGAAGTTCAATAAATCAATTTAACCTAAATCCATTCAGTCTGATAATACATTCATCCAGGTTTATTGTGAACTGGTTTTGGCCATTTTGAAGGCAGTTTATGTGCACTGAATGTCTGAGCTAGAGAAAAACATTCAAAAAGTCTGAGCCTGAGTTGGTTCAATCTTTGCAGGTTAGTCTAACCTGGCTAGGTTAAATCAGTTTTGTAACCAGACAGACATCCCAGAAATGCAGGCACATGCCTGCAGTGGCTCAGGCTAGAAGCTGGGAGATGCTACAGCAGCCCTCCCTTCCTTCCACAGAACTGAGGGGTGGGGCATGGCCAGGCAGGATCCCAGCAGTATACTCTTATTAGCCTGGCAGTGAATTGATAATAGTGTTTATCACCCCTAACTCAGTGTTTATCAGTTCATTAAGAAAACCACAGCGGGACATTACCAGCTACCTTTTGATTCACCCTGTTGATTCAGCACAGACTGTAGCCAGCATATGGTCTGCTAGCTAATACACAGACACCTTCTCGGCAAGGCAGAGGGGAGGGGAGAATTCCTGCTTAACAGGGAGTGGTGAGGGGGAGTGGAGGAGCAGCCTGCAAGTCTCTGGAGCTGCAGCCAGGGAGCAGAGGGGAGGGGCCAGCCCTGCTGTGGAGCAGAGAGCCCTGCCCAGCCTAGAGAGCATTCCAGGATGCTGGGGAAGTCTGATTTATCTTAAACCAGAAAGGGGTCTGGGGCAGACATTGCATAAACTGGTTTGAGACAAATCAGTTATTAACATCTGTTCTGTTACTACTTTAAACCCATTTCTGATCACTTAAACCATAAACCATGGTTTATGTGTAATGTCTGCCCCTAGCCCTGTTATGTTAATATCTGAACCAGTTTCTGATCACTTATACTGGTTTATGTGTAATTTTTATCCCTAGCCCAGGAAAGCCTGCCTGGATTCCTCTGCTTCAAAGGAACACTCTTATTTACTGACACACATTGTACTGCTACACCCTGATTCAGGATATAGTAATCATAAACAGAGCAGGGGATTCCCCACTCTGTGCTTGTCAATGTGCATTCCAGGAATATCCCTACATAGGACTCCCAGGGTATGTGTTCCTTGCTGCTGTGTCCCAAATTGCAGTGTGGCTTGCAAGCATAAAGAGGGAACTATGGGGATTCCTCCCTCAGTGTTTCCAGATGCATGCCCCAGGTGGGGTGTGACAACATGACACAAACCTTGTGAATCCCCTGCAGGAGATTTATGATGTGCATTTTCAAGCTGCTATACCCTGGTTTGGGGCAAGGCCCCCAGAGCAATTGTCCCATAGCAGTAGGGGCCTTATCCTGAGGAACAATGATGACATCTAGCCTAAGAAAGATTGGTTCTTGAAATTGGACAGGAATGACCCTGCTTTTGAGGAAGCACTCTTGACCTGGAGTGCCTTAGAGCAGATATTTGCAATGAAAGGGATAGGTTAATGAAATAATGGCCATGTGAAAATTCTTAAATGATTATTTAATTTAACAACAGTACATTTGTTGTGTTTCATTTCTGTCAGCATGAAAGGCCTTTTTAAAGATTTTAAAACACTTCAGTTAGGGGAATGTTTGTATGTCCATATATATATGTCTCTAGTTAGCATAGTATAACCCCCCTCATATAACCACTAATAAATATTACCCAGTCTATTTCTTTTTCTCCTTTTTATCCAGTGATTCTAATGCAAATCACATAAACAGTATGAGGAGTAGACATCAAAACCCTACTCCAGCCTGATGGCCCAGTGCATGAATTAAGTGACCTGTCCATTAAGTTCCATAGGAACCTACTTTCTAGCGCAGGGGTGCTCCACCTCCAGTCATTGTAGCCATGCCATCCTGCCCACGTGGTTCCCCATAGATCCAGAGATTTGGCAGCAAAGGGTAAATTTGCATACCTCAGATCCAGAGCTGGGCCTACAAACTTCACTTTATCTGCCTCCTAGGTACAGAAACTCATGGACTTAATATACACAGTGGATTTCTGGCACACTGCAACCTGCCAGACATCTGACTCCCCAGGTACCTCTGCATTTTACCTGCGCTGCTACATTTCTCTCCAAATTCAGATGATACCAAGTTACGGGGCAAAGCTAACACACCAGAGGGCAGGGAGCTGATACAGGCTGACCTGGACAGGTTCGATCAATGGGCAGAATGAAATAGGATGCAATTCAACAAAGATAAATGTAAGGTACTTCACCTAGGAAGGAAAAATCCCCAGCACAGCTATACGTTGGGGGATGACCTCCTCAGCAGCTCAGTGGCTGAGAAGGATCTTGGAGTCATAGTTGGCTCCAAGATGAACATGAGCCGGCAGTGTAATGAGGCCATCAACAAGGCCAATCACACCTTGTCATGTATTAGCAGATGCATTACCAACAGATCAAGGGAGGTGATGCTCCCCCCTCTACGCAGCATTGGTCAGGCTGCAGTTGGAGTACTGTGTCCAGTTTTGGGTGCCGCACTTCAAGAGGGACAGGGAGAATCTGGAGAGGGTTCAGAAGAGGGCCACTCACATGATTAGTGGCCTCCGTGAAAGACCCTATGAGGAGAGGTTGAGAGATTTAGATCTCTTCAGCCTTCCCAAGAGATGGCCGAGGGGAGACCTTGTATCAGCCTATAAGTTTATCAGGGGAGAACAACAGGGAATTGGTGATGCACTATTTACCAGGGAGTAACTAGGAATAATGGGTGCAAACTAGTGGAGAGCAGATTTAGGTTAGACATTGGGAAGAAATTTTTTACAGTAAGGGTGGCCAGAATCTGGAATGGCCTTCTAATAGAGGTGGTACTATCACCTAACTTGGTCTTCAAAAGGAGGCTTGATAGACACCTGGCTGTGGTCATGTGACCTTGGTCCTCTTTCCTGCCAGGGGCAGGGGGCCGGACACAATAATCCATTGTGGTGCCTTCCGACTGTACAATCTATGAATCCCCCTCTCCCCCACCCCGCACACCAGCCTGTCCCTCACCCCGATGCCTCCATTTCCATTTTCACTAACTGGCTTTCTTGCCTGCATTGCATGTCAGGCCAGCCTCTGGCTTTACTATTCCTTCCATCCAGGACCACGATACACGCCAAGTGCAGGTGCTTCCTCAGCCTGACAAAGTGTTTTTCAACCTGAAAGCTTCCTAAGATATATTTCTCTAACTATTCTTGTTTTTTCATAATAAACATATAAACATAAAAACACAAGATAAGCCATCTCACACACACCATGAGTAACAGATATCCAACACATCTTTATTTCTTTGTGTCAATTACTTTGTAACAAGAAAGGCTCTGTGACAGTTCTGCGTGGTTACCTTAAATGCTGCTGGTGTTACTGGTGCTGTTGGTGTTGAGCCAGCTAAGTTATTTTCACCTGCTATTGTTTACAGTGGTGGACTGGATGCAGGCTGAAGGGAAGGAAGAGACCTACCTCACTGAGGCACACTGCTGTGTTGTGCAGAGGCCCCAGTACCAGGAAGACTGCACCTGAAAACACACATAGTGTTACCCACACATATCACAAGTTTTGCCTGCCTGTGGCCAGAGGTGCAGGGCCCCAGAACCCAGAGTCCCCCTGTACCTAACTCCTGGAGAGCTGGCAGGCTTTGTGGCTGCAGCAGGGCCTAGCAGGCCTGCAGCTTTCACCCTGATGTGTCTTAATACACAGTGTCACCCATGTCACAAGTTTTGCTTGTCCTTAGCTTGAGGTGCAATTTCCCTGAACCCCCTGGACCTTTGTCCTCAAAACTTGGCCATCTTCATTGCCTCAGCAGGGGCTAGGAGGCCTGCAGATGTGACTTAACACATACAAGTAACAGGAGTTTTGTTTTCAAGACTTTGGGGTACAGTTTCCCATGAACCCCCTGCACCTATCTCCTTGAAACTTGGCTTCATGCCCTCAGAAAGGGCTACTATTCCTGCAAGTTTAATTGAAATCAGGTCAGAAATGACAAAGCTATTGCCTGCTTTGACCTTCCCCCATTATATCCTATGGGCAAAACATTGAAACAGGCTCGAAACGGCGAAACTGTTTCAACGGAATGGAACAGAACAGCATTTTGAATCAAAACAAAATTTGAAACAGAATGCTGTTTCGTTGAAACACTGGTCGAAATGGAACGCTTCCATTTTGCACAGCCCTAATAGCTACCCTAAGTTTTGAGTTGGTCATGAAACCCTAAATCATGTGACTTTCTGATTTTAGGATTTTTAAGGAAAATGCCACACAGATCTATGCCTAGTGTCTTTCTTCAATCTTTCATTTGTATCTTCTCCCAGCCTCTCACATCTGTACTTGGCCTATTCATTTAATTATAAATCATGCTTTGTAACTTCTCAGTTCACTACACCTTTATTTTGTTTTGGATTTATTCCTACTCTACATTTTAAAATAGAAATGAGTAGAGTTTCATGGAAACTTCCTTTGTCTATGATTATTTTCTCTATATACACAAATTCCTTAGAAGAAGGTTCTATTAACGTATATTTAAGCATGGCTGGCAGCCTCTGTCACTCATCAAATCATATGGAGAGATTTTGAGACAGGTCTTCAGCAAAGGTAAATTGGCAATGCTTCATTGCTACTAATGAACTGCTTGACACTGGTTGAAAATCTGCTTTTTACATTAAGAGGGTATGTCTATATGAGACATTTACTGGGTAGCTGACTAATTAGCTTTGCAGTAAAGCATCAGCATCTATACATGCAGTGCTATTAGGCCAGAGTAAACTAATTAATTGCACCATAAGATAGTACTGCCCAACACAATTATTATCCTATGGTGGGGTTATTTACTTCACTGCAATGCATATGTAGATGTAGACCCAGGCTGGCTGGGGCACAAGTTTCTACAGTGCAAGGTTGCCTGCTGGCTAGCCCTGAACTGTAGCACCCTCACACCCTAGCCAGCCTCTCCACAACACATTAAGCTGGGTTGACCCTACATGTAAGCACTGTGCCTGGGAGTGATAAATTTCAGCGCGAACTTTGTCAGAGTTTGTCAAATTAATTTCACGTGTAGACACACCCGGAAGTACCAAAGCAGACAAGACTAGAACATAGACTGCTATTCAGCTCAAGTATTTAACTCTTTTAAATTTATGTTCATCAAGTTTGGAACAAAGAGAAGGTAAGGAGAGTGTACTGCAAGTTGAAGTGGGACATTCTTCAGGGTAGGAAAAATGATATGCATTGGAGTGATCATTCAAAAAAGACAAACAAAAAAGACACAAGGCACAATGTGTTCTTAATGATACTATTTCATAAGTACTACATTTAATTTGTAGTTTACAGTGCAGTATAATAGCATTAGGTAGAGAGTTTTTCATTTCCTGTTGCTCATTCAAGAAAGTTTATAACAGTAAGTAATGGTGCAGTATGGGGAATAAGTCAATTTTTCTGGTTAGATGTATTTCTCTCTAAATTGTTTGGATATATCTCAAATATTCATTGTTGCTAATACATGAATAATTATATATCCTATTTAGGTGTAAAGACTTCTCTGTTAATTAATATATTTCAGAAAATAATTTTGAACACCAGCTTTGACTCTTCATATTTGTCCCTTGATTAGGAAGAACACACTGAGAGAGTGCATCCTTTGACATACTATGAAATCTTCGGCTATGAAATCTTGTCTTTATGGACCAACAGGTGCAACTTTATCTCTTTCATCTGTTTAAATCTAGGAAGTTGCATGAAAAGTGAAACTGGACCTAATATGTCTATGGTATTTAAACAAATGTGTTTTATAATATAAAACATTTTTGGATGCTTCATATGTGGCAGAGTTAACCCAGATTCAGTATATGTATGTGTTTGTTTTCTCTCCTTCCCTCTCCCCCCACCCCATGCCCACATACACATGCACCAACAGTTGAGTAGAACTTAAGGAGCTCCTTTTGCCCTTTCTCTGCAAAATTGACTAAAATGAACTATATTTTCTCAATGTACTTTGCCTGGAGAAGCTATGATGCTATGATGAATTGTTTTGGTTGATAAAGGGACAGGCTATTTTTTACATTTACTTATCTATTCTACAGTTATTTGAATACCAGGTAAGGAATCCTTTCCTGCTTTCACCAACCTTTGCAATGGTAATGGTAGAATGATAATTTTTTTTTTACTTTTTCTATGTCCTTTACATGATGGCACACCTTTCTACCTTAATAAGTTATCTGCATACTACTTAATAGAAAGGGTGATCTATTTTTCCTAATGCTTCTTTGTTAGTTTCCATGGCATTCAATCACATGGTACAGAACAACATTTTAGTAGATACGATAATTGCTTCATTCTATGCTGCTTATCTTCAGATAAGGGCAGAGGTACCAGACACCTCTTTTAGAGAGTGTGCCAGTTGAATTACTTATGTTTATCTGCACTGAAGATAGAAATTGGAAAGGCAGTAGATTTCTTGAGCATTTGTAACTACCAGTGCAAGTATTTTGTGGCCTACAAGATTAATTTTCAGACACAGCCATATGCATTAGTAAAGAGCTCTCTGGTAATGACTGACAAAATTCTCACACAAACAACTTTTGACAGCAATTTGCAAAGGAAAACCTGAACATTTTCTTTATGACAGTTCAATAATAGTAGATTGTACTGTTCCAAAAAATGTGTTACAGTGGGCCTTAAATGTAACTAATGGGAATTACTTAGTAAAGTATATTTTACAACCTGATAAGACAGAGAATAGACAGAAAGAAACCATTGAATGATTGCATTGTATCTTATATTTTAGAAAATAACTCTTGGGGCTTAAGAGTGTTGAAATAATTTCAGAAAACCAATGGAACAGAAAAAATGTAGACTATTCTTTGTATGGATAAAATGACTAAAATGATTCCTCTAATTTATGCCTTGGAAATATTAATACTAATGTGCTGAAATGAATGAAGTTGTTAGCAAGAGTCAAATAACTACAAGTGCACCTTGAATATGTTTTTGTCATGTATGTTTAAAAAACGCTAAGGAATTTGGCAGCTAGAACCAAAATCCAACAGAGGGCAATGAAAGGGTAATGACTGATAAAAGGAACAAGAATAATGAATATTGACTGAAGAGTCATGTCAATACAGCACCTGACAATGATACAAAAACTCAGCAAAGCTTTCCCAAGCAGTGTATGGTAAGCATGAGAAGCCTGAGCAATCAGCTTCCTGTGGTGCAACTTCTTTACCCAAAAGAAAAGCCACTTCAAAATTTGTATTTTACCACTCTAGTTAAATGAGATTCTTTTCATTATATGAGATGGAAGTGTTTTTTGGTGCCTTGCTTCCAAGGGGAAGAAAAGGTCAAACGTTTGAGGCAAAGCAAGTCTCTTCCAAATACATGCAAATATTTTTGTCCACGTGCTCTAATCTTTCACTTTCATCTCACTGCAGCAGGGAAGATGATGATGTGCTATTTAGTCTTTGTATTAATTCCCCTTAATTTCTTTCTCTGCCTACACATTCAGTAGAAATGAATATGCTCTCTCTCTCCCCCCCCCTCCCTACCCCCACTCCCCACTATTTGCTTAATCAAAAAGAATGCTATCTTACATCTCCAGCATATTCTTTTTGGCTTCAATAGTAATATGAGTAGGAGCAGGATCAATTGTAGGAAATGTGAAACATTAATTTAACCCATATACCAATGAGAGAGAGAGAGAGGTCCTAAGTTAGTAGATCATAAAGTGACATTATTTCCTGGTCAATAGCAATAATTTATTTATTCTTGTGATACCTTGGATCTTCACCTTAACACATGACCTAAAGTTAAGTAAATTCTTAAAATAAAAAGGACTACTATATACAAGAAAGATGGCACAATTCACTTCAGAATAAGGACTATAAAAAAATATCCTTATCTTGGGTTAATATTGCTACCTCCTGAGGTACATGGCATGTGTTTCCATTTGGAAGGAGAAATTATAACTTTATAATGTTGAATTTTAGAATAAAGGGTGGAACGAACTTTCCCATTGCTTTTTTTTGTCCTTTTTTACTTTTTTCTTAAAATCTATTTTACTTCTCAAATAATATTCTTAGGTTTCATTCCTCCCTCCTCCTGCTGTCTGGCTATGGATCATAGCCCTTACCACAGCCACTCTTCTCTCTTTCACTGGCACAAACTACCTATACTGCCACCTTTTCCAATCAGCCGGTAATATTAATTTTTGGCACTGGTTATAAAAGTTCTCCACTTCTCCTCCAGTCACGTGGTTTAATTGTTGTAACTGGAGTAAGAAGTGATCAAACTGCTGCTCTCTATCACTGATCCTAGACTTCCAGAATAACCATTTGGTGTCTGATGCTGTTAAGAATAGCTTTAAGGCTGCTCTAAGTTCTACTAGAGCTCCAGAATTGTGGGAGTCCATAGATGACACGATTACCTTAGATGTACACCTTGCCGGGGTCATTTGACCCCAGTACTCTTTCCTGCCGTGGCAGGGGGTCGGACTCGATGATCTGCTCAAGTCCCTTCTGACCCTAGAAACGATGAAACTATGAAACCTTAGATAACCCTATCCATCCACAACTTACTTACTTTCCTGCAGTAGGTACAATTCAGTTGGCCTCTAGGTTTATAACTTCTTAATACTTCCATGGAAGTTTCCTTTCTGTACTACACTTCTTCCATAGGTTTAAATCTATATTAGTGAATGTTAAAATGCTAATTATTTATATAGCTCTGTACAGTTGGAAGATAATATAGGACCCTGCACATGATATCTACATGGTACGTAGCTGGTATATGTTGACTCAGTCTAGGACATGCAGTTGGTCATGCAGCCTATGTTAGCTTGGGGAACAGGGGGTTACAAAGTTCCAGTGCTATGCTGTAATAGGAAGAGAGGTGAGACCTCATGCATGTTAACAGCATTGAAGCATGGCTTAAAATCACAAATCCGCCAGCATTAAGCCATATGGGTTCCAATTCCAAGAAGCAAGTAGACACATGTTTAAATTTAAGCAGGTGCTTAAATGCCATTAACATAATTGGGACTTGATTATAGTTATAGCATGTGATTATAGTTAAGCATTTGTTTAACTATCCTTTATGAGTAGTGACATTTTCCTGAATTGAGGCTATGAAAACAGGTGTGTAACCTTTAGGGTATCTTGCTTGTACTAGCAAAACTCTTTCACTTTCTACATTTTATGTCTCACAAAAGACTTTATCTCAATGGAAAGAAAGCATGCACCATTCTCCTAATCTGAAGGGTGACCCTCCCACCCCTTCTTGTAGTAGGCTTTCTCTGTGTTTGAGGGAAAAATAGGGGCTGGGGGCAGAGGGAACAGAATGGATTGGCTTTCAATATCCTCCCATAATATAACTATATTAATAACTATAATCTGATATTAATATAATCCATGTGGTTACCATGAAATAAACCATACTGGTAAAAGCTAAGACAAATGGCTTTTCTTATGTTTTGGGACTTCAGTAATTTTTACGCTTCTTTTTTTTTCAATTTCTCACTGACTAAAATGTAAGAGTTTTTCTACATCAGATAGTTACTAGAGGCTTCTGAGACAAAAATTATCAGTGTATCTGTATTTAAAAAGAACATCATGCCCTTTTAAAATGCTGCTTAACTTTTTTTTTGTTAATTGTAATTTGACAGTGAGAATCATGATATTCACACTAATTCTGGTTCTATGGCATCAGCTGCTGCTTTCCTATAATTCAGGGGTTGTCAACCGGGGGTACATGTACCCCCAGGGGTACTTAGAAAAGCTGTAGGGCATATGTGCGGGCAGGTGGGTTGGGATGGAGAGCACCTCAGCACATTTGCCTCTTGCCTGGGGGCAGGGAGGGAGCTGGCAGGCACTGCCAACCCTACACAGAATACTTCAATACCTCCCCGTCCCCCACCCCAGCTTACTATCCTGATTGGTCACTACCCCCTCAGCAGAGCTGTGAGGCTCTGAATAACTTGTGGGGTGGAGTAGTGCTGTACCTTCCCCTGGCAGCATGCGACTGGCTGGGCACATGACCCATCAGCAGCTCGCGGAGTCGCAACCGGCCAGGGGAAAGTGGCGTGGGATGCGACCAAGTGGGATGGCAGCAGTGGTGGTGGCAGTGGCCACTGTGTGTGAGCCCCACTCCTATTCAGCTCCCCACCAGCACTGTCACTATGTGCATGCCTGGGAGGGCATAGGGGGCACACACTCCTGAATCAGCACACAAGGCAGGACAGGCAGTAGGCTACTGCGGGCTGGGGCTGGGGCTGGGGCTGGGCCAGTGCCAGGCTGTTCCCAGTGGGGGTGTTGGGCCGGGCTGTGCTGGGAGGGGGTTGGGAGGGCTAAAGAGAACTTTGGGGTGGCTGCAGCCCCTTCTGTAGCCCCACTCCCAGCACTGTCACTGCTGGCTCATCCAGGGGCCCAGGTGGGAAGCTCCCACCACTGCATGCACCACGGGGTTGCCAAGGGGGGGCACGTGCCCCCTCCTTGGTTTCCCCACACCACACCTCTAGATGAGCCTCTGGGCTGCAATTGTTCCATGACCTGGCCCACTCAGGGCCCCATTCACAGTGAATGGGACCTGAGCTGGGCCAGATTGTGGGACAATCCCCACAGTGTAGGATGGAATGGGGCAGGGACAGGGGCAGGGGTAAATGATTAGCCCTTGCCCCACTCCCTCCTGCACTGTGGGGGCCTTGAGCCCCAGCCCCACTCTCTCCCTCACTGTCATGGGTGGGGGGGAATCAAGGCTCTGTGGTGAGGGAGGGAGCAGGGCAGGAGCAGGGGCTGGGGTGAGTGGGACTCTGACTGGGCTGGGTGGTCGGACAAGTGCCCCCCAGGCTTCTGCTTATCCCACCACCTGGCCCAGCCGAGGCCCCACTCACCCCAGCCCCTGGCTGTGCTCTGCACCCTCCCTCAGCACAGGGGGGGCCTTGATCTGTGCCCCCATGGCCCTTCCCCTGCCCCTTCCCTCACAGACTTACCTGCTGGGGGGGGTTGCACACTGGGGAATGTTTTCCCCGTCTGCCTCAGGCCCAGCCCCACTCCCTCCCTCACTCCAGGGCCTCAATCTGCCCTGCCCCTTAAAAACAAGCAAAAAATAAAAAGGGGTACATGAGCTGAAAGTTTGAGACCAAAGAAGTATACTTGATTAAAAAAGGTTGAAAATCCCTGCTCTAATTAATTATTCAAGAGTTCATTAAAGTTATTTACAGGAAATGACCTTTGGATGGCTCAGTCCTTTTGTACCCATGCTGGTTCAGGTTTGCTTCCCATGGAATGTTAATTCTCTGGCCTTGCATACCTACCATGGCTACATTTTTAATTGGCGCACAGGATGCCTCTACTTGCCCACCTGCAAACCATCCAAGAGATGATGCAGATAAAGACAATTGTTGTATCACCAAATGCACAATGCTAGTACTAATTGTAGAGTAGGAATTACAATGAGTTACAACATGTTTGGCCCTAGCCTGAAAGGTGCAGTCCAAACATTAAGGTTGATATTCCAAATTTCTTTCTCCTTCTTCTCAATGACATCCTCTTCCTGTCCCTTTCCCCCACCCCATGCCCTAATTTTCTCACTTATTTGAAGTCATCAGGAAAAAGCCACCACGTGTTGTCAGTAATTCAGCCCATTCCTGTTCAAGTTATTCATGAGTTTATCTTGGTTCCTTCAAGCATGTTTGCTGTTTGAATGTACCTTATATATAAAAGGTAGGGAGCTTTTTGTAATGCTCAAGATGTGTAATGAGTGAGCAAAAATATTCCCTGAGGAACTTTCTACAGGGGCAGAAACTTTTGTTCTAAGACTATATTCACTGTTATGCTTTCCTTGTTCTACCTTGGTGAGAGGTTATTTTATTTTTCTCAGTAGTAGAACTCAGTAGAACAAGCTGGTATGCACATCAGTAGAACAGTGTCAGAAGCAGAGAAGCACTTTGGCATTATCAAGGGACAAATGATTTCATAGATTTCATAGACATTAGGGCTGGAAGGGACCTTGGAAGATCATTGAGTCCAGCCCCCTGCCCAAAGGGCAGGAAGTCAGCTGGGGTCATAGGATCCCAGCAAGACAAGCATCCAATTTACTCTTGAAGGTGTTCAATGTAGGTGCTTGAACCACCTCCGCTGGCAGACAGTTCCAGACCTTGGGGGCTCAGACAGTAAAGAAATTCTTCCTTATGTCCAGCCTGAAATGGTCTTGCTTATAACTATTTGACCTCAACATCCCTTGGGGTGCTCTGGTGAACAAACATTCCCCGAGATACTGATGGTCACCCCTGATAAACTTATAGGTGGCCATCAGATCACCCCTGAGCCTGTGCTTTTCCAGACTAAAGATCATCATAGATCTCAGCCTGTCATCCTAAGGTCTGTTTTCCTGACCTCTGATCATACGCGTGGCTCTTCTCTGGACTCTCTCAAGCTTCTCCACATCCTTTTTGAATTGTGGAGTCCAAAACTGGACACAGTACTCCAGCTGTGGCCTCACCAAGGCCGAGTATAAGGGGAGAATGATGTCCTGGGATTTCCTTGAGAATCATCTATGGATGCAAGCCAGCATTTTGGCTGCTTTACTAGCTGCAGCATCACATTGCAGGCTCATGTTCATCTTGTGGTCAATGATGACCCCCAAGTCTCTTTCTTTCATAGTGCTAGCCAGCATAGCACTGCCGAGCCTATAAGGATGCTGGAGGTTTTTCTTCCCAAGGTGGAGAACCTTCAATTTTCCGGTGTTAAACACCATCAGGTTCTCATCCGCCCACTTTCTGAGCCTGTCCTGGTCAGCCTGGATCACTCACCTGTCTTCTGGTGTGGATGCTTTGCCCCAGAGTTTGGTGTCATAGACGAGCTTGATCAGTCCACTTCTGACTCCAATGTCCACATCATTAATGAAGATGTTGAACAATATGCATCCAAGGACAGAGCCAGACAGAATGTCAGACAGAATTATTTTAGGAATTATTCTCTTGGTACAAAGCATAAGCTCTTGTCTTTCTCGGTTAGACAGGTAGAAAGGTTGCCTACAGTTTAGTTGGACAGCCAGATTCACAGAACTGTATGAGTCCACTCCATTTTATAATTGGAATGCTTCAGCATGGCCTCATCATCATGTGTACAGGGTTTAAAAATGGCCACTGGGGCACTTTATCTAAACCTCATCAAATGAGTTTTAGATAAAGTGTCCTGTGGCTATTTTTAAACCTGAGGGCTTAATATTTATGGCATGTAATATATGTGATGCTCTCTGGGAACTGCTCTAATTAAAATCCCGCCCTAGCCTAAGCATGTGTATAGGCACCCAAAAAGGCCAAAACTGGTTTTAGATAAGCCTGGATGGATGTAGTATCAGACTTAACTGATTTAAGTTAAATCAGTTATTGAACTTCTGTCCCAGATCTCCACCAGATTCAAGTTAACTCAAAGTCCCCCAAAATCCCAGGATGCCTTGCTCCTCTCCTGCAAATGCTCCCTTGCTAGGTGGGTGGGCTAGCCTTGACCCAAGTTGTCTGCTCCAGCTGAGCAGGGAGGTGTGCTCTAGCACCCTCCTTCCACCACCAGGCTTCTGGTCTGAGCCACTACAGGCATGTGATTACACTTCTGGAATCAAAAGTGAATATCTGTTCACTTGCTTATCAGTTCAATCTACACAGCTTAGACTAACCTGCAAAGATTGAATTGATTCACCCTCAGGATTTTTGACCATCTGTACTTTTTCACTGTCTGTCCCCATGTGCAGCATCCTGCTTTTTTTTTGCACAGGTTTTTTGCCCCCAGGACAGGAAGCAACACACTGGTTTCACTGAAGCAAGAGATCCCGGAGTCAAAAAACCCTCCATGGGGAAACACCTGAATATACAGGTCTGTGGTGCCACATACCGCATAGCTGCACTCATCTGGATACAGCCCTAGGTTTCAATATAAGGTCAGTAATATCTTTGGGTCTATATTCTGAGTTGTAATCTTGTTCCTGTAGATATGTAAGGCAGGCTTGGATGCCATCTTGGTGTGAGATGTTGGTATATAGGCTGGTATATATGGTGGCTAGGGGTGTTGCTGGAAAGGTGGTCTATGTTTTTAAGTTTCTGTAGAAACTCTGTAGTGTCTTGGACAAAACTTGCTCTGTGGGTGATGAGTGGTTTTAGGATTGATTCAATGAAACCTGATATTTCTTCAGTTAGGGTCCCATGGTTGGATATGATAGGTCTGCCAGGGTTCCCTTGTTTGTGGACAACCTATACCCCAGCTTCAGGAATGGCAGTGGGGCTGGCCAATGGTGTGGCATGTCATGGCATTATGGAGCACACACTGTACTCCTGAAGGAAGATAGCAGAGGGAGTGTTTTGATTGCATAGTACCTCCTATTACTCCCACTTTGGTGATACAGAATCACAGCAAGGCACAAAAGTGCAAAAAAGAAAAAAAAAGAAAAAGAAAAAAGCTCTAACTGTTACTATGTGAAGAGTCTCCCAAGAGTATCCTTGTAGATGTTGTTATATATTCCACTCTGTGTATGATTCAAAAAGAAACAAGCCATTTCACATTCTGTTTCTGTTACTTTGCCCTAACTTTTGGAAGGCCAATTCCAGCAATGCTGTGCATGCAGCTAGACTTTTGAAAGCGTAGGATCAAGGGAAAGTACAAGCAAAGCAGCAGCATTAACGTGGAATAATTTTTCTGGTGGGAAGAATTTTCCCTGTGCGCAGCTATTAAAAAGTAATGAGGCAAGGAAAGAGATGTGGGAATCAAAAATTAGAACCAAAGAGCAAAATCAAAAGATTGAAGAGTAGCTGAACAGTGCCTAGCCAACATCCTGCTTTTATTTCTCTCTAACCAAGGGGGGGGAAAACAGAATTTCAGAATCTTTATTCCACCAGTAACTATCAAAGTTTAAGAGTGTGAGAGCGCTGTGCTTCTAACTACAAAAACAACTAGGGGCAAACACCGCCGATTTCAAAGTGTTGCCAGAATTCAAATGAAATATCATTAAGTTATTCTGCAGTACTTTCTGTTATTTTTAAGCAGGAACCCATGGGGTAAACATTCTGGCAACACAGTGCTCAGAATTTATTCCACTCTGATTATAGGTATTTTTAAAACAAATTATTCTAATTAGAAAAACACATTTAATCAATCAGTGAATTATACTGTCTGATACAATTTTTGTACATTATAACATCACAAGTGCAGGCATTGAATTCCATTTAGACTTGAGCTTTAGGGTGTTAGTATTTGAACTTTCCAGGACATGTTACTTCATAAAACACAGGGCCATACATTAGATACAGTTTCTAAAATCACCCAGCAACTTCCAGGCCCACAACTTAGTGCTTGAAGGAGACATTGAGACCAGAAATATGGTTTATGGTAACAGAGTGATTATGAACTCAGATTTGGAAACCAACCCACAAACATTCAGAAGGAATTGTGCAAGATTCTCTTGCTGAGTAAGCAAAATAATTATATTGTGAAGAGCACTTTCCCACATACTTTATGTAGTATCTGCCTGTAACACAAAAACTATTACCCCTAATACTCCTTTACTCCTTTGTAAAGGCTGAGACCTAAAGCATGTGTGTACTTGTGTGCTAACTTGATATATGCTGTTATCATATGTGAGCAAGCAAATTATCTAGTCATGCACACAAATCTGTTAAAAGAGCTTTAAAATGTACAGACTAGATTATTACATAATATTATTACGCAGCCAAAATAAGCAAAGATATACACACAAGAATCTGCCCTTTCATGCCTCCAGTTTTCAATAGTAAGATCTTTGGTAGGTCTCCTCATAAAGTCACACACTTGCATATTATACCTGTAATCATTTGCATTCTGCTATATGGACATTTGTACAAGTTTTTGCTAACATTTGCATGCACAATTATCATTTTCATGTCCAAATGACTGTTTATAACTGAGAGAAGCCATGTTTTAAGTATAACAGGTACACCTGCACACTTCTATGTCACTCAAATTTGGAAATTTGCCCCAACTCTACAAATAACCACATAGGCATAAGTGCATGTCTTCAAAAGACTGAAAGAGTATACAAAGTATTTACCAAAGACTGTATTGTAACATCTGCAGATATATATATATATAATTTATAGTGTCAAGTACCAGTGGAGATTTCTTTTTTATATAATTGTTGTTACCACTGCCAAAGGTTATCCAGCAGTAAGAAGTAAACAGGGCATGAAAGGACGTTTTGCTGGGAGTGTAGTTATAATTTAAATAGCCTGGCACATCTCTTCTGAAAACTATCTGAAATACTTCTGACAGTTGGCTATTAATGGTCTTAACCACCCTATGAATACAGAAGATGATCACTTAGCATTCAGGCCACCACTCATTGTTAGCTCCATAAAGATTGTATATCGAAAGTGGCATATTAGAACCTATTTGCATGTAAAGTGAAACCACTGAATTTTTATTAGTGTCTCATTAATTCAAATGTTTTATAAAAAACCCTTTTATTGATCTAACTCAAGGTTTTTGGCTGGGTTTCTTCACTGAGTGGTTGAGGCAAGTTCTAATTTTATTTACAAGTATGGATGTTTATCTCGAAAGAATGGCAAAATTAGGAATATGAAGGAATCAGTTTACATATTTAAGGGGGGGAAAATACCGGAAATTTTTTATAGCATTTTTTGGTTACATAAAGTACAAACAGAAGTTTCTTCTCTTTGCTCTGATTTGGCCAACTTTTAGTGGTCAGCACTAATTTGATTCTCCGCTGCAAAGTGATTCATTTTTAAGTGATGCCCTGGGGGATTTTGGCTTTTCTATGCCACATCTTCATGCATCATTGCTTTTACACACACTATGTATTCTTTTCTGGTATTCCTGCAAACGTAATGTAGGATCTGAAAGCCAAGCTGGGTTCTTCCATAGTCTTTCACAATACATTTCAAAATCCTGAAGGACAATTTATCCAGTGACTGCTTTAATGTGAAATAGAAAAATGGTCCATGCAGCAGAAAGTAGAAATCAGAACCCCGGACTTCCCTTCTCCCAGCCAAGTACCCAAACTCCACATAGCCCCATGAATCTTGAATTTCTTTCTGCACACTGGCACCATTTTCACAGCAAGGGTAGAAGCTGTTCCTACTCAACCTAGGCTATAGTCTGGTAGTAAGGGCATTCTCCTGCAAGGTGGGAGATACAACTTAAAATCTCCTTGAGCTGAAAACAGTATTGTATCTAGATTTATCATTCCCTGGAACAGTGCTCTAAACCAATGGTGCTCAAGCTTTTTGTCTGGTGGGCTGAATAGGCAGTGCCCAGCCCATCCATGGGCTGTATCAAGTTGTTGATCCCAATCCAACATGAGGCAGTCACAGCAGGGCCCCATACTGCCATGTGGAGAAGAGCTGGGGCATCCTGGCTCCAACCTGGCCCCATGAGGAGGAGAAGGCATGATCTATCCCCCAACTGGCCCCATGGAGGGAGGGGGCATGGTCCAGCACCAATGCCCATGGGGGAAGGTGGTGTGGCCCAGCCCCATGGGGGAAAGGGAGTGTGGTGGAGGCCAAACCCAGCCTCACCAAGGGAAGAGGGTTGCAGGGGAGGCTTGATCCAGACTCAAACTAGTCCCCTGGGGTAAAGGGGGTGAAGCCCATCTCTGTCCAACCCGGGGGCGGGGGGCATGACCTGGCTTCATCCAGCTGCAGGGATGGTAATGTTAGAAATGCACAGCTTGCATCTTGCTCCTGATAAGAAAGAAATATTGTCCAAGGCTCCTCTCCCCCATCCTCCTTAGACTTTCTCATGCTGATTACAGAAACTGGAATTTAACTGCATGGCCTTGGGGTATAAACTTTTGAACTCTTGTGGTTTTGAGCATGCTTAATGAGCTGTTGCATATTTACCTCTCCGCCCCGCTTACTCAAATAGCTAATTATACTATACATGCGATGTATGTAATGATATAACTACATGTATGTTTGTATGAAATGGAAGTAGGCTGCAAGAATTCCTGCATCTGCACACGTGCCCAGGAGAGAAAAGATAAATTCCTCTTGCAAACACAATTAGTTGGCCAGAGGTGATTTGAGCTTCAAAGCTCCACTCTCTGACCTTTGTTTGCAAACAAATACATCCTTTTGTGCCGACTGATGTCTGTGTGTCTGTGATCTCAGCGCGCCTCCAGGGAAACGAACCACCTTTGTGCAACAGTAAGATAAGCAGTCTAGTAGATTAAAAGATTTGGGCATAGGTTGGATATCTTGGGGTGTCAGTGCTCAGATTGGACCCCATCCATGTTCAGGCCTGACATCACCTCAGCCTGCCAGAAGCAGCCTCTGATCAGTCTTTAGGATAAGTGAGGTACCCACCTACTGAAACTAGTGAAATTCTAAGCATGCAATACTTAAGGTAGGTTTATATGGTGCAAGGCACTGTGTTTTAGAGCAGTGGTGCTCAGACTCTCAGCCCCACAGGATGGATATCCTGGGGTGTCAGTGCTCAGTGCTCGACCCTATGCATGTTGGGGCCTGAAATTACCCCAGACTGCTAGAAGTAGCCACTGCCTAGCCTGCCAGACTCCCCATGGACCAGGAAATTTGGCAGCAGGGGAGCGGCCATTAATGCTGTCACCACTCCCCCACTGCCAAATTTTTGGCCTGGGGTGGAGCCAGGTGGGCTGGATGACATGCCTCTACAGCTGGGGCTTGAATACATTGTGGTTTAGAGCTGCATTAGTTCTACACACTTCTTCCAGAACTGGAAGCAGTCTAGCTCCTGCTATGTCCTGGTAATGAGTTCTGCTGAAAAGCAGAGACACTGACATATAATTTGGGGTTTCTATGCAGGACATTATATTGCACTGTGTGAACCAAAAATCTCCATCCAGGGTGCCCTGGGTCCCTGCGGTGCCGCTAGATGCTTTGAAAGATACCTCAAAGTATGAGGAGGTAGGCAGATAAACAAGGCTCAGACTTGTCCCTGCCTAGCTGATCCATTATCCCCACTTCCTTGCCCCTCTGTGAGGAGGTAAGCATAGTAATATATTTAGTTTTTGAATTGGGTGTCACTCAATGTCCAAATTTATGGAGGACTGTCTCAAGTCCAGTGAGGCTGAAAACTGCTGGTCTAAACCTACCTTCCGTAATTTCAAATCAAGAAGATAGATGTCTATGTAGTCTAGGTATTTTTAGGGTTAGGCAGCCACTGACTAGGGGGTTTGGAGATGAAGGGCATGTGTAGACAAAATGGGGGCCCTAGATTGAAGCAGTGGGTTTTAAAGAACACTGCTTCAATTTAGGGCGGATTAAACCCCCATGTCATGCACACATCCTGCTGACTTACCTGCCTCTCCAGTGGTGGGGAGGGAAGGCGAGCTGCCGGTGGGTGGAGCAGTCCCTGGGCTTGGGGGGGGCACTAATGCTTCCCTCCATGGCAGCTGCACCCCACCCCAGGCAGCACCCGCTCACAGGCACCCAGCTCGGGCAGTCCTTGGGGAGGCACTGCCGCCATGGAGGGAAGCACCGGGCCCCGGTGCAGCTCAGGAAGGCAGGCTCTGGGAGGAGCAGGGGAAGATCAGGCTCACTGCTTTTCTTAGGCAGGGCCTGCTTTCCTGGGCTGCTGTCAGGCTGCCCCCAGGGCTTCCTGCAGACCCATCTAGCTGCCTGGATTCCGGTGCTTTGCTCCACGGCTGTAGGGGCAGCAAACTACAACTCCTTCTCAGAGTTTTAGTTTGCTACACCCCAATGCATTTAAGGTGCATTATGGCGCTGAATTTCCTACAGCGGCTGGAATTAATGCACAATATACCACTGAGGCATGCAAACACTTACACCATTAAAGCAGTGAAAAAGCATTTAACCCACTTTAAAGTGCTGTGCACACATACCTCTCATTTTGTCTACACATGGCCTTGGCTACTTCAATTACACCTAAATCCTGATGTAGACACCTCCATCCTTTACTAAGACTAGCTCTACAGTTGACTTGGAGGGACTTCAGATGGGACCCACATGTAGCTCTAGCCTTAAAAGTGGCTTTGTAGAAGTGGCAATTTTGGATGCCACAGTCAGTTATTAGGACTCCTTGGGCACATCTACATGAGATGCTACTGCGGAGTAGTGTTGGCAGGCACTAATTGTGATGCACTGCTACTATGCAGTAGTAATGAGCTATTGAGCATTAGTGTCTGAAAAAAACCATGCGGGGATGGTACTGTGTGGTAACACTGTTTACTGCACAGTCATTTAGTATTTGCCTATATAAGTATGCCACTCATGTGGATGCAGCCCTTGATATATCAAATAATTTAGTTTGCAGGTAAAAAAAAAAAAGAAACAAAAACATGGTTTTCTTTCTAAATTCTAGTCCAGTGAAATTATCTTGGATACTTGTGTAGCAGCATTTAAAAAACGGACCCACCTGAAAGAATGGAGAGGGCTGCCTAGCACAGAGACAGAGTTTGTCCCAGCGGGGACACTGTAGGCTCTGAGGGCAAGTGAAGCTGCTTTGGAGGCAGCCCTGTTGGAAGTGGGAGGGGTGATGTAACCCCAGCAAAGTTTTGAAAGAGGCTTGGATAAAAGTGGGGAGCAGTTTTCCAGAGAGAGAGAGATTGGAGACTGAGTCTCAACACAGCAGTTCCTCAGAGAGCCCCTAGGAGTGCCCTGAGGAGCAGCAGAAAAGGCTGCCACAGGAGAGATGCAGTATCCAGTTCCTCTCTCCAGCCTGGGAGCCTGCGGAGGCAGGGTCAGAGAGGGGCTGATTGTGTGGAGACTCCAAGCCAGGAAAGACCTGCTTGCAGCCTGGTGACCGGCTGAGTGAGCACAGCAGAGCTGGGGGGGGGGACTGCTGGAGTCTGCCCTGTTTCCCCTGAGGGGTGAGGGGTTCCAGGGGCAGGAAAAGCCCAGGGAGGGGCTGTGTTTGCCAGGCTGTGAGGGAGGAGAGTTGCTACAGCCGGCAGCTCAGACACTGCTCCCTGCTGAGCCGGGGAAGGGGGTGAAAGGCAGGGGAAGGCTGTCTTGCAGGGATTGCAGAGGAGGAGCTGCTGCCTGATGTCCAGAGACCCTTGCTGCCGGAGACGGACCAGGGAGCGTCCACAGACTGCGTGCAAACAGTTGCGCTCCCTGAGATACCCCGCCAGGGGCAGTGCACACAGGATCCTCAGTACACCGTCTGCAAGTGAGAGACTGTGTAAATAAGTTCTTGAGGGTTTATTAGTTGGTATATCACTGTGTTTATTTAATGGTTATTGTTATGATGTAAATAATTAAATCTTGTAAATAGTTTGAGAATTGTCTGTGAGGGTGCTTGATTGTAAGGGGAGGCTCTCCGCTCAGGGGCACTGCAGCAGCCTCCCAGAGGGGCTGAGCAGGGCTACTGGCTACCAGGTACCCCAGGATCCCACTACTCAGGTGAGGACACGTATTGTGTCATGCCTAGGGTTACACTTGCTTGTCAAACTGGATCCTTTCTAGCTTGTCCTCTTGTTACGTCTTGGTAACAGCTCTCCTGTGCATCCTGCTCAGGAGGCATTTCCTCTCTGAATGACACCAAAAGAAAATTGATCTAAGTTTATTTCAAGTTATACCATGTGCATATGTAGATGTCCTTATTAAAACTATGCTATAGGAACAGATATATCAAAGGATTAATTTTGATTGCTTAGCTATAGTTCTGATTTCACTGGACAATTGGAACTGCAAGACATTACCTCATATGCATTGTCATTAAAAATAACAATTGATGTGAATTCTAGTGTATTAAAAATACATTTTTTAAGTGTCAATAACTCACTTTGTCCAGAAAAAGAAATACAACTTGTCTTACGTAACAATTTGTTCTGATTCTCTGTAAAGCAGCATCTTAATTGAAAGACCAACCAGAAACCACATCCTCTAGGAATATTTTTCTTAAAAAATTAATAAGGGCAAGCACTCTAGTGCTCCATAAAACCTTTAATAAAAAAGTGTGTTTGGTCTTTTTAATTAAGTAACAGTTTTTATTGATCATCATTCCTGAGAAACTGCAGAGCTAATTATTAACCAACAAATCAAAAGAGTAAACACAATGTTTTATTTTTGCAAAATACAAACTTTCCTAACAATAAATAGAACCTAATGTAAATGTAGCCTGGCCTGTTCACTTCTTTTGCAGTGTCTTAGGATTACTTGTGAATTCAGAAGAGCACAAGTCTGGAAAACATCAGTTAAGTTAGGTCTGTTTATCAGACTAAAAGTCATCTGCTTTCACACCCTGGTTCACTGCCAAGTCATGTCAGCTGTCTTATTCAGTGTGTATCTTCTTTTCTAAAGGGAAAAACACAAAATTTACTTGCAACCATAAGTGAGAGGAGGATAAAGAATTGTTTAATTTTCTCAGAAGGCAGCAATAAAATGTCAACCTCTTTTTTCTTTTTGCCCTTAAGAAAGGCAAATGGTGAAAGATTTCTTGTGTGAAAGTGGGAATGCCAATTAACAGCCTTCCTGTTTATTGTTTTTCCTGTCATGTTCTCTATTTTTAAATAAATAGCAAAGTAAAGGACATAGATTTATTTAGGAAGTATTAAATAAACAACCCAAAGCCTATTAAGAAAACAAAAAGATTGAGACGAGTTTAATAAAAGTAGGAAAATTTAAAATGTGAGGATTGAAACTGATCTAAAATAAGTAAGCATAATACAAATAAATGAAAAACAGTACTGGGTAAATTTGTTCTACTAATAGGAAACTTGTCATGACATGGCCATAACTACCATGCTTTAGGTTGTTCTTGGGTGGGAATGTTTTTGGTGTCTCCTGTTGATGCTGTTCAACTCTGATAGGAACTAGAGCCCAAATGCTGCACCTCCCAGGTAAATGTTCTGTACATTGGGTTAAGAAGGAAGGGAGGGTTCTGTACACTCTCCCTCCATCCTTCCCTTTCTCTCTTAATTATTTTCAAGTTTTTTTTTTATACAATGTGGAATTAGCTGCAAGGCTTGAGGAAGCCCCATCTGACAATAACCTGTAAAGGAGGATGCTGCCTGGATGATGAGAAATATGGACTTGCAACCCAACAGACAAGGGAGGGAACTGGACCAGGGCTTCCAAATACTGGTTGAGTGCTCTAATCACTGAACAACTGAGTAAATGGTAATAAAAAAAAAACCGAAAAAAAAAACAACCCCAAAACACTACCATTGCTTTCCATCTCATTATTTCTTCTTACAAATGTCTCCAAATGAAATGTTTTATTTCAGGGTGTCTTTCTGCACTAGGACCCCCACACTCCCCCCACCCCACAAAAACCCTTGTATTTGATTCAGCATCTGAGCAAAAAATCAGTTGTTTACAAACACCTTTTACAGAATAGTATCTTTTACAGATTGTTGAACTAGGTGTCATCATAGGATTTAATCTTTGGTTTTCAAAATTTTTTCTCATTTTAGGGTCGGGACACATAATACATTTGTACAGGCCCAACCTTGTTTAAAACAGTGTAAAGACAAGATATAGTCTTCCAGCTGTGTAACTTACTAGAATCTGATACGTCCTGGGGAAAAAAATCATGGGTAAACCTATAATGGTGTAAGTTACACTAGGGTAGGCACCACACATCTGTTTGTACTGGCTCCTACATCACCTAGGGGTGAGGTGATATAACGCTTACTGTGGCCGCTACAATGAGAAAGCTGGTCATCTGTCTATTCCAGACACAAATAAGTTAGACTGAAGTACAAAAACAGTGGAAGTTACACTGCAGTTAACATGCCATGTGTCTTGGACCTTACAAGATTTTTTAGATCTAGTAGATCTACTTTATATTTATTTTGAAATAATTTCAAAATTCATCATGCCATCTGATCTTTATATGGTCATTCTTTTTTTTTTTTGGCTTTCTATGTGTAAAAAAAAGAAATCCTATTCTTTCAGTATAAAATTGACTGTCAGTTTAGTTCCTGAAACAACTAGACCTGGAAAGAAAACTGTCCAATGTCTTCTATCAAATACTACTGCAAACCTGATAACAAAATAGCTGTAGCCTCTGTAAATAGAACTCTTAGAAATATAAAGTTGAAATGCATGGAAAACCAAAAATGTAAAGTTTCTTAGGTACATAAACCCCTGCTTCTGTTCCCATCACCCTATTTTTTAATAGTTTGGTTGTTTTTGTCACTATTCATAGGCTACAGACTCCCTTCATATACAATCCTATAGAATGTTATTTACAGTTGCTCTTTGAATATTATGGGATAAAAATTTTCATTCACAAATTCCTGTAGAAAAATGTATGCATGTTTGGACTAACAGTGCCTCATGGAGAAATTCAAAACAAGATATTCAAATTCAATTGAGTCCTAATCAAAATGCTCATAAATAATATTATGCTTGTATTAAGTCTTGCAGGTGAAAGTTGAAAATAGGGTCAAAATTACATATAGTTTTACCCTCAAATTAACACATTTTTGGCTACAAGCTAAATTTTACTTGCCTTTAAATTTCAATTGATGGCAAACCAAATGCCAGAGATTCATATTTTAAACCATTTTTCATTTTCTCATCCTTCATGCAATTGTAAAAGATAGATTTTGAATGCTGCTTTGGTGTCAAAGTCATTTTGTACATCTTGAGACTGGAGTCTTCTTGTATTTAGCACACTGGCAGCACTCTTATGTCAATGGTTGCTACTAGAAAAGGTGTCTCATTTACCTGAATTGTACATCAAGGATTAGAAATAAAAAAATCCCCCTTGTTGGATATAGTTTAAACCCAATTTTCTAGTGCTGATTGGATCAACACTAGAAGGAAGCATCAGGCTACAATCAGACCTAGACAGGTTACAAGGGTGGGCGGATGTGAATAGGATGGGATTCAACACAGACAAGTGCAAGGTGATGCACCTGGGGAGGAACAACCGGCACCA
>NW_017728943.1:43399992-43403394 GCF_001723895.1 Crocodylus porosus
AAGAGAAGGCTGAGGGGGGATCTAGTGGCCTGTTATAAACTAGTCAGAGGGGACAAGCAGGCATTGGGGAAGTCCCTGTTCCCCTGTGCACTGCCAGGAGTGACCAGGAATAATGGTCACAAGCTGGCAGAAGGCAGGTTTACACTAGATATCAGGAAGCGCTACTTCATGGTCAGGGCGGCTAGGGTCTGGAACCAACTTCCAAGAGAAGTGGTGTAGGCTCCTACCCTGGGGGTGTTTAAGAAGAGGTTGGATGAACATTATCATTTCCTGCCATGGCGGGGGGTCAGACTCTATCTACTCAGGTCCCTTCTGACCCTAGAAACTATGAAACTATGAAATGTTGTGTATTGGTAAGAATACTCTCTAATGTTACCTGTAATGTAGCATATGGCAGGAGGTACATCAGTCTTTTGAAGCCTGTCTTGTTGTGACAATGCTAGCACTGCAAAATCTGTACAATGCTACCTACCAGATCCATCCTACATAAATAGTAGCACTTCTCTGAGGTCGTGTGGCTATGTCCCATATTTTTGGCAATCATGTGAAGTTATTTTATGTGCATCTGGTAACAGGGCTTTGGTGTCTGGTGAGAATAACAATGGCACTTAGTGTGAAAGGAAAAAGTTTCAAAGCCAATTGTGTTGGTAGGGAACAATTGTGATTCCTTGTGGTATTTGAACTAGCCAGTCTGGGACCCCAGGTTCCCAGTCAAAACAAAGAGAGAACCATAGGAAAGGTCAGAGCACTGATCATAGAAATGCCTGGCGGGGTAGCATGCAGGCCACCTTCTCATCCCGCCTTCTCCCACCGGGGCCTCTCCACCAATCAGGGCCCAGGCCCAGTAGTGCGGCCAGCAGAGTATATCTGGGAAATATCTGTGGAATTTGCTCTTTATGCTGCGACTAACCCACAAAAATTCTTTATTTTCACCACAATTTAAGTAGGTCTCTAACTATGAATCTTGTCATCCTCAGCTACCACTGATGTGTGTGCTCTACCCTAAAGATAAGAGGACTCATTTATACAGGTATATAAAGCAGGGAAATGCGAAATATGCTCTTTCCCCTTTTTCCCAGTACTATCTGTGATTTCCAGTTATGCTTGCTTAATGGGTTCTGTATAATTGCCTATTTTTCCCAGTTTCAAGGTAGTGCTCATGCTATAATTATACTAAACTTTTGTAATCGTAAACAAACTGTAACAGAAATTTAAATAAAATATAGTTAATTGTCATGCATACATTTAATTAGTGTAATGATATTTAATCAAACAACTAGGACAAATGCACAATCACATTCTCCAGTGTACCACAGAGTGTTTCTCACTTAATGGTGTATTTATGATGCCTAATGAGGTTATTAAAATAATCCTTGTATACTTTATATTAAAAATAAACAGTGTACACATTATAGATATGTTTATAAAGTTTAATATCTTGGTTATTTTTTTCAAGACACCTACGTGTAAACAATTGCAGAGTAACACTTAACTAAATGACAACAAGTGACAACTAGACTTTTTACTGAATTTAATGCTGATCTCCACTGTCTTGCACCAGATATGATCACTTCTGCCTGCTCAAAGTGGATATATAAATGCTGCCATTTTGATATTGAATCATATTACACCTACTTTGTATTTGAACTAATGTAAATTACTATGCAAGAGACAGAGCAATAGAAAAAAAATCACACTCCTTTTGCCTAACACCATTAAACTTGTGTGTAATGTAGGTTTAAATCATGCCCTGAATGCAATAATTCCATGGCTGGGCTAGGAAACTATGGGCACCTATACATGTGACCGACTTGTGCTCCAACGTGTGCTAATTAGCAGATTAATCGAGTCTGCTGCAAGTCTGATGTAGTGTGTTCATTAATGCACTCCAGCAGCGTCCGCATCATGTGTATTCAGAGTCCCCACATTTAAAAATGGCAGCAGAGGCACTTTAACTAGAACAAGCTTTGATTAAAGCACCCATGCCACCATTTTGAAGTGCAGGATGCTGAATACACATGATGCTACAGGTACTTTAATTAGAGCATCTCTGAGACTTAGACTGGCTGACTTTCAGAGCTGCTCTAATTTAAACACACACCACTCTACCCTGGAGCACGTGTATAGATGCCCTATAGTTATAATTTGTAGGCATTCTCATTAGTAGAGTGAGATCTTCCTGCCTTATGGAATGGTCATTGCCAGATATGCCAGGCATGAAAAACAGTCGTGGGGATGCTAGGGTTCAGATGGGGCATGAAAAAAAGTGAGAATTACACATCAGGCACCCTGCCTAAGATAACTTGATTCCAAACAGCAGCTGGGTTTACTGATAACATTTACTGCACCCAATTCAAACTTGTCAAAGGCATAAATATTTCTGACTGCAATTAGTGATAATAAAAAGGAATCCTCTCACACCTTTAAGGGGGAAGAGGGATGGTGATGTTTACAGTGACCCTTAGCTAAACTTTTTGTTACCATGTTATGTGACCATAAAAACCTTGAAGCCACAATTCTTCAGACATGTCTGCCCCAAGAAACTTAAAATCCATTAGACAATACACAAATCCAGGCAGGAAGTTGAGATGTGACTGTAATGGGAAGGTGATCTTTGGAGCCCCTGGGGTGGCTCAGGTCCTTAACCACCAGAACAAGGCTGGGAGCTCAGTGCAGGAGGTGCTGCATGAAGGGTGAGAGACCCTGGGAGCTGCTTGAGATGGCTCAGGTGTACAGCTGCTGACATGGGGCAGCAGCTCAATGCAGACAATGCTGCCCAGAAAGTCCGGGAATGGACCAAGCCCCGGTGCTGCACAAGGCTGTCCAGGCTCCAACCCCTAGCACAAGGAGAAGCGCCCACTACACACAGCGATGCATGTAGCCCTAAGCCAGGACAGCGGCTGGTGGGGAACAGAACTTGACCTGGAGAACAAGAAACAACCCTCCAGGACTGTGGAGTAGTAAGTTACCCTGGAGAGAGGGTCCCCACAGGGGAGGGTTGTTAAAGGGCACCACGTGGGCCATTCCTGAGTGATAGCAGGGGAGCTTAGGAGTCTTCGGGGTCTTCCTCCCCTTTTTCTTTCCCCCACCTCCTTTCCTGTAGTGGTACCTTGGGAGTGGGGCCCCTGTCCTGGAGGCCACCCAGGTAGTCTTAAGGACTTTGTAGACTTTGCAGACTGTGCCTTACAGTTTATGTGAATAATTTGAAGTAATAGTCTGTATATGAATAGAGTTATATGGTTCCCAATCAATATCCTTTGGTCTGGTTTGTTCTATTGTTCATCTGTATTTTAAATGATAACTGGGTGTTGTATGCATATCTCTGTGTGTGTGTGTGTGTGTGTGTGTGTGTGTGTGTGTGTGTGTGTGTGTGTGTGTGTGTGTAAAATAGGTTTTATTGTT
>NW_017728943.1:43403494-43404517 GCF_001723895.1 Crocodylus porosus
TATGTCCTTACCCTTTAATGGTTTTTTTGTAATAATAAATCAGTATATAGTTAAGTAATTGATTGACTGGACCTGACTCTATAGTGGATGGAGGCAGCTGCTGGGCTGTTGTGTCCCTCCATAGCATGCTGTCCTGCCAATAATTCCCTCAATTGGAGAGGGAAGTACGAACCTGTGTACACCCAGGCTACAATAGAAAGGCAGGGGGAGTGTAGGCAGGGCAGATTGCAGGAAGCCTGACAGTAAGAGGCAGCAGGGGTGAACCACCAATGTAAAACTGAGCTGCAGGCCAAAGAATCAGCAGCACCTGAGCACTGGAGGGGTTGGTGAGCAAGGGAAGTGTGAAGCTGGGCCGTATGACCAGAAGTGAGCAGGGCTTGGGGGTATATAAGTCTAGCCTCTGAACTAGGGAGGCAGTCTGGCCCTGGCTGCTACAGGGCAAGGAGCTCTGATAGAAATGGTCTGCAGGAAGGACTGTGACAGGCCAGGTGAGGTACCGTCAGAGAAGTTCAAGGACACAGCTGGAAGGGAGGAACACCACAGAAGCTATTCCTGGCTTCCAGGGTCCACTTCATTAATATAATAACAATAATATCAAAGGTGTATCAGGTGAGAGACTGGAAGTAGGGGAGAGACCAGAGAGTGTGGCATGTGGCTTGGATCCTAGGGGGCACATTCACTGGGGTGGACCCACAAGCTTGCTACAGTGACTAAAATGTATAGGTTAAACGATGTCAGTTTAGTTTTGCTGGTTGGATTTAATTTTCAATGGCCTTTGTAACCCTTCAAACTAATCACTGTGAGGTGCACACTGATGGTGGCTATAATCCCAGTGAGGCAGGCACACTATGTAGCATGTTAATACATAAACAAATCAGCATTTCTAACTCTCAGGATTACTATGCTAGCATATACTGAAAGCAAGTTGCATAGATTTCATAGACATCAGGGCTGGAAGGGACCTCGGGAGATCATCAAATCCAGCCCCCTGCCCAAAGGGCAGGAAGTCAGCTGGGGTCATAG
>NW_017728943.1:43404617-43416887 GCF_001723895.1 Crocodylus porosus
GACTGATGAAAGACTGACGCAAAGTACCTATCTAATAGGTTGGCTTTTTCCTGGGCGTCAGTTGCCAGTTGCCCCATCTGGTTTAGCAGGGGTCCAACATTGCCCTTGCTTTTCCTCCGGCTCCCCACATATCTGAAGTTGCAAGCAGTTAAGAAGAACAAAAGGGATCTGTAGTTTGTTAATGATGAAATCATGATAAATGCAAGTGATCTGTTTGCTAAATTATTTAAAATAAGTAGGACATAATTACATTATGGGTGCTTGCACTAAATCTACCAATTTAATAAGCACTGTGAGTATTAGAGACTATGCATAATTAATATAGCTATTTTATAGGCCCTTAGGTTTTGTGAAAGGATTTCTTAGTTTTTCAATTATTTCAGGTCTTGCATTTGAAATATAAATAAAGAGAATGGTTTAGAGCCAAATATTCAACACTGGATCTTGACTGGGGGAGAGGGCCTCAATTTTTTTTTATTTTTGCCCCTGCTGATTCTGGAATCTGCCATGGCAGATCAGTTTATTAGGTCAAAATATCAGTAGGAATTTTATTCATTCTACCAGCTGGGTGGTGCATGTGATATTTAAAGCCTGCAAGACCAGGTACCAGGGTGGGAAGGGTTCCTGGCTTCATGTCACACTTTCCCATGCCTCCAGCATGACATTGCTACCTGTGTGACCCAGTTAGCTATCCCCAGTCTGGGGAAGAGATGTGGAGCAACGGGCAGTTGATCCTCTCCCCTCCCAGAGTAAAACAGGAGGAGGGGAGATCAGCATACAGGCATTCATTCTTGCAAGAGAAACTCTCGTGCAAGGGAAAGCTTCTAGGTGTCAACCTGGATCTTTCTCTTGGCAGGGTTATATTTTTTCTGGGAGCAATTAAATGAAAGCTTGTATGCTCCTAGTTCCTACTGGGAGAGCAGCAATTCTCATGGTAGAAATGTAATGTCTATATGTGGCCTTTATTAGCAGGGTCCTTCCTGCAATAGAACATTCTCAATGCCATGGTTCATGTGGAATAGTGATAGACTATCATGCTATTGACTCATACAAAAGTAGTTCAGATGATGGCAAAGGAGGATGGCTCATGGAATTTTGCCACTTATATCTATTGCAGTTGGAAGAGTCCCCTCCACCCCCCTGGCATAGCAAGATTCAAAACAACATGGGTATCTCCTGGAAGCATGACAAACAAATCTGACCACTTCTGTATTTGCACAAAGTTTAATTCATCCCTTTGGATGTTCAGGCATACAGCAGGACAGATGTGGGCAAAGACCACCATCTGTTCATTACCACAATGGAAATAAAGAAAGCAACCAAGAGAAATCAATTTCTTTAGACTTGCATATTCCCAAACTGCAGAGGAGTCTGAAATTCAGCTCTAAAACAAGTTTTACATCTGGAACAAAATTCAACTTTGGCCAAATAGACAAGATTGTAGAACCCAATTTTCATTGCAAAAGCATCTGTCAAAAAGATATCGAACTATGAAGTGACAGGTCACCCTAGAGCACATTCCTAGTTATTTACAGATCTGCTCCAAGCAAGCTGCACAGAGAACATGAAGATGTTTCTTTGCCTGTTCATCCAAGTATGTATCTTTTCCCAGAAGAAAGGAAAGAAAGCATAATCATAAAATTATATCAAAAAGAGAATTTAAGTGTCTGTAACAGTAGCATGACCCCTTAGCCATTGTCAGTCCAAGCAAAAACTCCATATGCAATCAATTTGAATACAATCCTCAATGCCATTGACAGCAAGTTTTTTAAAAATAAGTTTCTTTTTTGCATGTGATTACATTTTCATGTTATGCAGTATCATTGACCAAAGCAATAAATGGCAGCTCCAATTTAATTAACTTTTATATAGAATGTAGTAGCATGGAGAGGGAGGCTTTGTAGCAGACATTAGAAAACAAAAGATTCTCTTGTCAGATTATCCAGATAATCCACAATTTTTATTCAGATGCCAGATGTGCTGTGTTCTCCAACTGAGAATTAACTGACTGGTTTAATTTTACAACAACAGAGAGAGGATAAATCCCATCTCTTTTGTTGGCTGGTGTTGGAATTCCACAGGTAGACAGAAGAGTTGGAGAGCTAGAGCACCTGTACACATGATGGGGGTTTAGTCCCCTAAATTGGAAGGGTGGGTTTTTAATTGCAATAATTAAAAACCCACCATTTCAATTTAGGGGCTTCTGTTATGGCAAGGGGTCCAATCCCTTCCCCCCCCCGTGGATCCTGCCCACCTCTCCCATGACCAGGGGGCAAGCTGATGGTGGGCTAAGTGGATCCTGAGCTGCAAAGTGCCCTGGTCCTTTCCTCTGTGGTGGCAGTGCCCCTAGGGGAGGGTGCATGCTGCCCCAGCTTGAAAGCAGCACTGCTGTGGAGGGAAGGACCAGGGCCCCTCACAGCTCAGGGTTTGCTTGTTCTGCTGGCAGCTCACCCCCCAGGTGCAGGAGACTTGGACAGACCCCGCCCCCCCAAAAAAGGATCAGGCCCGTCACCGCTTCTGCCTTCAGCCCACCTCTCCCATAGCTGGGGGGGACGGAGGAGTGGGGGAGCTGTCAAAAGGCTCAATATTACAAAAAGCTATGTTGTAAACTAAACTACATGAGGATGTGATGTAACAAACTCATATAATTTGCAAAAAAAAAAACCCTTCCACATGTATAGTGTGATTTACACATGCATAGTGTGACTCAATTAAACTGCAAAAATTTGCTATTTTCATCATGTGTACAACCCCCCCAGAGTTTTAATGATAATCTAAATACATTTATAAATGAAACACAGCAAAACACCAAGAGCCTTACTCAGATATGATAAATAATTAGCTTTTGAGTCCACCAAATCAAAGCCAAAGGTTATGAAAGTCAATATGATCTCAGACTGTCCCACTTCTCTTGAATAGTGGCACCCAGCCTTCCAGCTCTCGGGTTCAGCTGGGTGGCATGAATTAGTTCACGGGCTGGATCCTGTGCAGGGCTTGCACATGGAGTTGGTCTGTGGCTGCTATCCAGCATGCCAGCCTGCCCCTATGTGTCTGGATCCAGCTGCACACTGGCACTATCTAGTGCACAGGGCCATGTTAGTTGTCTTGCAGGTCTCCCCATGTTTCCAGAGACTGGTAGCAGGGGAGCAGCAATTAATGCTTCTACTGTTCCCAAATTTTCAGACCCCTGGGAAACCCCAGATGACATATATCTGGCCTATGACTTGGAGGTTGAGCACCCCAACTTTAGATGTAGGCAATACTGTTGTGACTGCATTTACCAGTGATATAACTAGGGTAATCTGAGTTCTGACTTGTGGGTGGGAGGATGGAAACTAAAATCTGCCATCCCTGCTATGCGATCTTGCCAGCAGTGGCAGAAGCAACTGGAAATTGCCACTGGTTTTGGGTGCAGCAACTGACCTGGATGCCCAGCTGCATTGTTGTACTGTTAGCATCTACTGTGTCTAATATTGGATCTTTCAAGGGTTAGTCATTCACAGATGCCACTAGCCTAATGAGAGTCCATCCCTGAAATTCAGCTGAATGACTTCACTGTAATGAAATGCACATTATTTGAGGTGTTTCTTTTTAACACTTCCAGCTTCCCTGGCTATTATAATGTCCTATTCTTTGTTCCTGTTTTATGGAACTGTGAATAAAGCTCAGCTGGTCCCTCTGACTTCTCTTCTAACTAGGCTATATAACCTAACAGGGTCCCCTAAGAGTTTTTGCTTTTCTGATTACTATTTCAACAGCAGTTTTTCTAACTTCCCAAGTGGTGTCAATACGAAATGGCATCTCGTACCTGAAGAAAGCAAAATGATCCGTGGAAGTGCAGGCCCATTAAAGGTCTGCCCACACATACATAACAGCTTGCACAATTAGGACCTGCCTCACTGCACAACACTGTTCAGTGTTGATTAGAGATCCATTTACATTTGTGGCTAGGGAGAAGGACAACAAAGCCAATATGAACAGGGTTGAAGGGTGCTATCTATTGAGAAATAAAAATAAAAGTAGTGACTGAGATGAGTGATATTTGAAAAAATAGTTCTCCATCAAATTTTGATTTGTGAAGCAGCCAGAATGCTGCTCTTTTACAGTAAGAAAAAGTGTAGATATTTGAATTTATCTTGTGTGCTCATATAAACTATCATTTTCCATATTGATAGTCCTTCAAATCATAGTTATGTTTTTCCTACTGATTTTTGTCTGTTGTACAAGATTCAAAATCAATTTCCTTTGAGTCTTAGCTTAGTATTATATGACAGTTTAAACTAGTTTGCCATAAAGTTAGTGACAGATATTTTTAAGCCAAAGCAGATGAGCAACCTATTTCCTTAAAAACCTTAAGAGCCATTAGCTAGAGTACACAGAATTTTACTAATAAATAAGCCTCAGATGAATCTTTAGTGAAAGCCACATGGGCAGATATAATAGAGGCTCCGTTGAAAAGTAAGCAGGCTTGCAGTGCTTTGTAAAACCAAATGACACCTCATAGGATAACATAGTTTTGATTGATTAAACAATGGTTTGAAATGAATTACCAATAAAAAATATATATAGTTATAAAAAAGAGTATTTTGCATTGGATGATGCTTTTTAAAAGAATAGGGTAAGGCCAGCAACTACATCAGATCGAATGTGGAACCCTCCTCCCCACCCCCTTTGTCTTAAAAAATAAAGCCAGGATTTCATACCAAATATTTTTTCATAGAAATTTTAATTTCACGAACACTGTACTTCTCTAGTTAAGCTTGTACCTGTTTAGGGTAATTGACTACAATAAACTAATTATGCACATATATAAAGAAGTGGTTGTAGAACAGATTCTGCTTTCATAATCACTCATGCTACTGGTTCGCTGGCTTTCATAGGTTGGTTCAGTTTCACAGTACTTCTCCCAACAAGCAGTATTTCTGCTGAGGCTGCCTGAGCCCTGAGAGGGAGAGTTGGAGGCCAAGTGTGGCCAAGGCTGCCTTAGCCCCTGCGGGTGTGAAATCCCGACGGGGAGTGTTGGGGCCAGGCATGGCTGTAACCACCCTAGCCCACCTGAGGAGGGAAGCCCCGAGACCCCAAGTAGAGGAGGGTGTGCTGAGGAGCCCCAGTGAGGGAAGAATGGAGTTTCAGTCAGAGAGTGATAGGGCTGAGTCCTGACCCCAGTAAGTCCTCCACTGTGGGGAGGCTGAGTGTGGGTCAAAAATAATGTCCATGGTAGCACCATGACCTGCTGCCCAGGGGGGGAGTGAGAGTTACCTGTGAGACCTTGAGGCACCAGTCGTGGTGTGAGGTACCCCAGCTCCCATTTCTGTGAAGGAGGACCCTGAGAGGGTGACCCTAGGGAAAGAATAAGAGTCATACATACTGTTAGAGCTTTATCTGACTGGCCCCAGGTGGGGGCCAGAACCAGGAGGGCTAGGGGGCCCACCGAGAGGGATGCCCAAGAGCCAGGGGCTGGGGTCCTGACTGGCCTGAGGGTGGGCTAGGGCTAGAGGAGCCAAAGGTCCCAGTGAGGGGACCACACCTGAAGGGGAACCGATGGCAGGGAGATATGTGGCCCAGTATGATGGTGGCAGTGTCCGCCTGAAGGGAAGAACCCAGGTGGGGTCCTACAGTAGGATTCTGGGGCCCATCATGGGGGACTGGGGCATATGAGAACATCATGGTATCGTCTGGGCCCAGAGGGTGGACCCCTGGAGGGAGTGAGGGGCTAGAGACTCCAAGTGATTGAGACAGTACCCTCAACTGCCCCATGCTGGGGCCAGGACCAGACCAGTCAAAAGGGCCAGGGGCCCACCGCGAGGGATGCCTGAGAGCCATGGGCCAGGTGTTCTGACTGGCTTGGAGGTGGGCCAGGGCTGGTAGCTAAAGGTCCCGGGAGGGGACCACACCCGAGAGGGAAAAATGGTCTCAGGGAGCTACACAGCCTGTATGAAGGCAGAGGAGGCTGCCTGATGGGAGGATTCTAGGTTGGGGTTCAGCCAGGAGGATTTGGGGCCTAGTGTGGGGCCAGTGATAATGAGAAGACCTAGATGCCATCTGCGAGGCTTGGGTTGTGCTGTAGGGGAGGAATTGAGCCACAGATAGTGCCCCCTAGCAGCGGGGCAGAAAATGGGCAGCCTCCCACTTAATTAAATCTATTAATTAATTATTAAGATCAAGGCATGGCTGGCGGTTAGCTCAAGGCAGGCGGTTAGCCCAAGAACAGGTGGGTGGACTGTGCGGAAATTGGCCCCAAGCACACCCCCCTGTTACACCTATGAAGAGAGGCTACAGGACCTTAACCTGTTCAGCCTTCACAAGAGAAGGCTGAGGGGGGACCTGGTGGCTGTCTATAAACTCACCATGGGGGACCAACAGGGTTTGGGAGAGACCCTGTTCCCCCTAGTGCTCCCCGGGGTCAAAAGGAATAATGACCACAAATTGTTACAGAGTAAGTTTAGACTAGACATCCGAAGGCACTACTTCACAGTCAGGGAAGCTAGGATCTGGAACCAGCTTCCAAGGGAAGTGGTGATGGCTCCTACCCTGGGGGTCTTTAAGAGGAGTCTTGATGTCTACCTGGCTGGGGTCATTTGAGCCTGGTTTTCTCTCCTTCCTTGGACTATACAGCACACACGGTCCAAGCCCACTAATACCTCAGAGGAGCTACTACGGGCTTCCCCTCTGTGCCCACTGTGCCACCATGCTTGAAAGCAGCTTCTTGGCATGACTCTGGAAATGGCAAATTTTGAGTGAATGTTATAGAAGAGCATTATAGGGGCTTATAAAGGGATTTCAGAGGAAAGTAGAAACATCTGACTCACCTAGAAGGTGGAATGAGGAAAAGTGTAGGATTCAGGAGAGTGTATCAGAAGTAGTAGGGCAGATGTTCTGTTTTCTTTTAGATAAATTTAGTTCTTCCTGACTGTGTTAGAACTATTCAGATTAAAATAAACTGAGGCTCTGAGCCTTGGGTTTGTACAAATGTAACATTCAAGTTCAAAACCTTATCTGAGCTAAAAATCTCAGGTGAAAACCTGTTTGTGAGACATTTCCAATATTTTCCACTTCTGATTAGGGATGTAAATATCATTTAAAATTGTCCATTTAACCTCCTCTAATTATCAGTTAACCATTTAACTGATTATAGCACAGCAGCTGGGACTTGGCTGCTACTGGGAGAGGCTGCCTAGGCCCTTTGATGGGACAGGAGAGGAGATGATAGCAAGCCCCACCAGACAAGGCATTCCCGCCCCCATGACCCTGCTGGGAGGGAGCACTTGTGAATGAGCAGCTAATTGCTTAACTGAGTCATTAGGCTGCCCACTGTTTTCCTCTTTAACCTGGGAGGTGGTGCATGGCATTGGGGATGACACCAGCATGGTTCCCTTGATGGCCCACTTAGCATCTGTACAACAGTTGGGTTGCTGCCGGGACTGGCCAGGTCCTTGTAGTGCCCAACACAGAGGCATGGTGTGAGACAGGTAGGCAGTGGGACTCTGCTGAGGACCAGCGCTGGGATCCAGGCAGGCTTCTGTGAATGACTGGAGGCCACTGATGTGGGACCCAGTGGCCAGAGGCTAGTTGCAGTTGGCCAGAGTGCTACCGGGCCTCAGCAGGTGCCTGCAGCAGCCAGTGCAGCAAGACAGCACAGGCCAAGCAGGCAGGTGGTAGGGCTGTGTTAGACACTACTGCTGGGATCTGGATAGGTTGCTGCGGTTGACTGGGGGCCTCTGGTGCATGATCTGGTAGCCAGAGGCTGCCTGCAGGTGGCCCAGGGCCCCAGAGTCCCCACAGCCTTTTAAGGGCTGGAGAAGCTCCAATTTCCATGGCCCTGGGGCTAGCCCGAGGGTGGAGCTCTGGTGGTCAGGCTGACTAGGAGCAAATTTGCTCCCAGTGAGTGTCTAAATGCGTGTTACTTAGGGGACCCTGTTAGGTTATATAGCCTAGTTAGAAGAGAAGTCAGAGGGACCAGCTGAGCTTTATTCACAGTTCCATAAAACAGGAACAAAGAATAGGACATTATAATAGCCAGGGAAGCTGGAAGTGTTAAAAAGAAACACCTCAAATAATGTGCATTTCATTACAGTGAAGTCATTCAGCTGAATTTCAGGGATGGACTCTCATTAGGCTAGTGGCATCTGTGAATGACTAACCCTTGAAAGATCCAATATTAGACACAGTAGATGCTAACAGTACAACAATGCAGCTGGGCATCCAGGTCAGTTGTGCAGTACTCCGTAGTTAATTTGCTACCTAGAGTTAGCAAATACTACCTGCAGGTAGCAAATTAGCCACTGTATAGACTTAATTACTGCACAGAGGGCACATCTACATCTGACTTTAACTGCGGAGTAGCCTAATAACACTGTGCAGTAGCATGCCAGGCAAAAACCATGTTAATACATTACTGCACATTAGTATTAGGCTACTGTGCACTAAGCATTACTAAAAAACCATTCGCTAGCACTACTATGAAGTAGCCTGAGTTACAGCACATTGATTGAGTACTTGGCGATGCAAGTACTAAACTCAATGTGCAGTAACTACAGTGCATTAATAAACATGTAGATGCACTCAATAAGCATCTGCACATGTAAACAGTGATTCTTACTATGCAGTAATTTGGTCTACTGTGGAGTAAAGCATCTCATGTAAATGTGCCCAGTTTGAGACAAATAATAATCTAGTTTGCCCTATGCAGGGAATATGTACAAGCATCCATTTTATTTCTAGTGCAGATTCTGTGGACTGTAGTTTGCTGCTGGGGAGACTTAGCAACCTTGATAGGATCTATACATCATCCCCTGATACACATGAGTGTAGGAAGCACTGAGGAGCATGGGTTAAGCCTTTCAATGTCTCAGGTCTTTCTCTCAGTTTTGTTTATGCCTCATGTTCTATCATTACTCATTGCTCCCTCTTCTCTTATTAAATCACATACCAAAAAAAAAAGTGTTCTCCAGAAGCTAAGGGAATGTATTTAACCAGCAATAAGCAGTCATTTACTCCTGTGAAAACAATGCATATACAATGCCCCTTTAGTTGTTTCTTGCAACTTCAGTTATTAAAGATAGAATGCACCTTTAGTTATTCTTAGGATAAGGAAATCAGCTAAGCCCTTGATTTATGATGGCAAGGATCAATGGGGTGTAGCTTATCCATCATCCCATGGAGATCAGGCTGGTAGGTAGCCTGGCTATCCGGGGAAATTCAAATTAAGGACAAGCATTGACCATGTGTTTAAAAAAAAATGAACAGTTTGCAAGCTGTTGTTTTGAACACCTAGTTGACGGTTATCTGTGATTTATAGCTAATGGACTAGCTATAGGCAGAAGTTAAGGCTATGAGTCCCAAACACCAAATTTCCTGTGGTGTTAACCTGATGAAACAGTACCAACGAGCAAAAGGATTAATCCATTTTACCAGCTAAGAATCTGGTTCTGTCTGTCCACCACTCAGGTTTTATGGGCAGTTTATGTGTTCTCCTACTTAATAACTATGTTTAAATCACCATACAAATAATTATCTCTGCCCTGGCTATCCCATCATCTTATTGACACGGAATGCAATACCACAACCAGTACTTGAAAAGTGATTTATAGGGGATTTTTGGAGGTAATTAATGGTTGAGGATCATTCAGGTCTGAGTTTGCCTGTTTGCTGGCTGGGGATAACATTGAATAGAACTGCTATAATTTAGTTATAATCAAGAACTTCTTTAAGATAAATCAAGGGCTTAAAGAGAAAATAGAGAAGGCAGAAGGGTTCTTATTCTTTTTTACTATGAATGCAAATAAAATATAAAGGGATCCAGCTGCCCTAATTTTTATTAAGTTGTATTAAAGCGGGGATGGGCAATTATTTTACTGCATTTTGGCAACCTGTCGAGGGCTGCATGGTTAGCCCTGTCCCTTGACACATGCCTTGTCTCCCCATCACTATCTTGGGACTGGAAGTCCCGCCCCTAACCTCTGACCTTTGCCACCAGAAGTGCCTCCCGTTGCTCCTGTAAGTACTCCTTTGGGAAAGAGCATTTGCCATTTTAGGGGTAAATAAACAAATTGCATACTAAAAATCAAACACCCATAAAAATATTTTTTAATTTAATTAAAATTAAAATAGGAGGAGCAGGGGGGAGGCAGAACCCCTCCCTAATCAGAGCGTCTTGCTGGGGCCTGACTATGCCCCCCCTCTCAGCTCACCACTGTGGAAGGGAAAGGAGGGCTGTTCTGGCACCCCCCCCCCAGCTTCTAGCATGATCCACTGCAGACATGTGCCTGCTTTTCTGGAATGAAAAGTTAATGTCTATCCAGCTCCAAATCAGTTGAAGATTTGTAAGTCAGATTAACTTGCAAAGATTAAATCAATTCGGGCTCAAGTTTTTTAATATTTGTCTCTGGCCATATAGTTCTGATGGTCCTTTGCTGAACAAAGGCATTCAGATCCATTACAGTTTTCTGCAATATTAATATCTCAAGTTCCAATTCAAATTGGTGTCTGGGACAGTAAACCATAAACTGGTTTAAGGCAAAGCAGTTAAGTCTGATACTACATTCAGCCAGGTTTATCTCAAACTGGTTTCAGCCATTTTGAAGCTGGTTTATATGCACTGAATGTCTGTTCTGTTACAGGGTTAAACCAGTTTCTGATCACTTAAACAGGTTTATGTGTGATGTCTCTCCCTAGCCAAATTACTTAGCACCACAAGTCTTTTTGTTTCAAAATCATGCACAAGTCAATGTTTGAAAATTAGCATGCGAAAAAGTCTTCTACTTTAGGGTGATATAAAATGTTTGCCAGAATTCTAGTGGTTTTGTTGTTGTTTTCATAGAATAATAGAGGGTTTGGAAGGGACCTCAGTAGATCATTTGGTCCAACCTCCTGCTGAAAGCAAAACCACCTCCAACTTTGGGGAGGGGGGGGGTTGTAAATATTTAAGCCTGAAAGCACTTCAATCTAGATTGGGGCGGGGACTGGCGGGGAAGGGGGAGAAGTTGTGGGGGGGGGGAAGGTGACTTATTACATACACTTGCCAGAAATTTTCAACTCTGAGATTGTATTAAGAAATTAAATTAAAACTATAAAAGCCTGGGCTAAGTAAATGGTTCAAGGGCCATTACAAAGCATGTTTATGTTCTGAAATCCTGGGAATCATTTAAAATACTGGAATAAAAAAAAATTTAGTTTATTATCTGCATTTATTTAATCTTTATTTCCTTATGTTTATAAACAATATGAACAATTGCATTTCCTTAGAACAGCTTTTGTGTTTTTATTTTTATTACAGAAAAAGTATATTATTTATTAAGCTTGCAATTCTTGCCTATTTCCACTCAAAGAGTAGTTATTTGTGTGGCATTTCCTTATTTATTCTTTAAAATATGCAAATGTAAAAAACAAATTCTATCACCTGGAATCATAGTTAAATAAACATGGTATATTCACAGGGCTGGATCATTTGATCCACTACAAAGCCTTCTGCTACCTAGCTAAAGGAATACATGATAAAAGTAGTGGGTTGTCATCTTCTATATGGACCCTTGTTGGAGAGAAATCAGGCTGATGCTTAGGCACTGGGCTTCACAATATCTGTGGACAGCAGAGCATCCTATACCAAACTCTGTAAGGGAGTGTTTGGACTTTTGTGCTTGAATCCTCACAAAATAAATACTTAGTGCAGTGGCAGACTGACAGGAAGGGACTATGGCCCACAGGGGCTATGGCCCACGGGTGCTGGCCTCGGTGGGGGGGGGCACCAGCTGGGCCCTTCATAGTTCTTATCACACGATGTGACCAGGGCCAGCCCATCCTAAACCTGCGGCTGCAGGGGGCCCCACAGAGCCAGTGGTGGCGGGCATGTTTGTTGTGTAACCTGCCCACCCACCTCATGGATTGGATGTTTAGTTACCTGTTCCAGCTAGAAATTCCAGCCACCACCCCTCCCCCTATGTCCAGTGTGCCAGGACTTTCATTTCCTTCCCAGCTGAAGCAGGTAATCAAACAGTTCTGGGCAGGAGACTTTAAGTATTGCTATGAGAAGGATGGGGAAGGGGGACAACTGCAAGCATTGCCCCAGGCACCAGACACCCATGGTACATCACTGACTTAATGCCCCATCCTGTTTCTTTTCTACTCTTATCTCCTGGCCAAGTGTCTGGCATGGAGAGGGACAGAGGCTGAAAATAGATGGAGAGAGATCATAGGATTGTTGTTGCTTAAAATTGCCAATTGCTCAAATGAAAAGTGAGATTTTATAAAGGGAGATAAGGCAAAATGGGGGGG
>NW_017728943.1:43417081-43431969 GCF_001723895.1 Crocodylus porosus
GCCAGGGGCAGATAAATATTAATTTTCTAAATGTTTTAGGGGCCCCACAGGCAAGATAGAATGGCCTGGCAGGCTGGACCTGGCCCGCAGGCCATATTTTGCCCACCTCTGTATTAAGGGCAACCTGCATATGGCCAATGGAGAGACTGAGGTTGGACAAGGAACTTGAGAGTGAGACTAGTACTAAGGGTATAAAGGGTAGAAATAGGGGCACAGGAACTGAGACTGACTGGCCACAAAGCCTGGTGAAGAAGTAGGAGAAATAAGATTAACTGAGCAATGACACTTTTCTACTCTCAGCTCCTGGCCAAGTGTCTGTTCTTCCAGCTTTTTATTCCAATCAGTCTCCTTTTATACCCAGTCCTACTCTCCCCATTCAGGCTCACAATGTAGTATGAACAACTTTTTCCAAGGAAGGATTGGGGGTACACTACCAGCTACGTGTTGATTAGCTCCAAAAAGCCCTAAGTTGACACTATCCTGTCTGCCTTTGCTCTGTCTGCCTTACACAGACACCTTTCAGCATTAGCTAGCACACCACATGCTGGCTATGATACGTGCTGTAGGAGACAGGAGTGAGGGATCCCTGCTTGAGCAGCAAGTGGAGGGGTGGAGGTAGAATGGGGAGGGGGAAGCCAGGCAGATCCTGCTGTGCAGGCAAGTCTCTACAGGAGCTCCAGCCAAGGAGCAGATGGGTGGAACAGCCCTGCTGTGGAGCTGAGAGCCCCACCCAAGAGCTGCAAATCATCTGGGATGCTGGGGGACTCTGGTTTAAGTTACAGCAGGAAGGGGTCTGGGACAGACATTGTATAAACTGGTTTGATCCAGATCAGTTAAGTCTGATACTACATTCAACCAGGTTTATCTCAAACCAGTTTCAGCCATTTTCAAACTGGTTTATGTGCACTGAATGTCTGTTCTGTTACAGGTTTAAACCAGTTTCTGATCACTTAAACCAGTTTATGGTTATGTCTGTCCCTAGGCTATGGGATGAAGTTACACTATTTCTAGTTCAAACTCCTGTGCCAAAGCATTGTACATTTAGGGTCTGGAGGTGCCTGTCAGGACACTGAAAAACAAGAATACACTGAACAGGATAATACGTTATTTTTGCAAACAGAATTTGAAATTAGATTTTCAGACTGTGGTTCCTTCCAGGCACATCCATACCAACTAAACTTGCACTTAACAGAAGTCAAGTTTTATTCTCAATCAGTTCCAAAAAAGAACCAGTTTACAGCAAAAGGCAAATGTAAAACTTGTATTTTGGAGAGATTGGAGATTTGGTTTCATTTACAGAAATACCCAAACCTCTGCTTACTTTTCAACAATGTATTTGAATTATCTGAATCACGGGCATAACCAAAAGGGAAGCACTGACTATCCTCAGGCATGTTGTCTAACTTCCAATTAACAAACTACTAACCAAGAGAGAAATGGGATATGGGAGAGAGCTTAGTAAGAAGAGAGGATTTGCCCTGCTGGATCAGACCTGAGATCCAACTAGTTCTGTACTGTAATTCTAGCAGCAGCCAAAACTAGGTGCTTCAGAGGAACAGAGATCCTATGTATAGACCAGTGGTTTTCAGCCTGTGGTCTGAAGACCCTGATACTACAGGGGTCTGCAGACCATGTCTAAGGGGTCCATGAAAGATGACTACAATCAATCAAAAGTATATGAACACTTACAATTCAAAGGGGTCTGTACCTCCTTCTGAAATTTCTAAAGGGGTCCACAAATGAAAAAAAGTTGAAAACCACTGATATAGACCACATGGTAGGTAGATGTGAGTAATGTCTTCCTACTTCTACTATGTCTCATCCTGATCTGACAGTTGGAGGCCCGAAGCCTGAGCTTTCATATCCTTGCACAAGATTTCTAATGGTAATTACATAACTAGGCCTTCCTGATAATCCTGTAAAAAGGGACTGGATAATTGATATTTGCCTCTCAAAGTTTTTGGCCCTAATGTTTTCTTCTGACAATGAAGGTCTTTGGTTTTCATGTCCCATTTGTGTCCCATAGTTTTGCAATATCCTTTGTGAGATGGAATAATCAGCACTGCATCCTGATTTGAGGTGAGACTGCATCACTACGTTATAAAAAGACACGGTAACATTCTCTGTTTATTATCTGATTCCTTATGCACCCTACTATCTTGTTTGTTTTTTTGTTTGTTTTTTTGTTTTTATCACTAGCTACAAGATGCTTGATCAGATTTTCCTAATCCTATAATATTTCTCATCTTTAGTTCAGTTCAAGCGATGGGTAAAGATCTGAAACAGTTTGCCCAAATCCTAGGAAAACCAAATAGGATGCACTTCTATTTTCTCATTCTTCTTCCTATATTAATTTATCTTTTCTTTATTTCCTTTAAACTTTTCCTTTCTCCCATTTTCAAGCCTCAAGTAAGCTTAATCAAAGCCAACCACATATTTTAAAGTGGAGAAATAAGGTGACAATAACCATTAGCAAAGTTATTGGATTAATCAGCTAAATCAATACAAATAGATGCAGATAAGCTGTATATTAGCGCAGTCATGGTTCATAGCTGTAACATAACAGCTATCATGTAGGTAAATGAGACAAAGCAATCAACTTGGCATTTTTAAATTGTTAATTTATAGATGTATATTCAGGAGGAGCTCTAGCAGGGCACTGAGATGTGCCTGCACCCTTAATGCTGCAGCAGCCTATCCAGAAGAGCTCCCCAGCTGTGGGTTGTTGCAGTAACTGCATAAGGAGGTAATTGAGTAGCACCTACAGGAGTCACATGACTGGAAGGAGGCAGGGTTTTGGGACATGTAAGCTCAGGGCTGGAGATAACAAGGTATTTTATCTCTGGCAACTGCCAGAGGAGTTCCTGCCTGTGAAAGCTGCCTGAGACCTGGTACTGCCTGCTTTATTACTCAAGTGCTGCAAGAATCCAGATGCCCATCAGATACCTAAGGATAGAGGCTTGGGACATGATAAAAGGGAGGTATGACTTAGCTGTAAACCCTAGATAGCAGAACATTAAATAGGCAGCCTCTTGCCTAGAAACAACTTATTCATTACATCAAAGGTGAGATAGGTGGGCAGACTGCCCAGACAGGTGAGTGGGCCATTGTGATGACTGGCCTTGAGAAACCCACTTGTTACAGGAGCCATAGCCTGAGGTCTGAGGCCATTCATTATAGTTTTTAGGAACTTGGTTTGTCCAGAGAGTGTATGTCATATATTGAAGTCATAAGTAATAGGCCTATGTGAAGCAGCTTCAGATTTGGCCAATTTGGGGACAGTGAGTTGATTTGGTGATTCAAATTGCTGTCCTAAATCGGTTTGGCTAATGCTGAAACTCTGAATCCCCTGCCTGCTCTCCCTGCTCTGGCAATGGCTGCCCTGACTGTTTCACCTCCCGGCACTTTGAAGGGAGGAGGAGACAGGGAATGAAAAGCTCTGACTTGCCAGGTGCTTCCTGGCAGGTGGGTGATCCCTGTGCTGCATGGTGGGGTGAGGGGCTCTGCACAAGCCCTCTGCCACTTTCAGGAAAAAATAAAAATAAATCTCGGTACTCACTGGTTCCTGCCTGGCTGGGGTTGATCCCTTCTGCCTCCCACTCCCCCACACCACATGGTGGGGCTTTTCCATGAGCCATGCAAAGCTGCTGCAGGGTGTGTTTAAGGGCCAGGGTAGAGTGAGGGAGTGGTCAGGGGTTGGGGGAGCAGGTAGGGGATGGGGCCTGGCAAGGGTCCCCCCTGCCCCGGTTCCCTTCCCCGCCTCCTACTTACCAGCTCCCTGCTGCAGTGGGTGGGGACTGCCTGAATCACTGAAGCTCTCGAAACCTTTCCAAATTGCGTGGGGTCTTATTTGGTTTTTTGAGAGCTTTAAATCAATTCAGACCTTTTTAACTGGTCCCCTGATTTGACTTTGGATTTGGAGATTTGGCCACTGAATTGGGCCGAATCTCCTCCAAATCAAATTGGCACCTGAAGCTTTGCACAGCCCTAATAAGTAAGCAATGCACAAACACCATATTCAAACAACAGGTCAGGAACAAACTTGCTCTGAAATATTACCAGCAACTATTAAAGTTATGCAGACTGGCTCACCAAAAACCCCAGCGTTATATGCCAATAAATTAATACTAGGCAAGCATCAATTCTCTGGGTTATGATGTATGCGTAAGAGATCTATAATCATCATGCCAAGACCTTTGACTTGTATGCCTACACAAGAGTAGGGTGGAGTAAAGCCTGCACAAGACCTACCATCCCCACTTTGGACCATTGAGACAGAATCTAAATGCCAGATCAAGTTCAGACGTTCAGTGCCTCAATGTTTGTAGCTTCTGCCAGAGTGCAACAGATAAGAACTGCTGTTAACATGCCTAATGTTCTAGCAATGGTGAGTTTCTGTCAGGGTGATGTCCCTTAGCTTTTCTTCAACCAAGGAGTGCCCACCAAGGCAGTTGGGGCTAGGGATTTGAGGTGACCTATATTCGCCTTACTCTGGAGGTCTGTACATTCACCTTACTCTGGAGGTTGCAACATTGTGGTGTCTTATAGGAGCAACCTGTCCATGAGTAGCCCCAGTATGTTGCCATCAGACCCTCTAGTCAAATGCAGTTTATGTTCGTACCCAGGACCAATGCCAATAAAAAGGATTTACTATGTAATAGCATTTTACATTTCATTATGATGATTGTAAATTGCCCTTTTTTGCAGCAATACATTTAGAACAGGTGGGAAATATTCAGTTTTAGTCCCCAAGTCTGTAGCCTGGATTTTAAATCTAGAACCAGACTCAAATTAAAATTTTATTTCTATATTTAGCTATGCTCAACTTACCTGATTTCACTTGCCTCAACAGTTCTTTTAGTTTTGTCCATGAACGATGCATGCCCGGCGAGTAGTAGAGAGCATGGTGATAAGCGGGGGAGCTCCCACAGATGCTGCTGGTGCTGTTGGTAGTTGAGGGAGGAGGGGTGGTAAGCGCTGAGCAGGGGTCTGCAGCCCACAGACTTTTTGTAGGGGCTGTACCACCATGCTCAGGGAATACATATGCACCCCCTATGCATTACCCCTAGCTTTATTAGCAGACCTAACAGCAGGCTTCTGAGCTTTTGGACAGGAATAATCACTATCTATTTTACTTTTTTTTTTAAATTTAATTTAATTTTTTACAACTCCTATGAATTGTAAGCTTGATGAAGAAGATTCTGAAGTGCATTTAGCTCGCAAAGCTCTCATGGGTAATGGCAAAGCCACTCCTCCCAAAGTGAAAGCATTTAATGATGGAGTGTTAAGTATGAGCTCACACTAACATGCCCAAAGCCAGGAATCTGGATGCTTCATTTAGCATGTGTCCATGCAGTTCCCTGCTTTATATATGTAAGTCTCTTTTTTGTGACCAAAAGTGGCATTTGGACATTTTGTTAAGGTGCCAAGTTGAGTTCTATTTCAAATAACTGTTTCTGCTGAAGTAAATATGAAAATGTCTAGTGACTGAAGACATGTACATGGTCAAAACCCCCAGTTGGCATCTGTTATTCTGTCACTTGCAATTGATCTTTCCTACTTATTTACTTTTTCTTTGGTTGTAGTGTTTACTACTAATTCAAATCCTTAAGTGAATACTGACGGGATATTTCACTTCATCCTTCCTGTTCCCTTTAAAAACCACTCTTCCGTTTAAATTCATTTTGATATCACAACACACTTTATTGATAAAGTATATATAACCAATGACAAAACTGGTTAGAAATGGTCTTGTCATTGGAAACTTTATGCGCTCAAGGCTTTATGTTATGTCATGGATTTTATGACTTTATCCTTTCTGCACACCAAGAACCAGGAAAGATGAGCTGCTGTAATACTCTGGGTATGCATCTCACTAAACAGGCTCAAATAATATGCTCCAGCTAATCATTGAAGAAAACATAAGGCCAGTGGAATGATGGAATCTCATTCTCTTTTAATTTTACTTCCCTGCTTTATTAATATTGCATGGATATTTTTTGCATTGGAACAGTTTTTTGTTATAGTTAATGACCAGGCTTCTATACAATAAAACTGATCTGCTAAATGTATAGTTGACAAGACTAACACATAATTGCTGTAAGGTCAGCAACAAATACAGCAAACAACAGTGACTTCTGTTCAGCAAACAGAATTTCCATAAACATATCAAGTGGGTAACAATAAAGAAAAAGTTATTCAAGCATAGTCAGAGATCCCCATCTTCCTCCAGGCCTTCTCAAACTGCTACATAATTCTCTTCTTATCCTTCCCGCTTAATTCCTGTGTCCCTGGGCCTCAAATCCCAGCTCTCCCAAGCTCTTGAAGAGAAGCTTGGGCCGCAGCACCACCAAGTATCTGGCTGGGTGTTGGACCCACACAGCCCAATCTGAGTCCTATGAGGTTCCTAATGCGGGAGAACTCTGACACCCTCTACTCAGGTCATACGCATGGTATTTTGACACCTTGCTACCGAAATGGAAGGGAGAGCTGGAGTTAGCATGTTGTGTGCTAGACACATGGCATTATCCTTGCATCCCATCAGTCAATCTCCTATATTTCTGATTATAAATTAGCTTTATAGCTCTTCTGCAGATTGCTGTTGTTGTAATATACCTTAAAAGTCTGATTTCACACTATTTAAAACCAACAACAAATTGATAGGTACAGGATAAAGTCCTAAGGCTGGAGATATAATAAAGTAAATGTGGAAAGATATAAAAACAAGGAAAACATTTGTGCTAGAGCTTAACAAATACTACTTAGGGCTATCTAACATATATTCATTGGTGTTTGTATATTTAATTCATTTTCCTGCACTGACATCCTTTCTCTGTTTGTATATATGAAGAAAGATTTCTGCCACTACACTATAGAAAATTTTCAAAAGTCTGGATCATGGAGAGCAAGTTTCTCTCTTTTCCCAAGCACACCTGAAAAAAGATAGTTGGATTCTGACATAAGCAATAAATGAAAGTTTAGGCCTGATCCTGTTCCACCAAGTAGTGCCTTATAGGGCTGTGTGAAGCTTTGGTCCCCAATTTGATTTGGTGGCTGAATCGCTAAATCTGAATCAAATCAGAAGACCCTTTAATCGCTCCGAATCACACCAGAACCCTTCAAATCAATTTGGACATGGACACAGCTTTAAATGTTTGTTTGTTTGTTTGTTTGTTTGTTTGTGTGTACCTCAACATATCAGGTGGCTCATGGATGCTGGGAAGGATGGAACAGCCCATAGGAAGGTGGGGGGACTCCCCAGTGCTCTCAGCAACAGACCCAGAAGTGGACCGGAAGCACTTCCAGCTCAGTTCTGGGTCCACACTGAACTGGAAGCATGCAGAGGGGTCCAGAGCACCCCCTGGCTCAGTGACTAGTGCCTCCTGGGTCTGGGGAGGCACCTGGGGTGCCCCTGTGGCTAATAGATGAGCAGGGAGGGGCCCGGGGCAGGGGGAGGGCAGTGTGTTCCCAGCGGACCCAGAAGTGGACTGGAAATGCTTCTGGTCCATTTTCGGGTCTGCTGCCAAGTGTGCTGGGGAGTCCCTACCCATGTGCCTGGTACCTCAAGGTATATTTAAAAAAACAAAAGAAACATAAAAACATTTAAAACTGTGTCTATGCCCGAATCACTGATTCTCTGAATTGGCATTGAATCTTCAGATTCAGCTGAATCAAATTGGGGATAGTGATCCAAAATCAACAAACTGCATCACTGTCCCTGATTCGGATTCAGAATAATCCAAATTGAATATAGTCCGTTTCACATGTCCCTAGTGCCTAACTGGACTTATTTATCTGATATAGTCAGGGATGATGCTGCTTAAGCAGGGGAAATGGACTACCTGCATCCTCAGGTCCCTTCCTGTCCAACTTTTCTTTAAATTTGTCACTCAAACAGTAATTAGACAAACTTGAACTCAGTGCCTCTTACATATAAGGTTAAAGGCAAACATGTCCCAACTCTCTCCTGTCTCATATGTGACTATAAATCAGCTGTATTAATATGCTTATGTGGCTTGTAAAGCTAAGTACCAGTAATTCTGACAAATTCAGAAGACTGCCTATAGGTAAAATTATAGCAAGTGCCGCTGTACATGAACATTGATGAGTTTACTACATCATCTATCAAAAATATTATTTCCTTGGCTTTTCCTCAGCTTTATTGTTTCCTCAAGTGTGCATGCTCACACACACGCACACAGGGAAAAAAGACAAAGGTAATTTCCATAAAGATTATGATCTGTTTGATCTATTTAGCATTTTCCCCATTGCTAATATTTTGATCTTGCTTACAATTCCTCCACTTAAGAGCAATGATATACAGTTCTCATACATGATACAAAATAAGAACATTCATGTCCCTCCACTGTCAGATATTGTACCCAAATTTCATGAAATGAGGGTTTCCACCAACTATCTAATCACTTATCAATCCCAGTGGCTCAAATTCCTAACGCAACAAGAGAAAATTATTTCTGAGTATGCAAAAAACATGTTTAACAGATCTTAAAAGCTTTTAAGATATTCTTGTTAATAGGCCAGCACAGAAGAAGAAATGCCTTTTAGCTTATTTTCCATAACTGCATGAATGTTGCGTGTGGGAAAAGGTCTTCATATAGACCAAAACACTCAGATTGCCACTTCTCTATTTTTATTTTTACATCTCCACGGGCAAAATGTTCCCATCAAATCCACAGGGAGAATCTAAAATATGTGGCTAGAACAATGACTAGTTTCAACTGCAGTGCAGAAATATGCCTTCTTTAGGAGCTTCTACTTTTCAGGCATGAATTTTTATGTGTATTCTGGCCTAGATTAGACCTCTAGAAGTATCATGAAATCTTATGGCTCACCATATAACAAATATAACTTAAAATGTTTCAGAATGGGTTAAATATCTTTCTTGAGGTAGTGGAAAAGATAGTCCATCTCTCATTTGGAGTGGTAGACAAATAATAATAAACAAACTGATTTATGCATGTCAAAAAGCCTGCCAAAGTAAGGTAACAAACCAATACTAACTCTAGATGTTCTGGTCACTTTGCAAGGATTATCTTCTACTTGCCTGTGTCTTCATAATCTTATTGGCAGTGTAGAAAAGTTGCACATGTCATAATAATTGTATCTTTAACACAGAGGTCAGACATGACCACTAGTATGCAAACCCCCAAAAACACAGGGCCAGATTTATGAAGGTTTCTAAGCACCTAAAGATGTAGGCTGGCTAGTGCTTACAGAAGCACCAGTTATTTCTCATACTGATTTCAGTGGGAGCTAGACAGCTAAGTCATTTTTGTTTCCTTTTTTAAAAACCCTATTAAGTGCTTACCTGTACTTTTAGATGTTTAATACCTCAAAAGGGCCAGTATTTAGCACTTAAGAAAATATTACTTACCATCAACATATCTGACTGGACTATTTTAAATTATCATTTACAGTACTAGTCTGTTACAATTTGAAGTAGTAGAAAAACACAAGTAAAAAAGTTAAAAAATAAAAGGGAAAAAAACCCCCTGCTCAGTTCAGTTTCATGCAGGGTTAATCCCCTAGCCCATAGAAGTTGTTATTTATGTGGTCTCCCATGTGGGATAAAATGAATGAATGACTACTCTGCCTTTCTTCTGTCGTTAAAGTGCTCCTCACCCAGAGGCCTGCAATGACATTCCCACAGCTAGGCAAATACATATTCTGCCAGCTAGTTCTACTGTGGTGCTATCATGCTGCTTAGCTAAAAAATGAAAGTATTCTTTTGCTAGTAAATGCCATCTCCCTTCTTCAGTCACTTCAGATAATTAGGATATAGCTGCCCCTTAGAAGCAGGGCAGTGCTTACAGGGCTTTGAGAGAGAAATGGTAATTTGAAATCTTGTTAGGGTAGAAACTAAAAGAGGGCTGCTTATTTAATGCCTGCACATTTTCATTCTTAATGCTTAAGAAAAAATCATGTTATATTTGCTAGTGCCATCATGACCAATTTAAATATATCTAACTTTACAGTCCACTTACTTCCCAGCACCCTTTCTACTTTATTAAGCTTGATATCTGTAAATGTAAGAGATTTTACAGACAATACTTCAAAGCACTGTACTCAGTTAGTATCCAGAGTTTGGAATGAATTTTCATAGGACCTGGTCCAGCTGCCCCTAACACTAATGAGAGCTGGAACTTGCCAAGAGCTTCAATGGCAGCTAGATGAGGTGCCTAGAAGATGTTTGAGTGCAGATTCCTGGATTGCTAGATCTCAATAGCTCATAGAAGAGGGTTGTACCATTTCCTTGCCCATTAAGACTGTAGTTCTGTAGACATGTATAAAAGTTTCATTTTATACACACGAGCAGTCTCATTTATTTCGTCATAACTATTCATGAATTTAGTGTTAATCACAGGATTTTTTTTTCCAGGCATAAGGCTCAGTTTTGCCATTCTAATTTTTAAAAAAGCCTTGAATAATCTGGTATATTTTAAAACTATAATATAATGACAATAGACATATTGCTCTTGATAGCCTTATAATTCAGATGTAAAAAAACCTCATCTTGCTTAACAGTAAGCTCTGAAAGTATGATTATCTTAAACTGAAATGTAATTGACTCAATTTAACTGTAACTTGATTTTCATGTTCAGATTAATCAGAATCATAGAATATTTGGGTAGGAAGGGACCTCAGGGCCAGGGCAGACTTTTAAAAAGCGTGAGCCTGAATTGATTCGACCTTTGCAGGTTAGTCTAACTTGGCTAGGCTGAACCGGGTTCCAACCATACAGACAATCCCTCTGGAGTGAGTAAATTCAGGCACATGCCTGCAGTGGCTCAGGCTGGAAGCTGGGGGCAGGGGGTGCTAAAGCAGTTCTCCCTGCCCTTCTACAGAGCTAAACTGAGGGGGCCAGGCCCCAGTAGGGATCTCATTAGGGAGTAGTATGAACCCCCACCCTGCCTGCAGTCCCAGGCTTTTCCCTGTTTGCTGCTCAAAGGGTGTGAGTGTTGCCAGCCCGCAGCCCTGGGCTAGCACTGAGTCAAGGGGGTGTATGCAGTGCATGCATCTGTTGATGATACAGAGCTTTTCATTCTCCCTCCCTGCTTCTGTATTCTGTCTGCAACAACAGGCAAGCAAACTGGGCGGGGGGAGGGGGGAGAAGCTGATAACAGTTTGAAAATAGCTGATAACAGTTTATCTGATAACAGATAACCCAGTGCATCACCTTTATCTCAGTGTTTATTGCCCCATTGAGAAAACAACAGAGAGACATTACCAGCTATCTGTTGATTCAGCACAGGCCCAGCATGTGGTCTGCTGGCTAATACAGAGATACCTTAGCAAAGGCAGAGGGGAGGGGGGAATTTGTGCTTAGCAGAGAGTGGTGAGGGGGAGGGAGGGGAGCAAACAGCTCTTCTCAAACATTTCCAAGGAAGGACATTAAGCTACCTGTTGATTAGCTCCAAAAAACCTGTCTGCCTTTGTCTCTGACAGCAGGGACTGTAGTCAGCAGGTGGTCTGCTAGCTAACCTAGAGGTGTCTACTAAAGCAGGGAGTGTGGAATAATCCCTGTTTAGCACAGAGAAGCCACACAGATGCAGAGGGGAGGGGCCAGCCCCGTCCAGCCCAGAGAGCATGCTGAGATGCTGGGATTGTCTGGATTATTTTAAACCAGAAAGGGGTCTAGGATAGACAGACTTAACTGATTTGCATCAACCCAGTTTATGCAATGATACTACATTCAACCAGGTTTATCTCAAACTGATTTCAGCTATTTTCAAACTGTTTTTTGTGCACTGAACATCTGTTCTGTTACAGGTTTAAACCAGTTTCTGATCATTTAAACTGCTTTATGTGCAATATCAGTCCCTAGCCTAGAAAGTCATCTAGTCCAACCCCTTGCTCAAAGCAGGACCATTCCCAACTATATCATCCCAGCCAAGGCTTTGTCTAGTCAGGTCTTAAAAACCTCTAAGGATGGAGATTCCACCACCTTTCCGGGTAACTTGTTCCAGTGCTTTACTACTAGTTAGAAAGTTTTTCCTAGTATCTAACCTCAACTGCCCTTGCTGCAACTTGAGACCATTGCTTCTTGTTCTGTCATGCTACCATTGAGAACATTTAAGCTTAACATGTAAAAAGGTCAGAATTTTCAAGCAGGCATATTTCTTTGAAATTGTACCTTTCTTTCTTTAGAATTGCTTGTTATTGCTTACAATCTCTAGCTCTGCTAATTAAGGTTAATAATATTTTCAAGATAATTTGTTTTCCTACATAGTTTTTTTTAATACTTATAGTTTATAGCTTTGTGGCTGGTAGTTAATGCACAATTGAAACAAACTAATGTTTGTGTAAGATTATACTGCTGGTAATATTCCAGACAATACCCTTCCCAAATAGTACCTGAAGGAAATTTCTGTGAGAAGAACCTTGTATAGTTTCTCTCTGATGGCAATTTCTGATTTTCCCTTCATAGTTTCCTCTGAAGAGAAGTGACTAGAACCCAAGACATCTCTTCTAGTCCTACACCCCACAGATTCCTGTTAACTGGCTGCAGAACCTATTCTCAAACTCAACACTGTATCAATTAAAAGCAGATTTTTGCAATGAGTTGAGTTGGGATGGGCTGCCAGAATGGAGCTGGCAGGGTACCTCATCCTCCCATCTCTCTCCCAACCTACATCCTGCATCTTCCTAGTTCTAGCTTCAGCAGTCAGGAGGGTAAAGAAGCAGCATCAATGCACTGTGAAGGAGCAGTGGTTGATGCTGCTTTCTTTTTCTTGCTGCTGAGAATTGATGGATTTTAGTTGTTTGACTTGCACGTCAGTACCAACCCCCTCTCCAGAAAACTTCAGAGGTGTCATCTCCCTAACCAATAGTGAGCCATGAGCCTCTGGCTGCTCCTTTTGCATGACTCCCATTGGTCTATCCTCCCTGCTACTGGAGCTGGAGCCAAAGCAAGCACAGGTTCAGGGCATACGTGTGGGGCAGGGGAAGGGATGCAGCATTGTCCAGGGCACAGTATTGACCAGGTATGTCTCTGGCTGCATATAAGCCAACAGTATGCACTTGTTGCAAAAAACCAAAGCAAAGATCATACTGAGCTGTATTAACAGGATCATCACTTGCAAGTGAAGGGAAGTGATCCTTCCAGTCTACTCAGCACTAATGAAGTCTTGTGTGGAGTACTGTGTCCAGTTTTGGGCCTTGCACTTCAAATAAGACGTGGAAAAATTAGAAACAACCCACCAGAAAGCAACAAAATAATTAGAGGTCTGAGAAATGTGATTTATGAGGAAAGGCTGACCAAACTGGGATTATTTAGTGTGGAGAAGAGAAGGCTGTGGGGGGCACTTCATAACAGTCTTCAAAAACCTGAAGCATGGCTATAAAGAAGATAGAGATTATTCTCTGTGGCCACAGGGAAAGAACTAGGAGCAATGGTCTCAAATTACAGGAAATTCTAGGTTGGATATTAGGAAGTATTTTGTCACTATGGAGGTGATTAAGTATTGGAACAGGCTCCCCAGAGATGTTGTTCATTCTTCATCCTTGGAAGCCTTTAAGAATAAGGTAGACACTTGACTATGATGGCTTAACAGAAGGCAGGGATGAAAATGCCAGCTTTTAATTTTCACTCATTTTTTAACTATGGAAAAATAGTGAAGCAATTCTTCTATTGCAAAGAACTCAGAAAGAGCACAACAGGTCCAGTTGGTTTTGATACTATGGACTCATGGAAGCTATGGCTGTAACTGAACTCCAACTAGTTTTGAGTATCAAGGACAATAAAAAGTCCTTTTTCAGGTATGTGGGGAGCTGGAGGAAAAGTAAGGGCAACATTGGACCCCTGCTAAACCAGATGGGACAACTGACACCCAGGAAAAAGCCAACTTATTCAAAGGGTACTTTGTGTCGGTCTTTCATCAGTCCCATGGGATACCCATGCCCAGTACAGGACAGGGAGGTCCAGGTGATGGAGGTGCCCTGCCCTCCATCAATGCTGACATTGTGAAGGAACACCTTCAGAGGCTGGATACCTTCAAGTCAGCTGGCCCTGACAATCTACACTCCAGGGTACTCAAGGAGCTGGCAAGCATCATAGCTCAGCCCCTGGCACGGATCTTTGAGAACTCCTGGTGCTCTGGTGTAGTGCCCGAAGACTGGAAGAAGGCCGATGTGGTGCCGATCTTCAAGAAAGAGAGGAAAGTGAATCTGCCAAAATACAGGCCCATCAACCTGACCTCTATCCTGGGGAAGGTCTTAGAAAAGTTTATTAAAGAGGCCATCCTTAATGGACTGGCCGATGCCAACATCCTGAGGGATAGACAGCACAGGTTTGTTGTGGGTAGGTCTTGCTTGACCAATCTCATGTCCCTGTACGACCGGATGACCTATCACCTGGACAAGGGAGAAGAGATTGATATATAACTTGACTTCAAAAAAGCTTTCGGTCTGGTATTCCGTGATCATCTCTTAGTGAAACTGGCCAATTGTGGCCTTGGGTCCACCATGATCTGGCTGAAGAACTGGCTCTGTGGTCGGACCCAGAGGTTGGTAATTGATGGAAGACAATCGTCATGGTGCCCTGTGACCGGGGGGGTCCCCAAGGCTCTGTCCTTGGACCCATGTTGTTCAACATCTTCATTAATGATGTGGACATTGGAGTCAGAAGCAGACTGGCGAAGTTTGCCGATGACACCAAACTTCGGGGCAAAACATCCACACCTGAAGACAGGAGCGTGATCCAGGCTGACCTGGACAGGCTCAGCAAATGGGTGGATGCAAACCTGATTAACACTGAAAAATTCAAAGTTCTCCACCTTGGGAGGAAAAACCTGCAGCATCCTTATAGGCTCGGCAGTGCTACACTGGCTAGCACTACAGAAGAAAGAGACTTGGGGGTCATCATTGAC
>NW_017728943.1:43432095-43452002 GCF_001723895.1 Crocodylus porosus
CGGTTATAAACTACTGCAAGACCATTTCAGGCTGGACATAAGGAAGAATTTCTTTACTGTCCAAGCCCCCAAGGTCTGGAATGGCCTGCCATCAGAGGTGGTTCAAGCACCTACATTGAACACCTTCAAGACAAATTTAGGTGTTTATCTTGCTGGGATCCTATGACTCCAGCTGACTTCCTGCCCCTTGGGTTGGGGGGCTGGACTCTGTGATTTTCTGAGGTCCCTTCCAGCCCTAATGTCTATGAAAGCTATGATTCCTATTTGAAATCTCTGTTTTTATCCTAACAGTGTTAACCTAGCAGTGCTAATATTGTGCAGCACCTCGCATTGCCCTTAAAAGGATCTTAAGGCACCCCAGAGTGCTGAGACATCGTTTGAAGATCAGTGTGTTAACATGTGCAAAGGCCTGTTTCAAACATACTTGTCAACCCTTTGCTTTTGCAGAATCCAGCCTCCATGCTAGGTTCTTTTCCTGAGAGTAGTACTAAGCACCACATTGTTGTGCTCTGTAACAGGGTCCCTTTAATCCTCATTATAGGGAGGAGGGGCAGAGCCCTTTAAGAAGAACCTGGCAGGTTTGAGGCTACACTTCTCAGAAAAATTATAAAGGAAGTACCCCCACCAGTGCATGGGCAGAAGGACTTTGATCAGGGAGAAAAAAAAGACCTCCTACAAGAAGAATACTGAGATCCAGAAGGACAAACTGTTAGTAAGCCAGTTTAAAAGATCACACTGAGGTCTGATAGACTGTAAGGAAGGTCAACTGGGTGTTGGGCCTATTCAGAACAATTAAGAAGCGTGAAGAGGAGGGATTTGGACTGGTGGGGGGGGGACCTATAGAACTTGCAAGATGGGAATAAGGCCAAAAGAAGTGGGAGGAAGCCCTGCTGCCCCCCACCATCCCATGCCATATGGAGGGCTCTGCCATGAGCCCCTGACCCCTGCAAACTCTCCCAGCCCCCCACCCCAGGCTGCCCTGCCTTGCCCCAGTCCCCAGCTTTTTTGAGAAAAAGCCAAAAAAAAGCCCGAACTCATTGGCTGCTGCCAGGCGGGGGGTGATCCCCACTGCCCTGTGCTGCATAGGGAAGGAGGGTGGGGTTCTGCTAAGAGCCTCAAGAAGCTCCAACTGCTACTGCAGCAGCCGGTGAGTGTGGGGCTTTTTTTTAAAGAGCTAGGAGCTGGGCCTGTCAGGGGAGCCATGGGGGGCGGGACTAGAAGAGCTGATAGGGGAAGAGCCCCCCATGCAGTGGGGGGCAGTGGGAATAGACCCCCCCCCCCCCCTTCCTGGCAGTGAATGGAGGGTTTTTTTTTTTGAAGAGCCAGGAGTTGGGGCTGGGTGGGGTAGCCATGAGGGGGTGGGACTGGGACAGGGGATGCTCAGGGGGACTGAGGGAGCAGTCAGGGGATGGGGCCTGGCAGAGAAACCCCCTGCTCTTACCAGCAGAGTTTGGGTCCAGCTCCCTGCAGCAGCAAGCAGGGACTGCCTGAAACTCTGAAGCCCTCTGAATCTCTTCTGAACCAATTTGGAGAGTTTCAAATCAATTTGGACCTTTTAATTGGTCTCCTAATTTGATTCTGATTCAGAGATTCGGCCACCAAATCTCCTCTGAATCAAATCGGCACCTGAAGCTTCAGACAGCCATAATAGCAAGTGAGATGAGCAGGTTTGCCTGTGGAGAAGTATGTCTAGATTGGTGCAGGGAGCATAGGCAGTGTCACACATGGAGTAGGGGGAACGGCTGCAAGATCTGGTACTGTAAGGTTACCCATTAACACAAATAAGGGAGATCATGAGCCATCATGTTCCCCTTGGGGGGGGGGGAAGGAAAGTAACCCATTGGTATGATCAGTCCCCCTCAAGAGCACCCGGGGGGGGGGGGAAGGGGAGGACCACCATTTAGGAGTGCAGCTTAGCTGTATGCTCCCTCTTTAGCCTTTACTCTTTCTAATAGGAAGGGGCAATATTGCAGCTAATCCACAACCCTTATTAATGCTGTTCTGGTCTTCACATCCTGTCTTGCTCAAAATTTATCACTTTGTGCTTTTATACGTACCTCTTAACAGCTGTGCTGTGAAGCATTACACAAGTGGTTCTCAACCTTTTTAGACTTATGGCACCCCTCAACAGATTTGAGGCACTCTTTGATAAATGTGATAAACTCCTTGGAAAATGCCAGCTCTTCATTTTCACTCTTTTTTTACTATACAAATAGAGCAATTTTTCTGGTGCAAGGAACTTAGAAAGACCAGACCAGGGCAGAATGTTTTTATCACTATAGATCATGATTGAAATTTCTGGGTTTATCTTGTGAATCATGTTTGCACACCTAACAGTACTAACATTGTGTTGCAACCCACAGTACCCGTGCAAGGATCAATCTCAGGGCACCCCAGGATACCATGGAACCCTAGTTGAGAATCACTAGATTAAGCTGTGGCAGTGAAAACACTACAAAAACATTTGCAACAATAAAAAACATAACCTTGATGCTAAACCAACTGCAAATCCAGAAGGAAAATTGTTTTATCTGATTACATTAATATTTTATTAGAAACGGAATGACAAATTGAAGATTGATTGCAAACAGCAGACAATCACTGACTAAAGAGAATTCTGGCATTCAATTGGCACTTTAAAACCTTTTAAGAAGCTGTTCTAAATCTGTGGGAAAATAATTCAGACACTTTAATTTTGTCATTCAAATTGCATCACTCATTCTACACGCTATTTAGCTGATTGTAATTATGAAAACACTGGCTATTCTGTATACTTAGTAAAGGCTTGCAAGTGCTGAACTAGTCCATATTATTATTAGACTTATGTATGTTTCTTTGTTTTCCTGCTAGTAAAAATATTCTCAAGACACTGAGAATATTAAGGTGGCTTTCCTAAAACACAGGAAGAGTATTAACTTACTTCATTCAGGTACCTTCCACAGTATCGCATGTAGTGAACAGATTATGCATGGCTATTACTTTATTGTGCATTCAGCTGAGTTTGCTATCATAATTAGGGCATCTTGATTTAATATATGCAAATGTATTTTGTAAGAGAAACCTGCACTATTTATAGAAATGACTTGCAATATGCTATAGTCATTGCTTGTTGAAATAGTTACAACCTGAACCCTAGACGTGTATAAAAGCAAAGGCTTTCTGACTTAGCAGTAGAATCTACAAGTTCGAATCACAGCAGTAATTTCCCAGAGATCAGTTTTGACCTTTTTTTTTGTACTCTTTGAATTTTTTTTTTTTTTAGTTAATTTGTCAATTTCAGTGAAATCTAAGTGACATTAGCAAAGCATTCCACTGAACAACCATGGCAGTTTTGCAATGGGATTTTTCTTAGAAGTAGAAGTGACAAAACACCGAGTTTGATATGGTTGTCATAACATGGGCAGGGAAGCTTCAAGGCAGAAAACTGAACGCACTGCAGATTACAGGGATTTTGTCTCTCTATGCCTGTGCTCCATTTCCTCCAGGTCAAACAATAACTAAGATAATATATGAAAAAGTTAGGCAATGTATAGACAGAACACACAGAAGACAGAGTGAGGTGCGACTTATAGACTAATTGAATCAGCTCCTCTATCCTGTTGTCAGCCCGTACTTCAGGCTAACACAGCTAACTACCTCTCTCTGCTCATAGGGGCCACATAGGTTACGTCTAAGTGAGACAAGGCAGTGCCATGTTTAGACAGGCCACATTTGCTTCATGTGCAGTGAAAGTTTTGTAGCCATGTTGGCCTCTCTAATGGGCAAGTTGTGATAACTTTTTCTGCCAATATTCACTGGCTGTAGCATTGCCCATCTCAATTATCTCCAGTTATGTAGGTTGTCATATAGCCTGGATAAAACTTCCCCAGATGAACACTACCTGATTTCTATGTTTGGATTTTACTTCAAAGGGTGTCTGTGATCTTCTGAATTATAGTAATGGCTTTTTCATTGGCCTCCCTGGCACACTTCCTGGGCAAAGTCCTATTTGTTACTCCTTTACTGGACTTTACAGAGTAACTGCGGACCTTCTGGCATTTAAAGTAACTGAAGCAGAGCCTCTTCCAAGGCCAATTTTTTCAGGGCCATGTGGGAGTTGAAGCAGACAGGTTCTGCTTGTAAAGGTTTTGAAACCAGCATTTTCTTCAGACAATAATTTAGACAAAACAACAAATAGTTACATGTACTTCCCTACCTTGTTTTTTCACCACTTACAAGTGTTTCTTGGGCTAAGGTTATTCCTTCGGGAATAACATTTGTTGTTCACTAGAAATAACAGATTTCTGTTAAAAGTGGCATTGTTTTAAAGCTTGCCAATAGAAAACAATGTATGTTATCAATGTTTTCTGTGTGAAAGAATAATTTTTTACTGCGTTGTTTAGGAGTTCCTAGATCAGTTTGTTTGTCACTAGCATAACAAAAGGGATGGATACAGGCAGCAGCTTGGGTTGCAATCTTTGTGGAGGGACACAAAAATAGCCACTGCCATGGTAGTAGCTAGACATACCACCACCACTGGCACAGCTGCAGCTGGCATAGCAGCCCCAAGTATGTAGCTACCCTGCTATGCCTCCGGTGCCTGTGTACATACTTAGTTAGCTAATGGTCTTCAGTGTGTGAATCAATATGGCTGAAAATGAAAATGGCAATAACAATCCTTCATGAAAATGGAAATGTGTCTCTGGAGCTGAATGTCACTAAAGAAAAGCTGAAAGAAACGTTAACAATGCGAAGTAAAATCAAGCGCTTTTAAGGTTTGTTTCATGTCCAACAGATGCATAAGAATCCTGTAGTTATTAATGTTCATCCATTCAAAATGTCAGCACTCCCACATTTGAAAGTAATTCTTATAACTAAAAGAAATATTCTTCTCTTCTTTCAGACCTATCAGAAGAAAAATGCTGATACCAATGAGGTAACCTTCCATCTGTGGAGGTTGACATACCTCCAGACAATATTAACATAATACAATTGCACTTATTCAAGGAACATGGAGGACATTACAAAGGAAAAGGAGCACTGATGCTCTAAATTACCAAACAGTAAGCATTTTCCTTTGGAGAGTAATGGGAGAAACATTTTAGCTTTCCATTTTTCATTCTGGTCTTCAAAAGGAGAATGGGTAAAGCTTCTTCATTTCATTTCAGTTAAAGCTGTTGATTGCTTTTTCTGCAGGTTATTTAACTCCAGAGATTTTGCTTTAGCCAGGGAATGCTATTTGAGTCTAGAAAAACACTGAGTATTCCAGCAAAACATGTAAAATGGGGGAGGATGGAAATCCATATGAACAGCTTTCATACGAGGAAAGAAATTAGAAAAAAAGAAGATTGTATTATTGATAAAGAAAAGACCAGCATCAAAAACATTCCATGATAAAACATTAATTCTCTGATAAACCATCAACTGTTTTAGAAAGGCTTTTTTTTTTTTTTAATCTGATCAGGTTGCACAACTGAAAAACATTGTACAGGTGAGCTGTATGCATCCCACAATGGGGAAGTTGTTAAATTTGTACAGTTGCATGAAGAACATGATCTTGCGATGAAAGAACATCGCCCACAAATTACTCCGAAGGAAATTTATGATCATTACCTGGACTAAAGTATCAAAACAAAATAATTCAAATTCTTGAGAACATGATCAAGAAGGAAATTATTTCTATCCTGAAAGCTGGCTAGTATTAATATAATATACTTGATTATACCCAAGACCCTAGTAAATCAAGAGTAGATGACAGGAATTATCAGATGTCTTTCTGCAGAAGAAAGATGTGAGGAAAAGGTGGAAGTGCTATGAACAAAGAGGATTTTTGTTGATTTTTTACAACAATGCACAGTTTTAGAATCTTGTACTCAATGCTAGGGGTTATGGCACCAAAGCTGTGGTATTTTTTTTGATATGGCTCAAATAGTTGAAACTTTCTTGAAGACTCAGCATAGCATTGAGATGACTATGTGACCAAAATGTTACCAGAATGTTTTAGTGATAGGAGATGGGGAAAAACTAATCAAAGTCATCTACATATCTTGGTACAAGGTTTCAGAAGCCTATGTTGTTTTAGGTTTGAAACACTGACACTTGAAGTAAAAAGGAACTTCAGGAACTGAAGTACAATGAGCTGCTGAGTTGCTCACTCACCAAATCTGCCACTATAAATTCTGTTTTTTCTGCATCTATAAATTTATGAAGTCAACATTGCAAATAAAATGCCTCAAAGTTGAAATGGCAAATCAAACTATGAATTATTTAGGGCCTTCAAGAATTTCCTTTCAGATGGCTTTTCTGAGAAGGGAGACACGGGTGTCCTGACCAGTATTAAGGAACTGGAGGAGGATCTGGCAACCAAAGGTAGCTTCCCAGTTATATGGTACCATCGGCAAGTTGCCCCAAGGTTCTGTGCCCAATGGGGGGGGGGAAGTAAAGGGGTGAGAATCCAAAGCCAGTTGGCACTGCTTCGTCCCCGTCAGCATCACTGTTGGTAGTAGGGTCCAGGCTGCTTCCAGAGGCCTCTGCCCTGCTCCCTGTCCTGGCCAATAGGTCTATTTGTAACCCTGCTGGATTTCAAACCCATAATCCTCAGCTCCACAGGCCAATGAATCTGCCTCAGGCCAGACCTTAGCCTCCATTGCCCCAGCAGGTCTCAGGCCTTGGAACAAGCACTCCTGACCCACTGGGAGTCAATTACAGAAGAATCATTTGTTTTGGCTCTCTGCAGTACAGCCTCCCCATCACCTCTTTTAGCCATGCCTATTCCATTAGTTGTCAACAACAGAGAATTCTTCTCTTTTTAAGAACCATCATGCCCTCTGAGCAACCTAACAAAGCCCTCCAAACTTCACCCCACCAGGCCCAAAAGAAAACAGAATATCCCCCCATGCTGCAGCATTCCATACGTTTTTCGGTCTGCTGCCTGAGTTCAAGGGTGTCTCTATTTTTCCTCTGGAGGGCAGTCCATTCTGGCTTGCCTACTAGGTCTTTTCTTTCCTGCCCTGTGCTCAACTGCGGATCTGCTTTTATGGCCCTGGGCCCTCCCTGCTTTCTTCTAGTCACCTGACCCTGCCCACTTAGATGTGTACAGGAGATCCTTGTTAGCAGCATGCAGTCCTCAGGAGGCGTGTGTCTGTAGGTTGTCCTCAGCTCTTCACCCCTTCTAGCTATAGAAGTTCTTGCCTTACAGATACCTAGCCCTGTAGTTCTGCCCCATGTCCTCTTCCAGGTAACAAGTGAAACCCCTGTTGCACCCACAAGAAAAACAATGTAAAGTCCAAATAATTAAAAAAAAAAAAAAAAAAAAAAAATTTGATTTTCAGGCAATGACATATAATTATCCAGGAAATAACTATATATGTATATATTGTTTCCACTACTTTAGAAAGCTACTTCCAGAAAGATCTTTACATAAGCTATTTGTTTTTTATATGTCTGAAACATCAAAGAACTGCAACTGCCAGTCAGTTTTTAAGCAAGGCTTTAGTAGATGGATAGCTTAGAAAAAACATCCTCTGACATATGCTTGGTTTTTACAATGAACTTCAAGTTCTTTCAGCACAAGGCTGAATCCTCAAACATGCCCAAAACTCTAGTTGATTTTCTGTACAAAAATAAGGTTTTATCCTTGTTTTGAAATTTATCCATTGCACCCAGGATTCTAGTAACCTTGCATATTTCTGTCCCAAGTAGAAAATGCTCTTTTTTCCTTAAACTTAAACTTAAACCAATACATTTGTTTTCTGTGATGACTCTGTCTCAGTTTGTCAGTTTTATTTTAATTTCAATCGAAAGGAAAATTGCAGAAAATATGAACCTGGAAGATACTATCCATGTGTTCACATGTATTAAAAGCAAGAAAAGGGAAATTAACTCAAGGTTCTGGCTGTTCTCTAATATCATTGTGGAAAAAGAGCTTAGAAATACAGGTTGTGCATTTAATTTTTCTAATTCTTTACTCTGTTTCATCCTTGCATTACAGTAGCAAAACAAATGTGATGAATCTGATTATTTTAGTCTTTTATTGGGGAGTTAAGGAATTAATGTTGGCGGGTGACAGAAAATATTCCTGCCCACTCTGGAAAATAGAAAATAGGCAGAAGTTGGCAAAGGTTTGTATCATGAGTTGCTGGTGTTGTGGTGGACATAAATAGCTAATGCTGTAGAACAAACTGCAAATCCTTGCAAAATGAATACTTGCAATTTTGTGCAGCCCTGACTGCAACCACCAGTAATTGTTAGAATGCCTTTTCCAAAAATTTTTACCACGCAGAAGCTATCCTATCTTAATTGAAATCCAAAGTTTTCTTTTGGGCCTGCTACTTAGTAAGGTAGTCTCTCTTTTAAATAGTTTGAGAATCTTCTAGTGACATTCACTATGTTCAATGTTTCAGAAGCTTACAAAAAACAAACAGAGTATTAGTATGTATGTTAATATATTAATGGGCACATCTACTGTGCAGTAGTGCCTCACAACATGGACAGTGCTAATACACTATTGAACAGTATTACTAGGCTACTATGCAGTAATGTCACTTAAAATACATTTGCTGGTGCTACTGCACAGTAACTCCTATTACCATGAATTTATTTAATTGTTGTATAAGCAAGTATTAAATAAATGTGCAGTAACCACTGCACAGTAGCATCTTGTGTAGATGCACCCTATATATATGTATGTAGTACTATTTTTGATGTCCAACTATGCCTATGTGTTTTCATGTTGTTTTTCTTGTTTAAATAGCAACAGAGAAAACAAGCCCCTGATCCTACAAAGAGACACTGAGTACCCTTTGTTTCCTTTGGCTCTGAGGCACTCAGGACCTTACAGGAAACTTTTTAGACTTCAGTTATGGAAGTGATTTACTATGTTGCCTGAGTTTATGCAATAACATCAGTATCAAAGGTGTCAAAGTTCAGAATTATACAGCAGTTTTTCCTAATGGCATCAGAAGTGACAAGAACCTTTCAAGGGTACCACTTCATAAATTTAGATAATATAATATGTGACACATCCAGGCAAATTCATTGTTTACCGTTAAATGGTGAAAAAGTAAGTATGAGCAAGCTCATCAGGAAGTGCCACATGACAGTAAGTGGTGACATACCATTTTTGAAAATTAAGAAGATTGTATTATTTTTAAAACTAGATGGCTACATACTATGCATTTCAGCAAGAGAGCGCTATCTTTAGGTTATAGATAAACCAAAATTCTACAAGCTTTCTGATCCACTTCCACACTTCCTCAAAATTTAGAGATATTTGACTCCAGAATTTTGGAATGTCTATACATTTTGTAGGTAGTAGGCATGCCTGTGCCAATACTTACCACATTATCACTTCATTTGTAGTTGATTGTAACTTTGCCAAATGTTAACCATCCTGAGTGAAATTTTCCATTCTAGCTCTGTGCCTCATGGTAAAGGAGCAAGCTATCCCAATGTGATGGGAGAATGGGAAGTGCAACAGGTAACCAACTCTGACTAGACAGCAATCTCTTCAATCAGTTGAAACCTAAAAAGTGGAAACTTGGTCATAGGATTAGGGAAGATATAAGAATATCACATAGGCATTCAGGGGAAAAATTAGGAAGGCCAAGGCATGATTTCAGATGCAGCTGGCAAGGGACATAAAAAGCAATAAAGAAGTCTACAAGTATATCAAGAGGAATACCAAAGAAACCATAGGTCCTTAAATAACTCAGAAACCAATCTAGTTACAGATGATGCAGAGAAGACTGAAATATTTAATGCCTTTTTTACTTCAGCCATTACAAATAAGCGCAGCTACAGGATGATGTGTGCAATTGGCAGCAAAGACAGAGAAAGTAACAAACAGCCTAGGGTGATGGCAGAACAATTTAGGGATTACTTAGACTAGATGCCTTTAAGTCATCAGAACGGCATGGGATGTGTCCTAGGCCAGGTACTGAAGGAAGACTGTATTAATGATTTAAAAAAAAAACCTGAAGTAATTTCAAATCCATTAGCTATTCTCTTTGAGAACTAATGGAGATCAGGTGAGGTCCTGGATGACTGGAAAAGGGAAAATACAGTGTCCATCTTTAAGAGAAGGATCCAAAGAGTTACACATCAGCCAGCCTGACCTCTGTACCTGAAAGATCATAGAGCAGGTCCTCAGGGAATCTCTTGTGAAGCACCTGTGAAAGAACAAGTTAATCGGGAACAGCAAGAATGGATTCACCAAGAGCAAGTCATGCCTAACCAACCTGATTTCTTCTGATTTCAGGTGACTGGCTTTGTGGCTGGGGAGAGTATAATGGATGTGATATACTTTAGCAAGTCTTCTAACATGGTTTCCCACAACATTCTCATTAATAAGATAAGAAAACACAGACTAAATGAAAGTACTGAATAACTTGTTGCATCATTGTGCTCAGTAGCCATCAATGTCTCAATGTCAGGTTGGGAGGAGGTATCAAGTGGGGCTCCTAAGGGGGTTGTCCTGGGTCTAAGAAACAAGACTTATGAAGAATAGCTGAAAGAACTAGGGTTATTTAGTCTGGACAAGAGAAAAGTGAGGCGGTATTTGATAACACTCTTCAAATAAATGATTAATGAAAACAGAGAATGGAACTGGGTTTTTTCTGTAGCCATAGGTGACAGAACTAGCAACTCAAGCTGCAGCAGAGGAAACAGGTTGGAGATAGGAGGAACTTTCTGATTATGAAAGTGGTCAAGCAGTGGAACAGACTACTTAAAGAAATTGTGGGATCTCCATCCCTGGAAATTGTTGAGAACAGACTGAACAGTGACTTGGCTGACATGGTATAGTCAGGGACAGGCTTGCCTTAAGCAAGAGTCTGGACTAAATGACATTGTGAGGTCTATTTTAGCCCTGATTTCCTATGATCCTATAACTTTTTGTAAGGAGGAAATAGAATTTAGCAAAAGCAGTTAGTCTGTTTCTCAGAACATGAGATAAGGGAGAAATAAATTGGAATACTCATGGTAACACAGTTGGAACATTTTCATTCAGGCTACATCCACACAGGCAGGGGTGGCCTCAGATGCACAGAGCTAATCTGCCTGCTCTCCCTCATAAACCAGAAACACTGTGCTACAGCTATCCATAGTTAGCTAATTAATGTGGACTAATTGCCTTGTCATTTAGCAGTTGTAATTATCCTACCCCCACCAGCACCATCCCCACAGTGTTTCCTATGTAGAGGATTGAAGCTTCACTGAATGTGCTGAAACTCTAGGGCTGCACAGATTGAGCAGATCTTTTCTTGCAGTTGCTACTATGGTGTCAGAAACAAGATTTGAAAGCCAGGGGACTATCATTCTAGCGCTTCCTCTCTTCCCAATCCAGGAGGAGAAAGGGGATTTGGGAGGAATGTAGATGGCCAATGAGCTGGGTCTTAGTTTGTGAGATGGGCAGAAAGTGTAAGACAGACATGGGCAGGGAAGAGGACGCTTACAAACAAGAAGTTCATGGAGGGGAAGTCAGGTGATGAAGAATTCAGAATGGGGGGACTAGAACTGGAATAAGGAGCTGGTGAGTTGATGAGAAGAGTGCCAAGAAGCTGGGACTGTGATTTAGATGGAAATTTTAGTTAAGAAATAAATCAGGAAAGTGTGATGAGAATGGGAAACTGATCAGTGGGGGAAACGGGGACTGGAATGAAGATCTAACAAAAACAGAGAGGGGGAAAAAACAGAAATGTAAATATGTGTTCTTAGATTGTTATTGTTAGGTTCCAAATTGGGATATTTTGAAGTGGAGGACTTTTTCCACTAATTTACTATTGGAATAAGATTATGATTCATTGTATAATATCATTATTAATCAGGTGGAGCAAAAAGAGTAGCCTCTCTTGGTCTCTACACATTTGGCTTTTCTCTTCCCTTCAGGTATTTCTTATTGCACTGAATTCTTGCTCTGATAAATTGCTTGGTAAAGCAGAGTATGTCCTACTCGGCACAGCAACATCTTGAACAAAAAGAGACCCCTGAGTACTCTAAATCAAGGGTTCCTAAACTGTAGTAGGCGTATCCCTGGGGGTACACAAGACATCTGTAAGGCATATCCAAAACAAATTGTGTAATGGCAGATTTAATTTTCATTTAATAATATTGGCATTTAAGGGGCTAAAATATAAAACATATGCTGGTAGGGGTACACAGGTAGCAGGTAAATCTGGAAGGGGGTACACAATAAGAAAAAGTTTGGGAACCTCTGCTCTAGATGGAATGAAACATGGGATATATCAAGGTTCAAAATATCTTACGAAAATCTGTACAAATAAATCTGGGATATGTTGTCGTGTGTGTATCTGACAACAATATTATTTCAGAAGGTACAATCAAAATCAAATAATTGATTTGCTATGCGGTAAGGGGTGGGTGTTCAGAAATTCAAAGGAAAGTTAGGTGGGGATCTCACATGCCTGTTTGAATTTAAAAGAGCAAGAAAGAGTAAAATAGTTGTGGAACTAATTTTGAATTCGAGCAATTCATTGAAGGATCAGAAATTTAATCAGCTACTCAGTTATGTGTTTCACTATCATATTACTTATGAATACATCTTTCATCCACAAATTTGAAATGTGATGCTTAATATGGGTTTCTGAGCTCACTTAATTATTTTTTTTCCACAATCCCTGTAATGATAACAAAAAGCGAAAGCAGAGAGCCCAGACTGCAAAAGGAACAACTGACTATCTAGGATTGATAGATCACTAAATGCAGTGTAACTTTAATACACGGAGGAAGCTGCTGCTATGGGTTACAGATTTTAGTAATATTAAGCTTAGATCTAAATATTGCCCTTAGGAAATCTGCAATCATCTTATTCATTTGCTTGAATTATGCATGGGAGACTATGATATCTGGCTAGCTCAACATAGATTATTGCTAAGGGACTAGTATAAATGTAATGGTATTATTAGGTTAGACAAATTGCACCCAGTAGTACAATTACATGCATCCCACCTCACCAGACTCAATCTTATCTTTTAACTGGGTAGGGTCAAAGTTTACAAAGACTATACATTTCAGCCACGGTTATTTAAAGGCTCCTAATATCCTTGATACCCATTTAACAATAAATCTGAAGAACGTGTTGTCAGTAGAGTACATGATCTTTCATCACTCTTTTTTTCTTGAACCTCCCTGGAATCTTTTCATACTTCATTAGGATCTATGAGAGTGAAAGAGAAATGCCCAGAAAATACCATAGGTGTAATCTATTTCTTCTGATTTTCAGTTATTTTTTTTGTAAGAAGACTGTAAGAAAGACCATGTCAATGGCAGAATGTTATTCATAGGATGCCCTGTATGTCGTTTGGATCAAACCAAACACTTTGACTGTAAATCAACATATACAACTCCCTCTGATTCAATGTATGTTCTTCCCTTCCTTCTAATTAAATGTCAGCTCTGCTTGTAAAGAAATAGCAGTGTTAGGTTTATTTGCACGAGACTGTGAAAAGCAGAACACTTATCCCACATTTGAATACCAAGCTCATTAACACCTAGGTAGATATATTGCCTAAATCTGACATTAGAACTTTGAGTAGGCTCATTATTTATTACTTAGCTTGTAGTAGCATTTGGAGGACACCTCCTCCTCCCCCATCAGGGATTAAGGGGCCATTGGGTAGGAGCTGTGGAAAGATACTTTCTTGCAATCCTTTTTCCACATGCTTACCCATAAGTATGTAGACACTATTCAGTAAGTCTGAATCCCAATGCGTAAAATGAAAGAGTCTGAAACTGAGCAGGTGGACAAATAGGTACATGGAGCAACAGGAAATAGGATTTAAGAAAAATGTAATGGCAAAGATGGGTATGCTTGCATACAGAGGTATCCACATTAGGCAAAGCAGTTGCAAGTAACTGCCAGCCTAGTCAATACCTAGACTAGCCTAGGCACCATAGGTTAAGTAGGCATGGCACAATACCATATTTGCCTGAATACAACACAACCCTGAATTTTAGAGGACCCCCAATTATCAGATTATTGACATGGTCAATGTTACACTTATTTTAATTTTCCATGTCTAGAACCTAGTTACTGAAGTATCACCTTAAATTCATCCCCCCCACCATTGCCACTACCTTATTAAATTTTCAACTGTTAAGATTTCTGTGAAGTATGAAGTATTCCTATAACAAACCTAAATTCTGCCATTAGTCACATGTCAAAGTTGTTCTGGGGTAGAACTGGCTTATGGGGTGTGTCTGAACCCAGAGCCAACTCAGGAACCTCTGCACTACATTGAATTATTCTGCATTGGCATAATGCAGAAATTCTGCAGGGTTTCTTCTACATAGATGTCAAGGGTAAGGCAGAGAAATACAACAGTAAATATAGATGGCCATACGCTATCTAGATTTACTTTGCACTATCTCTATCTTTTTATAAGTCAAATTGCTTGTGGTTATTATACATGAATACACAATGATACATGGTGCTTTGTTAATCTTACTGAGTCAGACTAAATGAGATCATTGAAAAACATTTTGAGCTAGTGTAAGTTTGATCTCATTCCCTAAAGCTATGAAATATGGAGAGATCAGTTTGTTGCTCCAAGCACATAAGTTTTATACTTGGAGCTTAGGCTGTGCCTGACCCTGCCTGAGTGCACAAAGCACTTCCCTTCCATCCTTCACTGCTGTGCAGGGAAAAACAAAGGACTGGTTGTGTCAGGTGGTGATTGTCTTGCTCTTTCCCCCTGCAGTTAATCCCCTGAATGACATCAGGGACAGGTGTGAGGTGTGGGCAGAAACATGCTGCTGAGGAGAAAAGCATGTGCTATAGTTTTTCTATGGGATGTGCAGCATTTACTGCTTTAGGGCCTGGGAGGAGTTCAGGCTAAATCGCTTAGAATTCTTTTTGGAGGGTCCCAATACTCCTTGGTTCAGTGTTTGTAGGAGCTGCTATGAATCTGACCTGCAGGGTGAAAGTTATAGTGAGGTTCTATCTTCAGGGGCTACAGGCTTCAGACAAATCTTTAGAGTGCTGTTGTATTTACCCTGTGCTTTACTATTTTTTATTCACTATGCAACTAAGATAGCTATCCACACAAATGCAATACAAGCTGTCTTCTCTCCAAATACGGGTAAGTAATGGTAAATGTTGTCCCAGTTGTGCTATTTTTGAAGACTGTTAGCTCGGTCAGGTTAAACAGAATTGTCACTGGGCTCACCCCAATATACTTCTCAGTGAAGCCTAGCTTTCATCCCAGTTCATCAGATGCCCATACTCCTCTCTCCCTTTTTGGTGTGAAAGCTGCTTAACTATGGAGCTTTTTTGTTCACTTCCTATTAAAGAACAAATAAAAACAATGCAGAGACCAGGGTCTCAGCTCAGTCATGAGTGTAGATACTGCAGACTTTATCCAACATAAGCTCTTATTTCTTAGTTAGGCTATCATTTAATTTTTCACTGACAATGAGGACATAATGCAGCCCAAGGGCATTACCTGTCTCACAGGTATTTCCATGTATGCAGACCTAAAATGGGGCATACAAACCTCACACAGGCTGAAAAGAGATAATTAACTGCCCCAAACAAAAGTAGCCTTTTATGCCATACTTGTAGTAAGTTCAAGCCTGAGGGAAGGACTAGAGAGAGGGTGTGTGTTCAGTCAGCTCTGGGTTTCATCAGGGAGTTTTGGTTTCAAGTAGCTCTGGAGCAAAAAGAAAGGGGAATAATGTGAAAGGCTTCCAGCTTCTGGCATCCTGTGCTGGGTGTGAATTTGATGATAACAGGAGTTTCAGGTTATATTAATAAGACAGTACTATGGAAGGAAGACTTGGAATTTGGGGTGGATTGTATCAGGCCTGTGCTTAACAGGGTTTTGTATTTAAGACATTGTTACTAAGGCTCTGAAATGCCTAGAATTTTTGTATCCTTACAAAAAACATTCTCTAATATTTTATTCAGAGGGCCTTAAACTTGTCTACATGATGGAATTCTCCTCCCCACTTTGTGGGAAAACTGCCATGTCTGATCATCCAGTCTGTGTGATCTCGTTTGGCAATATGATTATACAAGGATGAGTAATTCGCCCCTTTCAAGATGCTCAGTTCTCATGCGGACAAGGTTCTTTGGGTAAATGTCATATCTCTTATTAGACCAACTAAATAGTTGGAAAATTTGTTCTTTGCAAGCTTTCAGGCACAGGCACTCTTCTTTGGGAATAGGGAGAGTCTGGTCTCCCTATGCCTAAAGAATGGTGTTTGTGCCTGAAAGCCTGCAGAGAACAATTTTTCCAACTATTTAGTTGGTCTAATAAGAGATCACGTTTACCTAAAGAACTTTGTCTATGCCTATGTCCCTAGCATGAACTAGGTAGTATGGCTGAGTTAACCCTTGCCTGAAGTGCTGAAACTTTGAGACACTCAGAGGGCACTTGGCATGAGTTAACAAGCTTTAACATGCAGATGCTCACATTGTAAATGTCTTTAATATGGTCTAAGTGTAATGTGTAACTTCATTTAGTTGGACACACTACTCCTTGTCCGAAGGCTGACTGCTCTGAGTGTGTTCAGTGACTTGCAATAAACTAGGAATAACTTTTTGCATGGAAAATGGATCCTACAAAGTGATAACAGAATGGCAAAGATCAGGTATACAAGCTTGTCTCTGTTTATCACCACTTACTGCATGCATGGCCTGTGGTCATCTGCAGGTGAAAACAGTCTTGCAGTAGGTAGTGTCTCTAATCTCAATTGGGAATCACTGAATAAGCTCTTCCTTGGCCATCCATGTAGGATGTTTCATGTAGCTCATGATTACAGCTAGCCTGGCAGTTCATTTTAGCTTCAAATAGTCTCAAGTTTCCTGATTTAATGTTGTTGTTCTTAAAGCGTAAGTTTTAGCAATGCTTTATGTAGTCCAACATCAGAATAAAAGTGTATTAGCTTCTCTTAGATCCTTGAGCAGCTGCAAAAGGCTTGTATGTAGAGTCTGGATCAGGGAAGAGGCTAATGGAAGAGGACAAAAGTCTTGCCTCTTGGCTTCATGGACACATTGTCTTTGAGGAGAGATACAGCTGCATGCTATGCTAGACTCGGGGTTACCAGCAAACTGTTGCTTTAGCTTTATTCATTTATCACTCTTACCATCCAGTGCACAAAAGGGGTTTCTTGCTGCACCTTGTGGAAGGATGGGGCTTTTTAAAGGGACATGTGAGACAAGGATATCAGGAGTGTGGGCTTGTGTGGAATGAAAAGCATAAATACAATTAGGGCAGGGAGAGACTGCAGGGATGTTTCATTGCCAGAGGGCACCCCCACTGTATTAATATCCACATGGGGCACAGTCAGTAGAGGTAAGCTGCCTTATCTTTCCATTTCAAGTGGTCATTACCTTTTCATTGCCCAGCCAGGTCCCACAGGGATTTAGGAAGCTGTTTCAGTGCATCAGCAATCTTTACTACTTACCTCTATGCAAGAGACTTTCTTGGCCATTAGCTGCCATTTTAACAGTGAATGTGTTTACAGTCAATTAATGACCAAGTGCATCAGTAGCTGAAGAAAAAGTGATCTTATTAATTATGATATGAAATAATTAGAGGTCCATTGCATGGACTTACAAAATGTCACTCATTTACCATGATAAGTGAAGTGCCGTTGAACCTTAAAATAGTACCTGAAGTCTAATTTGAAAATGATTGTTGTTCTGGTAAATATATTTGCATAATGAGACACTGGGATATTTTACTCACGAATAGGGATGGATATTAAGCTCCCAATTATTTTTAACTGAGGCATAAATTTAGAAAGGGGCATCCAAACTGCCCTTTAATTGGCAAATGAAGTACTCTAAAGTCTAGTAGGTCATACGTGTGCCAGCAGTTAAATATCATGACTGACTTAATTCCCATACTTCTAAGAGGAGTATATTGGTTGGTTTGGTTTTTTCTCTGAATCACTGTATACAGCAGTAAGCAATGAACCATCACAATTAAGATTTGCAGCCAGTGACTGATGATGATGTATGCTTTTTTTTACATGTAAAAAATGTTAGAGAGCACAAGATCCAATAAGACTACTGAGTATTTTTGTGCCGTGACTGAAAAGTTGTGGACTCCATCTTGCCCTACACAATCAAACCCATAATATAAGTAAAATAGTAGAAAATTTGGCATGGAAGAAGCCAGTTGATATTTTAAGCAATAATGGGTAAGTAAACTGAGGTTTTGTGAAGATAGGAAATCTGTTTAGCTACCTCTCATCTTGGACTGAAACTTCTCAAACAGAGGGAGATCATCATCTCTTCAGCATGGTCTTAATATTTCCTCCTTGGTCCCACAGAGACAAGGCACTATGCATCAGAAAAGATACACAAATGAACACTTTTTATAATAAACAGCATATATCTGCCTGGTGCCCTCTGCAGAAATTCTGGTATCATTGCAGATAGAGCAATCTCTCACAGCTCTGTTCAGGCTACTTAGTTCGAGTAGCACACATCCACCTGGAAAACAAGAATTCTTTAAAATATTAAAATGCTGCTCACTTAACCATGCCCAACCCCCTTAGAAAAGCATTGGAAGCAAATGTCTGAATATAAATGCTAACCTCTAAAATTAATAAACCCCTCACAGCCACTGCAGTTTATTAAAATTCTTGACTGTTCCACACAAGTTTAAGCAAGTTTAGTGAATTGCACACTGCTTATTAACTGGAGAGAATATTCTTTAAGCATTTTTATTGTTCTTTTAAGGCCTGAACCTGAGAATATTGTGGCTCTAAAATGAATGATAATGATGTGATAAACAGGAATAATCTCTGTAGTAATTTTATTAAGTGCATTATGAACAAAATAGGAGTTCGACGCTGCACTTTATGTAAATGTAATGTATATGGCTTTGACTATATTAAGTCCTTTCTAAATGTGCATGTAACCCCTAAATAAATGAACATGAATATAATACGATATACACCTGGAAAACCTAGACCCTGATTCTTAACCTGACAGTGTTTAGTTTAAATAGGTAGCAAGAGAATCTCTTAAAGGGCTGAACAAGTTTTATAGGGAAATTTTGCTATATATGTCTTTCAGCAGGGCTCTCAGTAGCCCATGTAATATTAGTACAAACAACAAACCGTCCTACTTCTCCATCTTCATTATTCTTTTGTTCCTTTAACTCTCTCAAATATACTCCCTTCTGAAGGCCATATAATAATGAGCTGTGAGCTTGCCAGGAAAGGTTGACACATGGGCTAAGCCTCCACATCACCCATTTGCTGAGATGCTTCAAATGGATGACAGCCTTATAGTAAATGTATAATAGCTTTAACAGAATGATTCACAGAGAGCATTTTAAAATACCAAGCTAATAAAACAACAGATTCAGAGATGGGCAGAATCCCTTCTTTTAGATATTCTGCCCTGGTTTTCCATTGGCTTTTTATTTATTGTCAACTTCCAATAAAAAAAACAAATACCTTTTTAAGATTATTTTATTCCCTTGGTCCCATGGGAAGAATTAATTAACTACTTTGCCAATGCTTTCAGTATAGCAAACTATTTGGAACAGATATAATCTTTGTTCTATGTTTCTGCATCATGTATCCTGGTCTGTCATCAGGATTCCTAGGCACTACTGCAATAATAAGAATCCTTACAGAAGTGGCCAAACAGCACACTAACTATAAAGTGATCAAGCAGGTAAAAACAGTATCCAGTTAGATAAGTTGCAGGGAATGGTGGCCAGTTGGCTACTTTTCATCAGGTTTGTGTGAAGCAGCTAGCATTCACTTCAGATTTGGCTGATTCGGGGGACAGTGCTTCGATTTGGTGATTGGAATCACCGTCCTGAATCAATTCAGCCAAATCTGATTCAGAGATTTGGCCGCATCCCTCACCTGCTCTCTCAGTCCCAACACTGGCTGCCCCGGCCTCCTGGCTCTTTGGGAAAAAAAAAGAAAGAAAGAAA